>NW_016107400.1:6496044-6513410 GCF_001604975.1 Cebus imitator | reverse complement strand
CATCTGCTCCATTGTATAGGTGGCCTTCCTTTAATTTGCCCAGTCTTAAGGAAATTCTTAAAGTTCTGATGATGATTATTTATTCCTGGAAGAAGGGAGGAAGAGACAGCAAACTTCAGTTGCTTATTCACAGCCAAGCACTAAAGAGGAAAAACAAAAGAAAGAGCGGTAACTTTGCAGTGGTCAGCAACTGCAGGAAAAGACTGTTTTCCTTCATAATGTAACCAAATTTATTTAACTAAGCAAGATAAAGCAGTTGAGCCAACAAGAGGAAAAGAACAGGACTGAGAAGGAGATAAATCCACCAGAAGAAAGCCGTCCCCTACCCTTCCTTCTGCTGTAAAACCCTTGGAGAGCCAGACCGTGGCAGAATGCCTGCTGGGGACATTCTACATGTTTGGGTGGCACATGGAGACTGTCCTTGACCCCATGGTCCCCCGCTTTTGACCAGGCCCCGAAAGATGCAGACAGCAGGACACAATGCCATGGTCTAAGGGGATGACACATCGGCATCTCTTCACTCGCCAGCCATATCCATTCTCAGATTGCTCAGACCAGTAGCAGGCCTAACCCCAAAACCAAGTGTGGTGGCATGTCTTGTTTCTGCCTGACAGCACCCATCCTTCATGCTTCTCCTTTGGGGAATTGCTCTTCACTGGTTCACCATTTGTGTGGGTCAGCTAAGGTTGCCCTCATTCTCTGGCTCTAAGGGTGGACGTGGGACCTGGGCCACAGTGGGGATTGAGGCGTGGGCATGTGACTCAGGTCACCCAAAGAGAATCAACTCGGGACTTTTGCTGGAATTATTAAGAAAGAGGGTTTATTTTCCAGCAGAGTTGTTAAACTGGTAGGGAATAAATTTGCATCTGCCATCCTTTTTTTGGGAGGAGGGGGTTGGTTTGTGGGCTTTTTTGAGACAGAATCTCACTCTGTCACCCAAGCTGGAGTGCAGTGGTGCAATTATGGCTCACTACAACCTCGAACACCTGGATTCATGCAACTCTCTCATCTCAATATTTCTAGTAGCTACTACAGGTGCACACCACTACACCTGAGTATTTTTTTTTTCTTTCATAGAGATAGGGTCTCGCTAGGTTAACCAGGCTGGTTTCAAACTCCTGCCTTCAAGTGGTCCTCTTGCTTCAGCCTCCCAAAGTGCTGTGTCTGCCATATTTATCATCTAAGGAAAAGCTTTTTTGAATGAGGCCAAGAGGTGCCTCATGACCACACTGGAGCACCTAAATCCAGCCAGACCTGAAGAACTCTCAATTTTTCTGTACAAGCCAATAAATGCCTCTTTTCCTAAACCAACTTGAATTGGATTTTTGTCTCTTGTGACCAAAGGAGTCCTGATTAATAAACCAAAGGTGAGAAGTTGAAGGATGGGCCATGGGGGCCCTTATTTCTCTTGTGCTTCCTATGTTGCTATAAGTAAGCCTTTTGTTTTTTTAGGAGCTTGGTGTTACAAGCACTCAACTCCCTCAATCCATGATAGTGAATTCAGGAAAGTTGGGATACAGTTTGATCCTTCCCTTAATTCCTCTAGGTATTGCAGCCCTCAATGAAGACATCGGCATCTAGGATTTTACTCAGGTGAGAGAAAGTGCCAGGAACTATGAGGTTTGCCATGTCTGCTGTGCCCATGAGTGCCTGTTACTCAGGCATCTTCTCAGTAAGTGCCTTTAGGATGGGCACATCCACCTCACTGATGCAACGGTGATTTAGACCCTTTGCCACTATCAGCATGCTCCCCTTGCTGGTAAAGGAAAGGCCACAGAGTCACAAGCTGCACCCTTACTTGACATGACAATGAGTGACAGCCACCAAATTGTGCTTCCGTGGGTGGCACAATCTCTGGGCTACCTTGAAGCCCAGAGATAAATGCATGTCAATCTCAGGTCCCCAACTCACTCTAAAAAGGCAAATGGAAAAAGCTTAATCCTCAGCCAGGAAAAACACTAGCAACAATTCTGCAAGGAGGGATGACTTGCTAAGTGAATATTGCAAATCATACGCATGACCATGGAGACTACAAAAAGCATCTGTTGGTTTTGCCTGCCCAGCGTCCACTCCCTCTTGTCTGGTAGCTGGAATGTTGCTTTTCCTTTGGGAAGCCATCCTTCCTCCACGGTATGCAGTCCTCATGGGGTTGTCAAGTGAGGTGCCTGACTTTCCCCTTGCATATGACTGAATATTGCAACATCAGGGAATCACACTGTTCTCCCTGGGTTTTGATTCTTGGGCAAAGAAACACAAGGACAGAAAACAGCTGGAGCTGATTCATCCTGATAATGTCACTCTGTGAAGGTCATCCATTAGCTCCTGCCACCCAGATCCCTGGAGCCACCCTGGGGCCCTGTGCTTTCTAAGACCAGGCACTGCTTGTGTGCCACCCCATAATCCTTTCAGTTTTTTTTTTCTTTAGATAACTAGAGTTTATTTGTGTACTTACAAATGATGAAAGAACCCAAACCAATCCAGACAACTGATCTCACCCCAGATTGATGCAAATATCTCTTCCATGACATCCCTGAAGGATGGTCACCAAGCAGCTCCCTGCACACTTCCAGGACAAGGAGCTCTCTGCCTCCTAAGCACAGCTCTAACATTAGAGTTCTTTCCATTGCACAGAAGTCAGCCTCCCAGTGACTCCTGATTCTGCCTGCTGTGGCCCCATCCTCCTTTTATTGGCTCCTCCTCCTGCTCTCCAGCCCTTTCCTATCCTAGAGGAAGTTCTCGAGGCTCTGTCCTAGGTGCTGATCTCTACCCTGTGGACGCTCTCTCAACAGGGCATCCTGTCAACCCAAGGGACTTCAGGAATTCTATTCCTGCTGGTCTCTCTCTGTCCTGTGCTCCTCCCCCGCCCCGCCCTCAAGCCCCACACCTCTCTGTCTGTCTCTCAGCATCACCATTCAGATGGGCAGACCATGCCCCAAGCCAGGTTCTCATTCTTCTGCCTCATTTCTCAGGATGTGCCTGCATCCCTCACCCTGGGACTCACCCTTCTCTCCTCCTTCACCGCCACCACCACTCACTTCGAAACACCAATTCTGTCCAGCCTAGCCCCTAATTATAGCTCAAAACCAGACCACTGCCCTTGGCAAACATACATATATATATATATATATATATACACACACATATACATATATATATACATATACATATATATATGTATATATATATACACATACATATATATATGTATATATATATATATACACACACAAGTATATGTATATTTGCTCTATCTCTGAGACAGAGAGAGAGAGAGAGAGAATGCACACCACTGTCATGAACATATATATATATATATTCACCTTGGGAAGCTAAAGAAGGTGAATAGCTTGAGCCCAGGAATTTGAGACCAGCCTGGGCAACACAGCAAAAAAACATCATCTCTACAAAAAACACAAAAGATGAGCGGGGCCAGATGGCACACACCTGTACTCCCAGCTAGCCAGGTAGCTGGGGTTGGAGGATCACTTGAGCCCAGGAGGTTAAGGCTGCAGTGAGCCACAATTGTGTCATTGCACTCTGGCTTGGGCAACAGAGTGAGACCCTGTCTCAAATAAGAAAAAAAAAAAAAACATTATTATTTCCTTGGGGATTAAATATCACTTCCGTCCTGACATGCCAATCTAGGTTTAATGTGCTCACTGTATGTTCCCATTTGACTTCGCGTCTCCAAGCCACTTAATTATTTTCAACCATAAAATGGGAATAAAAAGAGTACCTATTCATAGAGTTGCTAGGATTCAATGTGACAACACATTAAAGACACTAAAAGAGGCTGGGTGTCATGGCTTACACCTATAATCCCAGCACTTTGGGAGGCTGAGGCGGGTGGATCACCTGAGGTCGGGAGTTTGAGACCAGCCTGGCCAACCTGGTGAAACCCCCATGTCTACTAAAAATACAAAAATTAGCCGGGCATGGTGGTGGTTGCCTGTAATCCCAGCTACTTGGGAGACTGAGGCAGGAGAATCACTTGAACCCGGGAGGTGGAGGTTGCAGTGAGCCAAGATTGTGTCACTGCATTCCAGCCTGTGTGACAGGGCAAGACTCCATCTCAATGAAATTAAAAATTAAAAAGAAAAAAAGTCATTTCCTTGGGGATTAAATATCACTTCCATCCTGACCTGCCAGTCTAGGTTTAATGTGCTCACTGTATGTCTCCATTTGACTTAATGTCTCCAAGCCACTTTATTATTTTCAACCATGAAATAGGAATAAAAAGAGTACCTACTCATAGAGTTGCTGGGATTAAATGTGACATCACATTAAAAACACTAAAATAAAAAACTAAACCTTAACACTGTAACAGGCACCAGTTCATCTTAAATATTAGCTATTGTTATTGTTGTTGTGAATAATAAAAATATCTTTCCCTCTCAGACTGTTAAGTCCATTAAATCAGAAAAGTCATATGTTTTGTACACCACTGTCTTCCTAATACTGACACATAACAGGAGCTCAGTGTTTAACTGGCTGATTGGTTGTGATTTGAAGCTCACGATGGTAGACCATACTCCCTCACTCTTTTCCCCATGTCTCCCCTTCACCAGACTAAACATTTTCATTTCCTCCCAATACATTTTAGTTACACAAGACAAAACTTTCTCACCATCATGCTAGAGTCCCTTAGGCAAGGAAAACTCAGAGCCAAAAGGCCTTCATATGGGAGACTTTCCATTTGCTTTCTTTTTTATTTAAATAAGACAGTGAAGGGGAAAACCTAAGCACAGAAAAAAATTAAAAGCTGAAAGGAAGTGGACTGTGGACGGTGGTGACTGTCTCTAGTTAAAAGGACTTTTAAGCTTTCTTAAAAGTCCTTTTCTTTATTTTTCATTTCTCTGATATTTTAATACAATAAAGCAAGTACAAATTTTCATACACATGAACTTCCTGAGGCATACTTTAATACAAGAAAATACACTCAGGCTATCGTATAGGTTAGATGCATATTCCATTGAGTTTTAACAAATGTATTATACCCATATACCACCAAAATTACAGAGCACAGGCATCAGTCAAAAGGTTCCCTGTACCCACCCCCAGCCCGTGGTAGACACTAATCTACTTTCTGTTATTATAGATAAATGGCCCCATACAGTATGCACTATAAGTGTCTGCCTTCTTTCACTTAAAATAATGTTTTTGAGACTCATGCATGCACGTGTCTGTATTATCAATTAGTTCATCTTTACTGCTGAATAGTATTCCATTATCTGATTATTCCAAAGTTTGCTTATCCGTTCATCTACTGATCAATATTCTGAGGTGTTTTTTTGTTTTGTTTTGTTTTTTACAGTTTCTGGTTATTACAAATAAAGCTGCTATGAACATTCATTTATAAGTCTTCATTTATTCATTCTTTCTTGTGTGGGAATACAATTTAATTCCTCTTGAATAAATACCTGGGAGTAGAATGGCTGTATCATACCGTAACTCTTATTTTTAACTTAATCAGAAACCACCATTGTTTTCCAAAGTGGGTGTGCCATTTTTTTAAAAAAAGGAAAACAAACCAACACATTATCTCATAATAGGTTTTGCATTCTGGATGTTCACTTAAAGACACTAGTAACTGTGGAAAACTGTTCTGTACCTAGGACTAAAGGTACAGTCCTATGAAATGAGGTAATAGAGGAAACCCTGAGAGAGGGGCCCCCTCACAGGGGCTAGCATGGCAGAGTGGGGCCAGAGACGGACAGAGGGAGCTGCAGGTGGAAATACCCCAAACTCTCCCACCTGAGTACTAACCAGGCCTGATCCTGGTGAGATCAGGTACATTCAGGGTGGTACAGCTATAGACAAAATACCCGAAACTCTCTCTCCTCCCACCCTCTCATCTCTTGCTGCCACCTCCCTTTGGCTTAACTCAGACAAAAGTCAACCAGCAAGGGAGTCCAGGAGATACAGTCCATAGTGTTCTACCTCCTGGGACTCAGAGCAGGACAAGGAAGGGAGGGAATGGTGGTCCCAGAGGAGGGACCAAATGGACAGGAACCATCACACCATCCATCCTCAAAGGGGAAAAAAGAAAGAGCAAATAGGAAACACTCCCAGAGGCCAACACTCATAAACCAAACCCCAATATGACTCTCTAGTGGCAATCACAATCACTGCTACACCTACAACATGGACCTCATCCACAGGGAATTTTTCTACTGACAACGGGTCAGTTTTGATTGGAGCTGATCCATGGAGATAGTGGCAATGGTGGTAACAACTGCTGCTGCTTCTAATCATAATACTAACAATAGTAGCGAATACTTTATTGCATATTTACTGTAACTCAAGCACATGCTAAGCATTTATAGAATTGTCTCATGTATATGTAACCTTCACAACCATAGAAAGTAAGTCTACTATAATCCCCTCCATTTGTGCATGAGAAAAATTAAGCCAGAGGCCCAGAAAATCTGCTCATGGACTCTAGAGGTTGGTCAAGCCCTGACCACTACTCTGTACTGCGTTCCTCAGAGGAGAGTCCAATGACAGCCTCCAATCCGGCTCCGGGACTCACCTCCTGTGTCGTTATGGTCAAGCCACTCGTGCCTCAGTCACCTGTTTATGAAATGGCGGTGCTACCTGTTTATCCTCCCTTTGGGACTATTTTGAGGATTGAACACAAGGCAAGGGTTCAGCAAACATCTTTTGAGCCCCAGAGGCCCTGAAACACCACGATCTCTAAACCTCTCAACAACCCTGAAAATGTGATCTTGATTTCCTTTCAAATAAAGCATTGCAAAGATTTAGCTACTCCCAAAAGAAGAAGTGGGGTTTGAACTGAGGTCTACCTTACTCCAAAGTCATACTCTGCCCTTCAGAGAAGAACAGGGAGGATAAATGAAAGTAGAAAAGGTGAGGGTTTGGCACCTTCACTCTTAGACCCACATTTTCACACACAATTCGGCCTGGCTCCAGTGTCTGCCTGCCCATCAGCACACGAAAGCCCAGAGCTCCCAGGCGGCACCAACACACCTCACTCTGCCCTCAGGTGATTCCTGCTGCAGAATCCTGTGGCTCGGAGCCCAGGTGGTGCTCTGGGACAACCGTCTATTCCACTGCTGCATCCTCTTCTGATCTTGCAGAGTGTATATACAAATGGGTGTGAAGGAGTGTTACTACCCTTTGGTGCCTTCTTGGAGATGACATTAACCTTGGGCAACTCCACTGATTTCCCAAGAAAGCCAGCAAGGTCTAAACGCAAACACACAAGCTGCCTGCAGTCTCTCAACTCAGCATTCTCATCACGTTTCAATACCCTGTCAGTAGAGCAACACTCATCCTCCATGCACTTTGAAATCTCTTTTGCCTTAGACGCTGCCAAAAGGTTTCAATTTTTCTGTACTGGCATTGACATGCTGTAGAAAGGAACATGTGAGCCATGAGGGCTCAAAAATAGCCTGGAACTTTTCAAGGAAGGGGCCCGTAGTGGGATGACAGGCAAGCTATTCTGCATAACAAAGCACTGTGTCCCTGGAGTCAGGCACAAGCCCACCCTTCCCCACGTACATACACATACCTATCAATCACTCCCTGAAATATCATATCCGTGGGAGGATGAGAAGATAATGGTATGATCAATGAAGTTCCTGAGAGGCCCGATGGCATGGACTTCATCCACAGGAAATTTTTCTATTGACAGTGGGTCAGTTTTGGTTAAAGCTGATCCATGGAGATGGTGACGATGACGACCATGATGATGATGAGGAGGAGATGGCAGCAATTACAATAGCTAACATCTATTGATTGTCTACTATGTGGCAAACACCGCGTTAAGCTCTTTACGTAAATAAACTCATTTTAATCCTCACAGACCTATGAGGTGGAAACGACTAACATCCCCATTTTACAGAGGAGAAAATAAGGCAGAAGAATTTGAGTAACTTGACTGTCAGTGGCAATTGGGACTGGGACCCAGGCTACTTGGTTCTAGGGTTTTTGCTCATAACCACTACACGTTCACTTTAAACTCCCCAGGGACGATGCAACCATTCGCAGTGGTCCCCACTGTAGGGGAAGGAGGAGAATGTCTTTTTGTTTTTTGTGGGTTTTTTTTTTTTGACAGGATCTCACTCTGTAGCCCAGACTGGAGTGCAGCCTCAGCTCACTGCAACCTCTACCTCCCAGGTTCGAGCAATTCACTTACCTCAGCCTCCAGGGTAGCTGGGATTACAGGCATGTACCACCATGCCCAGCTAATTTTTGTATTTTCAGTAGAGAAGAGGTCTCGCCATGTTTGCCAGGCTGGTCTTGAACTCCTGGCCTCCAGGAGTGATCTGCCCACCTGAGAATGTTTCTTGATACTGAAATGGAACCCTCTTCTCAGGACCTTTAGCACCTAGAAATGGTTTGAAACCCACACTGAATCTCAGCATTTGTGAGTACTTAATATCAACCAGACCCTTTTCTTTGTGAGTATGTGAGCCCCCCCGGTAACCTTCTGAGGTCAGTTATCCTCCACTTTCAAGGTAGGGAAGCTGAGGGTGACATGCTGCTTGTTCCTTGTTTTACCTCTCAGATCCAATTTTTTTTCTCTGATCCTGCTGTGAGCTGAGCCTCAGGAGGCTAACCCTTACAGAACCCATCATCCGGTCCTTCTGGTTTCCAGCTGGGCTCAGCCAGTGGGTGAGACCAACAGGCAATGGGAGAGGAGAAGAGAGGCTGGGGTGTTTTCCTCCTCTTCTTGCCTGCCTTAGTACTGCTGTTTGGGAAGTGGTTCATCCCTCCAGGACCATGGTTCCTGCTAGCGATTCCTCCCTTCTTAGCCCCAGCTCTCAATAGACTCCAAACTATTTCCTCCACTTGTTTCTTCCCCTTTAGAGATGGTAACAGCCTCCTGCTTTTGCAAGGCCTTAGGTGCTTCAACATTCCTTATTTGTAATCTTAACCTTGCCCTTTCATGAAACTTTCTTCCTTGCAGTCACCTAACTGGTTTCTATTTCCTGCAGAGTCCTGACAATCTCAGGGGTACAGGAACTTGTCCACAGTCATGCAAGTCAGTAAAGGGCAGATAGGGCAGGTGGGTTTGAACCTAGATTCCATCATCTCAAGCTCGCTGTCATCCAGCTTCCTTCAGAGCAGAGGGCACCAACTCAAAGACCTACAAAGCCAGGCCAGTAAGCATAACTGAGTCAGGCAAGTGGGTGAAGCACAACAGGGAGGGGTGGGGCTTGGGGAAAACCAGAGAGCACGCACCCGACCGAGAGGCAACCACACTAAACTTAAACACACTAAACTTAAACAAGGATTTCAAAGACGCCACACAAGGCCAGGCACTGTGGCTCAAGCCTGTAATTGCAACACTTTGGGAAGCCGCAGCAGGTGGACCTCACCTGAGGTCAGGAGCTCAAGACCAACCTGACCAACATGGCAAAACCCTGTCTCTACTAGAAATAAAAAAATTAGTCGGGCATGGTGGTGATTACCTGTAGTCCCAGCTACTTGGGAGGCTGAGGCAGGACAATCACCTGAACCTAGGAGGTGGAGGTTGCAGTGAGCCGGGATCGCATCATTGCACTCCAGCCTGGTTGACAGAGTGAGACTCTGTCTCAAAAAAAAGATAGCACACAAAAATTTCCAATGAATTTCACCACTGCCTCTCCAAAAACCTCCTGCTGTTAGGAATTGTTCCTGATAGCATCCTAAACTTCTTTTCTCCTCAATCCCATTCTCAACGCTTCCCACACAAGCTTTTAAATCACTTCACTTTGAAAAGATTCAGGCAACAGAGATCATTAATTTTCTGGTTTCAAAGGAAGCTGCCCTGACCCAGTGCTTTTTCTCCACATCACCAACCCCACCCTACCACCCCTGTGGGTGACTAGGAGGAAGCTGCTTCCAACCTCTTGTCATCTGCTCTTGGGGGGCCGGGAACCCAGCCAAGGCCACCAACCAAAAGAAAGGATGAGAGAAGGAATATTCGAACTCACTGCCTGCAGTCTGCAGGGTGGCAGCATCATCTGCTCTGTGGGCAGAAAAAGCCACAATAACCTCCATGCAAGGAGAGGGAGGCGGCGCCCTCCACGCCAACGACCTTGAAATCTGACCAGCTGCTGATTTGCAGGGCAGAGACAGGCCTCGTCCCAGAGCAATTAGAGGAGTGTCTTAAGGCAGGGGTTGTAAACTGGCTTTTAGGTTCACAGCTTGTACTGTGCTTAAAAAAAAAAATTGGAAACCATTGCCCATTCTCAAGCTAGGAGAATTCATGGTTTTTACAAATTGAGGTTTCCAGCTTTTCTTTCAGAAAAATCCTAAGTTTTGTCGACAGTGGGACCACATCCTCATGCAGCAACAGAGTCATTAGAGCTTGGTCCACTAAAACATAAACTCCAGAGCCGAGCACGGTGGCTCATGCCTGCAATCTCAGCACTTTGGGAGGCTGAGGTGGGTGGATCACGAGGTCAGGAGATCGAGACCATCATGCTAACATGGTGAAATCCCATCTCTACTAAAAATACAAAAAAAAATTAGGTGGGCAAGGTGATGTGCCCTGTAGTCCCAGCTACTTGGGAGGCTGAGGCAGGAGAATCACTTGAACCTGGGAGGTGGAGGCTGCAGTGAGCTGAAATTGCACAACTGCACTCCAGCCTGGAGACAGAGGGAGTCTTCATCTAAAACAACAAGAACAACAAAAACATAACCTCCAAGGGGGTAGACGGCAGGGCATTTTGTCTTGTTCATTCTCTGCTGTGTCCTGAGATGCAAAACAGTGCTTGGTACATAGTAGATGCTCAGTGTATATGTGATCCGTGAATGACTAATAGATCCCCATTCAGACAGCCTTGCATTCTCTAGTCCACATAAATCCACACCTGGTTTAAGTCACTCATGTAAGTTCCTTTCTAGTCTCCTGCAGATGGTTGGGCTTGGGACCCCCAACTTAAAGTAAGGGATTTAAAGGCAGGCGAGACACAACCCTTGCTCCTCTGGAACAAATTAGGGGGATTTTAGATTTGAGGGGATAATAACAATAACCATTTATAGAGAAGCTACTATGCACTACACTGTTCTAAATATTTTCCACATATTGGCTCCTTTAATCCTCTCCACAGCTATGTGGTAGATCTTACTTAGTATTACCTTTATTGTACAAAGGGGAAACCGAGGCACTGAAAAGAAGGTAACTCGTCCAAGATTACACACCAGCAGGTGGTGAAGGCAGCATTCAAATCCAGGCAGGCTGTGCCCAGAACACATGAAAAATAAATATCTGATGGTGAAGGAGGAAATAGTAAGGCAATAAAGTCTCCAGGGCTCCAGTCCTCAGAGCCCAAAAGAAACCTCTCCTAGGGCAAGAGATGAACTGTGACTTCATAGTTGGAAGCAGTTAGGAACTGGATTCATTTAATGCATCTTTGACTTAACTTGATGTGAAGCCACTTTGAGCAGATGTTCCATGAGAAGCCATCTCAGAAGGTGCTTCAAGAGCAGAGTTTTGCTTGGCCTCTAGCTTAATGGCCCTCTTACCCCATGGCCCTCTTGGTTTTGCAGTAACTAATGAGTAAAATCACAGATGGTCTCGACTCCAACTTCACAGACCGAAGTGGCCAAGAGAGAGATCATTCAAATTTGGCTGACCTACTTGGACACAAGTGACACCAGGGCAGAGCTTTGTGGTGCCACAGCACCAGAAATGAAGCTTCAAGCCCAAGGGTGCCACAAAGCAGCTGAAGCTGGCAGCCGGTGAAGAAGAGAAGCAGGCGCTGAACAAAAGTCAAGCTACAGGAGGGAGAGAGGAGGCACCAGCGCTGCTGCCAGAGAAGGCAGCTGCCAGAGAAGGCAGGATGGTGGAGCGGACAGCTCAGAAAATACGCAGATGACTTCAGCTGGAGTCCCAATTCTACACTTTCACAGTTATGTTGCATTTTGATGAGGCACTTTCCCTCTACAGGGCTGTTTCTTCATCTATGCAATGGGGCCAATCTAATTTTCATATTTGTTCATAGAAATTCATCACTGATGATTATTGATTTATATGTAATTGATTCCTAACTTATCCACTCATTGCTCAACAAACATGTCCTGAATGTCTATTATGTGCTAGGTGCCACTCCAGATTCAAGAGTAAGTGATGCAATAGCAAAGACAAGAAATCAACCTAGGTGCCCATCCACGGTGGATGGGATAAAGAAAATGTGGTACATAAACACCACTGAATACCAGGCAGGCATAAAAAAGAACAAAATCATGCCCTTTGCTGTAACATGGGTGCAGCCGAAGGCCACTATCCTAAGCAAATTAACACAGGAACGGAAAACAAAATGCTGCATGTTCTCACTTGTAAGTGGGAGCTAAACATCAGGCACTCATGACACAAAGAAGGGAACAACAGACACTGAGACCTACTTGAGGGTGGAGGGTGAGAACCAAAAAACTACTATCAGGACTGGGTGCAGTGGCTCAGACCTGTAATCCCAGCACTCTGGGAGGCCGAGGCAGTTGGATCACTTGAGGTCAAGAGATCGAGACCATCCTGGCCAATATGGTGAACCACTGTCTCTACTAAAATAAAAAAAAATAGCTGGGCCTGGTGGTGCCTGCCTGTAGTCCCAGCTACTCGGGAGGCTGAGGCAGGGGAATCGCTTAAACCCAGGAGGTAAACGTTGTGGTGAGCCAAGATCACGCCACTGCACTCCAGCCTGGTGACAGAGCAAGACTCCATCTCAAAAACAAACAAACAAACAAAAAAACTATTAGGTACTATGCTACCTGGGTGATAAAATCATTTGTACACCAAATTCCAGTGACATGTAATTTACCCATGTAATAAACCTGTACTGTGCCCCTGAACCTAAAACAAAAGTTGGAAGAAAAAAAGGAGGTAAGTGATAAACAAGACTCACAAGGCCAAACATGGTGGCTTACGCCTGTAATCCCAGCACTTTGGGAGGCCGAGGGGAGCGGAATTTGAGGTCAGGAATTCAAGACCAGCCTGGTCAACACAGTGAAAGCCATCTCTACTAAAAATACAAAAATTAGCCCGGTGAGGTGGCAGGCACCTTAATTTAAAAGACTCATGAAGTGCCTGTCCCCTGAAAGTGACAGTACAGAATTCCAGTCCCAGTCTTCTCATCTCCAGGACAGGGATAACAATACTTACGTTTGTCGAGAACTAAATGTGTATTATTTTCAATAAATAAAAAGTCCCAAACATGTATTTAACGCTAACCAAGTGCCAGGCAATGTTCTAGACCAGATGCTGACAAACTTTTTCTTCAAGGATAGGAGACTGAATATTTTAGGTTTTGCAGGCCACACGGTCTCTGTCACAACTACTCAATTCCATCCTTGCAGTGCAAAAGCAGCCACACACAAGGCATAAACAAACAGGCACAGCTGTGTTCCCACAAAATTCTGTGTGTATGATCTCAGTTAGTGGATCCACAAGCCACAGCGGATTGAATCCTGTTCTATCTAGATCAGCGCTGTCTGGGAGAATTTTCTGTGATGATGAAAATGTTCCCCATCTTCACTGCCAGTTACATGAGCCATTAGCACATGTGGATACCGAGCACTTGAAATGTGGCTTCTGTATGTGATACACTGAATTTTTTCTTTATTTAACTTTAATTAAAATGTATATTTAAGTAGGCACACATGGGTAGTGGCTACCCTATTGGACCGTAGGGTTATAGATGCTTCATATCTCATTTAATCCTCGCAGCAGCCCTAGAGTATACTCCAAATGTCTAACCCCACGGCTGCCCATATAGACACCCAATAAACCAGAGCCAATGGCGCTGCTGTCATGACTTGATGGCAACGGTGCTGACGGCAATGTTCAAGGCAACAGCAATGCCTGAGGAAGGCCCATCCCCACGGCTAGCAAGAAGGAGAAACATCATGTGCAGATCAGTAACAACTTACCGGAGACAAAATGAGAAAAGGGGAGTTCCTAAAGTGGCAGCCCCAGGCAGTCCTTGGAACTTCACAGGAACAAGCCCCTCTCTAACCTTAATGAATCTCTTTCCTAGGAGGGGCAAGGCCACCCTCGTTACATCAAACAAGCAAACAAGTGCTGGCGACACATCACCTCGGCACCCCAGTGACACCAGAGAAGACCACCTCCAACTACAGGAGGGGTGGCTCCAGCCGCCAGTGGAAATGCCCACCCCACCTGGAGGGGGAGAGTGCTCTACCTACTCCGAGCTGATGTGCAGTGAGGGAAACATCAAAGGCTCTTTTTGTTAATTTCAAACTTTCAGAAAGAAAGCTTTAATGATCCATGGAGCATACTATGTTTCAGGTTCCATTCTTGGCTAATAATAAGAGCTGTCATTTGTTGAGGGTTTATTGTGTGCTAGACACTGGATGAGGTAAAAATAATATTCAGAGGATAAAAGTGATCACTGGCACTGATTCAATGCTTACCGTGTTCCAGGCACTGTGCTGAACACTTTGTAACTGTGATCACCACTTACTCCTCACAAGTGCTCAGTGAGGGAGGAACTGTCATTGTCCGCATCTTAGAGATGAGAAATGGGCTTGGGGTGGTGAAGGAACTTGCGCATATGCTCTCAGCTCAGGAGAGAAAAGCCTGAATTCAAAGCCTGGTTTATCTCAAGTGAATAAAGAAAATGTTGTATATATAGATATACATGATAGAATACTACTCAGCCATAAAACAGAACGGAATAATGGCCTTTGCAGCAACTTGGATGGAGTTGGAGGCCATTGTTCTAAGGGAAGTAACTCAGGACTGGAAACCCAAATACCATATATTCTCACTTGTAAGTGAAGTTAAGCTAAGAGGACACAAAAGCCTAAGAGTGATATAAGGGACTTTGGGGACTGGGGGAAAAGGTGGGAGGGTGAGGAATAAAAGACTACATATTGGGTACACATATACTGTTCTAGTGATGGATACACCAAAACCTCAGAAACCACCATGAAAGAACTTATCCATGTAACCAAAAAACCATCTGTTCCCCCAAAACTATCAAAATTAAAAAAAGAGGAAAAAAAAAAAAAAACAAAGCCTAGTTTATCAGACAGCACCCAGACTCAGTTGTCAGGCTGGACTGCTGGAAATACAATGGTGAATTAGACAGATGTGGCCCTGCCCTCAAGGGGAAGGCAGGCAACGGAGCCAGTCTGAGTGAGAAATGCAATGGCAGAAGAGGTAAAAGCCTAGTGGAGCTAGGGAAAAGAGTATCTAACTCAGGCTTGGCAGACATGGGTAATAAGGTTAGAGATCCCCAAAGAAGTGACTTCTGAGCTGATATCCAAATAAGGGCAGGGGTTCACCAACACAAGAATATGCCAAAGAGGGTTACAAAAGAAGGAAAAGCATCGCAAAGGTGCATTCAAGGAACCAAAAGCAGCACAATGGGGCTGGAAGGAAACCTACTGGCACCGCTGACAAAGACAGGGACGTTAGAGAGAGAAACCAGGTGGGAGGTGGTGAGGGTTGCAGCACACTGAGTTTCAGGTCTGCGTAGCACCACCAAATGGAAATGCCTAATTCTAGAGGGTGGGGGAAAAGAGGCTACAACTCAGAAGTGGAGTCTAATCTGGAGGCAGGAGTTTCAGAGTCCTGCCCAGGCAGGCGGGAGCGGAAATCATCAGATGATTCACAGAGAAAGCGAAGAGCCGATAAATGAACCCAGAAACGCAGTGTGAACATCTGTTGTTTTTGCCTCTCCAGTATCCATCCCCTCATGTGACAGCACTTTGACTTTCTTTTGTGAAACCACCCACTCTCAGTCCTTATGGAATGGGGCTCCACTCTAATCTTGGCTTCAAGGGTGATTATGTGACCCAGCCCCGGCAATGAGGGGACCTCACATCCAGAAACCCAAAGTGTGAAATGCTCCAAAACCCGAAACTTTTTGAGCACGGACGTGATGTTCCAAGGAAAGGCTCATTATGCATTTTGGATTTTCAATTTTGGGATTTGGGATGCTCAACCGGTAAGTAACATGCAAATAGTTCAAAATCTGATAGAAAGAAAAAAAAGTCCACACTCAGAAACTCTTCTGGTCCCAAGCATTTTGGATAAGAGATACTCAACCTGTACTACATCCGCTTGGCAACTGTGATTGGTTTAGAAATGTATACATCACCCAACACAGGCCAATGAGAATGAAGCCCAAAACTTACAGTGGGGCTCCAGAAAAGAAGCAGTTCTATACCACTGATGTAGTTAAGATACCATTGATGAAAATAAGCTTGGACCTGCAAGCTGCTGTTGCCTCATTAGTCAAGCACATGCCTAAGAATCAGGCAATGCAGAGGAAAGCTGAATCACGATGGAGACGTGATGCTGAACACCTTGATCACACCTTCCCTGAAGCCACCTATCCTAGGATTCTCAAGTATGTGATCCAATAACTTACTTTTTTTTTAAACATAAACCAATTCGAGTCATATTTTCTGCCATTTACAACTAAAATACTGAGATATTTGAGGTACCTAAAATTGGGTGGCTAAAGAGAGGAGAAGAAAGATGGGCACAGTGGCTTGCTCCTGTAATCCCAGCATTTGGGAGGACGAGGTGGGAGGATCGCTTGAGTCTAGAATTCCGAGACCAGCCTGGGCAACACAGTGAGACTTCATCTCTTAAAAAAAAGTGAGCAAAAAACTAGCAATTTTTCAAAAAAATTAAAAGCTGCCAATGAATAAAAAAAGAAAAGAAATAATCAGAAGTAGAAGAAGAATCGTATTAGGGTCACAAAAGCCAAAATGGGGAAGAATTTTAACACGGAACAGTCATTAATAGTGGCATTGTCACAAAGAAGATAAAGACAAAAAGGGCTGTTGAATTTAGCTAGGACCTTGGGCAATTATCTTAGTTTGGGATATGCCCAGGCCCTTCGACAATGATTAAAGAACACACAGATTGTGTGAGAGGTGACCCAGAGAGCAGCAGTAGGGAGTGGGGAAGTAAGACAGGGAAAGGAAGGAAGCCTATTAAGGCAGTGTTTAACTGCATGTTTTCACTTATAAGTGGGAGCTGAATAATGAGAACACATGGGCATATGGGTGGGGGAAACAGCACACGCTGGGGCATGTCAGAATGGGGCAGGAGGAGGGAGAGCATCAGAAAGCATAGCTGATGGGGCTGGGCATGGTGGCTCAAGCCTGTAATCCCAGCACTTTGGGAGGCCAAGGTGGCAGACCATCTGAGGTCAAGAGTTCAAGACCAGCCTGGCTAACATGGTGAAACCCCATTTCTACTAAAAATACAAAAACTTAGCTGGGCATCGTGGCACACACCTGTAACCCCAGCTACTTGAGAGGCTGAGACAGGAGAATTGCTTGAACCTGGGAGGTAGAGGTTGCAGTGAGCCAAGATCGTGCCATTGCACTCCAGCTTCAGCAACTAGAGTGAAACTCTATCTAAAAAAAAA
>NW_016107400.1:6491203-6495999 GCF_001604975.1 Cebus imitator | reverse complement strand
AAAAAAAAAAAAAAAAAAGAATAGCTAATGGATGCTAGGCTTAATACCTCAGTGATGGATTGATCTGTGCAGCAGACCACCATGGCACACATTTCCCTATGTAACAAACCCTCACATCCTGCATGTGTGCCCTAGAACTTAAACAAAAGTTGAAGGAAAAAAAACAGACACAGACAAGAAAGGACTTCAATCCAAAAATACAAAGTCACCATAGAGTAGGGGAGGAAGGGTGCTGAGAGAAAAGGTCCAAAGATTACATCCCAAGGGTGGGAGGGAAGAAGGGAGGAGAGGGGGAAATGGGAGTATTCTGAAGATAATACCTTACTAGGATCGGCTAAAGCAAGAAGGTAGGGGTACAATAAAGTATTTTCGTGAAATCAAAAAAAAAAAAGGAAGTGTTTGTGAGTTCGTTACCACTATGGGTAACTGCAGCTTAATACAACTCTAGGAGGTGGTTTCCCATAAGTCAGTAGTTGAGGACGGCCCTGAGGGACATGAATCATCCTCTCCTGTCTCCTACACCATCCCTCCCCTCTCCTTCTGTACTTCCACAGCCTGGCATGCATACGGACCAAATGGACTACGCAGAGCCAGCCCTCGGGCGAACAGGTGCAGGTGCTGCCTGTTGGAAGCCAGGCCAGACTGCAATGAAATGGAAGGGTGAGGGGACAGAGCAGAGCACTGGACAGAGCAACAGTGCCACAGCACGTCGCTTCATTTTCCTGCACCTCAGTGTCCTCATCTGCAAAGTCGGAGGAAATTGCCTAGAACTACCTTGAGGATTAAATGAGAATAAATCCACGTCTACACTTAGCCCAGCACCTGCAAGATCGTGCCAATAAACACACACTAATATTTTCCCTTTTGGTGTCTTTCTGGGGGAGTGATTTCAACACAGGGTTATGGAAAGCAGAATCGGTGAGGAAGTGACACCCAAGAGTGCAGGCTGCTCATTTGAGGCAGTACCAAACCCAGGAGACTCCAGCTGGATCAAAGATAATCGCTAATATTCTATTTAAACAGTAAGCAAGTCTGTGTCTATTTCTGTGCAGAAGTCCTCGATTTAGCAAGAAGGCTTTCCTGCGAGGCGCTCCTCTCCACCCATGCCTTTGTGAAACATCAGAGTCACTCCCACTATGGGAAACAAAGCAGCAACTGTACATTCACCGGGTTTTTCTTTGGTCCTACCCCAATGTCACATTAGTGAAAGATTTAGGAAGATTAAATGGAGCCAGGAAGAGAGAGTCAGAGATACCCCGCTCCACGGTGTCAGTTTCTCAACAATCAGAGCTCCTCCCTAAAGATTGGCCAGGGTCGACTCTAAAAGAAAAACGGAAAGTGGTCAGGAGACTGATGATGAATCACTACCACATGCCTGACACACAGCATGGTGGGATTTCAAGCACACTGATTCTTTCATCCTTGACATAATCCACAGGGGGCAAGGGATGTATCTAAGTAAGATTGTTTATTTTGCAATTATTTTAACCAACACTTCTGATACTTAACAATGAGCTGGTTGCTTTGCTTTACAAATATTAATTCCTTGACTATTCCTAACAACCATGTGAGGTAGGTACTATCATTATCTACATTTTACAAATGGAGAAATGGAGATAAAGGAATATTAGGTTCATCCATCCTGGAAACCATCATTCTCAGCAAACTGACAGAGGAGCAGAAGATCAAACACCGCATGTTCTCACTCATAGGCGGGTGTTGAACGATGAGAGCACATGGACACAGGGAGGGGAGCACTACACACTGGGGTCAGTTGGGGGGAAATAGGGGAGGGACGGTGGGGGGTGGGGAGCTGGGGGGGGATGGCAGGGGGAGAAATGCCAGATGTAGGTGATGGGGAGGAAGGCAGCAAATCACACTGCCATGTGTGTTCCTATGCAACAATTTTGCATGTTCTTCACATGTACCCCAAAACCTAAAATACAATAAAATAAATAAATGGGAAAAAAAAGAATATATCAGCAAAATCTTTCCTAATAATTCTTTAATAAAGAGAAATAAAACATTAAAAAAAAAAAGGAATATTAGGTAGCTTGCCTGAGGTGCATACAGCAGTAAGTGCAAAACCAGAATTTGAACGAAGGCAGACTGAGTATGGCATCTGGTTCAGAACCACCACTACTCTGTTACCTTGAAGGCAACAGGTGAACTTGAGCTCCTCTAGACCCTGGTACTAGATCTGTCTATTTCTGCAGGCATTGGTAAGGAGGTACTTAACAATAAGGAGGAGAAGGAGAAGGAATAAGAGAGAAGAGGGGGTAGAAGGGAGTGGGGGAGGAGATATAAGAGAAGAAAGAGGAGGAGGAGGAGAAGAAATAACAGTAGCCAATAATAGCTAACATACATTGAACATTTCCTAAGTGTCAAGTGCCATGCTAAGTATATTAATAAAAAGATAGGCCTGGCGCAGTGGTTCACACCTGTAATCCAAGCATTTTGAGAGGCCAAGGTAGGCAAACCAGCTGAGGCCAGGAGTTCAAGACCACCCTGGCCAACATGGCAAAACCCCATCTCTACTAAAAATACAAAAATTAGCCAAGTGTGGTTGTGCACAACTGTAATTCCAGCTACTCGGGAGGTTGAGGCAGAAGAATCACTTGAACTCAGGAGGCAGAGGTTGCAGTGAGCTGAGATCGTACCACTGCACTCCAGCCTGGGTGACAGAGGGAGACTCTATCTCAAATAATAATAAGATAAAACACAATGATAAATAATAATACATAATATAATGATAACAATATTCTTCACATTAATGCTAGGAGGCAGTGCCATTTCATCACTGTTTTTCAGATGAAAAAACTGAGGCATAGAGCTGTGTGAGGTTATTCAGCTAGAAAGTCATAGGGCTGCTATTTGAAGCCAGACCCTTACTATTAAATGTAAGATCCGCAATCCTTGAAAGTGCAGAATAAAGGAAGTGTGAGTTTATGAAAAGTGAGGGCACACACTCAGTTTCAATGACCACAGGACCCTGGTGATGGCCAGATGAAGGGAAAAGTACAAAGGGGTGTCCTTGGGGTTGATTCAGAGGGTGGTACAAATACTAATGTGAGGGGTGGGGAGGAGGGGCTTGGCTAAAAATCCCCAGGAACAGATGAGAGACTCAGACATCAAGGGGGCAAAAAAGGCAGATGCTTCATGTGGGAATAAACACCGGAGCTTCTGGCTGAAGCTTCTGTTTTGGTGGCACGTTTTCGGTCTCCTCTCTCCTGGGACACCTGAGGCTTTGGGTGGGTACTCAATTTTCTCAAAACAACAAAAAATAAAGAAGGACGAAACAACATTTCCTTCCCTTTTTCTTTACCCTTCCAGAGCTTACAAGGTTTATGGGCTACACCTTTACTAGTTTACTCTAAGTGTACTTGTCTATTATTCATCTCTAGAATAAATGTTGCAGAATCTCAACCCTTGAACAAAAGCTCCCTGACATGTCCTAAAACTTTCTTTTTTTTATTAACTTCAACTTTATTCATATTAGAAACCATTGTGTATTATCTACTGGACCTATTTTTAATAGTTTTTCTTATTATATAAGCAATTCATGAATACATTCTCCTTTTAAAAGATTACAGTATTTTTACATAATTGAAACTGTCTAATCTTTTTCCTTAAGGCTTCTGGATTTCTCTCACTCAAGGTTACAGAAATATGCTCCTAAAATTTTCTCTAATAGTCTTTATAATTTTTACTTTGTAATTTTTTACTGTCTGTAGCTTACCATACCTGTAATTTATTTTTGTGTAACTTAGTAATCAAACTCAGCATCCTTCCACGTGGACTTCCAATTATGCCAGCACTGTGTATTAAATAAACCATTTTTTTTCCTACTGATCCAAAATGTCACCTTTTAATATATTAAGCTCCCCTGCATCCCAAGACCTTTCAGTCCTCTTCAGGACTCTTGCCTCTTATGCCACAGCTAGAAAAATTTTAGCAATTATTTGAAATGTGTTTCATGTCTTAACAATAGGTATTTTATCTTTTAAAAGACATTTTCTAAGAGGCACTTTCATGCACTGTTGGTGGGTGCATAAATTGGCATAACCTTTTTGAGAGCAATTTAGCAGTATCTATTACAACTAAAAATGTTCGTATCCTTTGCCCTAAACACCCCACTTCTAAGAATTGTTCTATAGAAATCTCCACTACAGTGCCCAAGAGTGTCCACTGATGTGCTATTCATTATAGAAAAAACTTGGAAATAATCCAAATGCCTATTCCTAATGTTTTAGTCAAATTATAAATATGAACACAAATAACACGGTGGCCATATTATGAAATACTATGTAGCCATTTAAAACATAAGGTGGATCTAAATAAGGTATTGAAATGGGGAAAAGCCTGACATATACAGGTTAAAAAAAATGTAGGTTACTGGCCTGGGCAACATGGCAAAATCCCATCTCTACAAAAAGTAAATTACAAAAATTAGCTGGGCTTGGTGACATGAGCGTGTAGTCCCAGCTACTGGAGAGTCTGAGGTGGGAGGACTGAGCCCTCAAGGTCAAGGTTGCAGTGAGCTGAGATCACGCCACCGCACTTCAGCCTAGATGACAAAGCAAGATCCTGTCTCAAAAAAAAAAAAAGTTATAAAATATATATATATGAGGCCGGGCGCGGTGGCTCAAGCCTGTAATCCCAGCACTTTGGGAGGCCGAGGCGGGTGGATCACGAGGTCAGGAGATCGAGACCATCCTGGTCAACATGGTGAAACCCCGTCTCTACTAAAAATACAAAAAATTAGCTGGGCATGGTGGTGCGTGCCTGTAATCCCA
>NW_016107400.1:6452098-6491017 GCF_001604975.1 Cebus imitator | reverse complement strand
ATATATATATATATATATATATGATATGACCTCATTCTTTTTGTTTATTAGTAATAAACTCTTATAAAAAATTTCACAGGATAGGCCAGGCACGGTGGCTCATGCCTGTAATTTCAGCACTTTGGGAGGCCAAGGTAGGTAGATCACAAGGTCAGGAGTTCAAGACCAGCCTGGCCAGTATGGTGAAACTCTGTCTCTACTAAAAATACAAAAAAATTAGCTGGGCGTGATGGTGGGTGCCTATAGCTCCAGCTACCAGCTACTCAGGAGGCTGAGGCAGGAGAATCGCTTGAACCTGGGAGGTGGAGTTTGCAGTGAGCCAAGACTGTGCCACTGCACTCCAGCATGGGCGACAGAGTAAGACTGTCTCAAAAAAAAAAAAAAAAGGAATTCGCAGGATAATACACCTAAATATTAAGTTTATTGCTTCTATAAGGCAGAGATTTTCAAACTAGATTACACAGTTACACATCATCACAGTCCTTTATGGTAAGTGCTTCTTTTGGTGATTAAAAAAATATGAAACTGAAATGAGACCACAGCCTGTGAATCAAGGTGAGTATCTTGTACTGAATGAAGAGGCGATGACACGAGAAGTCAGTGCAGGGACAAAGCCCAAATTCAAAGGAAAATGCCTTTCTGCTCTGGTGGGATTGCAAGACACTTCCATTAGAAGCCCCTGGTCACTGCTGGGCAGTTCAGGACAGAAATGACAAAGGGAGAAGTAAATGACACATTCAAGTTCTCACCCATGGTGGGAGAAGCAAACGCTTCACCGGCCATCAAGCAGGACATCCTACCCCACATTGGAGAACGGGACCTGCACCTTTTCTCTCTGTGCACTTTTCTGTTCTTATGCACAACCCTGTCAGGGCAGTAACCCCTGGGGACAGCCCCCCACGTTTGAACGCAAGTCCCCAAATGCAGAACACTGGGTTGGGGATGAGGGCAAGCATGGGCACCACAGAGCCACTGAGGGATTTGCCTGGGAAGAGCAATGGACTGAAGATGTCTGAAAGGAAGGGTGGAAATCACAAATATGGCATGTAGGGCATGGTTACGGTGCATCGACTAAAGAACTGTGGGAAACATGAGTCTCAAGCAGGACTGGCTGATACCATGTGGTAATCATAATACATACGTGCATGGCTCACATTTATTAACTGCTTCCCTTTATCCTTTGCCTGGCATTGTGGGTTTTTTTGTTTGTTTGTTTGTTTGTTTGTTTGTTTTTTGGGTTTTTTTTTTTTTTGAGACAAGATCTCACTCACCCAGGCTGGAGTGCAGTGGTGCCATCTCGGCTCACTGCAACCTCCACCTCGCAGGTTCAAGTGATTCTTTTGCGTCAACTCCCAAGTAACTGGAATTACACGCACAGGTATGTAATGTTTTGTATTTTTAGTTGAAACAGGGTTTCACCATGTTTCTGACCTCAAGCCATCCGCCTGCTTCAGCTTCCCAAAGTGCTGGGATTACAGGCGTGAACCAGTACACCCAGCTCAACTCATTTAATCTTCACAATAACCCTATGAGATGAGTATTTTATTCCTAACTTCAGATGGGGACACTGAGGCATAGAACAGTTAACAAACCAGCCCAGTATCATATAGTGGGCAGTGCAGCTAAGCTGAACTAAGGTGTTCGGGCTCTAGTGCCCATGCTGTTCTGTCAACTCAGAATGTGCGTGCTCACCACAGACAACTCCCAAACTCCTTCACTTCCTCCTTTACTCCTCAGTCTAAACTAACTCTCATAAATGAGCCAGTAAGCTCATTCCCATAGGATGAAATGACTAGCCATGGCTCTTGATAGAAAGAAGATGCCTCCCAGGGCAGGAAATACAAAGAGCCTGAGGAGCCCATCATTCTTTCTGAGGAAGGGTCTTTCTGCAGGAGTTGCTGAGGCTTATGTCATATGAAACTAACAGAGCTCCACTGGTCACAAGGATTAGCCAGGGAGGCCTTCTCTGACACCTCCTTCAGATAGCTAGATACCACTAAGTCAGCCTAAGATTGATGCCTTCCCTGGTCAGCTGTGGTGGCTTACGCCTGTAATTCCAGCACTTTGAGAGGCCAGGAAAATCACATGAGGCCAGGAGTTCAAGACCAGCCTGGTCAACATGGTGAAACCCTATCTCTAATAAAAATACAAAAATTAGCTGGGCATGGTGGTGTGCACCTGTAGTTCCAGCTACTTAGGAGGCTGAGCCAGGAGAATCACTTGGACCCAGGAGACGGAGGTTGCAGTGAGCTGAGATCATGCTGCTGCACTCCAGCCTGGGTGACAGAGACTCTGTCTCAAAAAAAAGATTGATGCCGTCCCTGTAATATGCATCACAGTTGATGTCTGACTGCCCTCTTTGACTATGTGCTCCTTGAGAGCAGTAACTGAGTCTGTCTTATTTACTGCTGAACTCCCACTGCTGTAACTGGAACACCCAATGCTCAATGAATATGTTGAATGAATGAATAAACAAATGAATGAGCGAATGCGCTAATGTAGTACATCTCCTGTTGCAGTCTTTCTTTCCTGCCATGAAGATCTTCACTCAGCCACCCACAAATTCCTTGAGACCACAGGAAGAAAATCAGAAGAATCTCAAAAGCTCTAATCGACAAATGAAAACAACAGCTAAATTAAATGTCAGGTCTAACAGGATGAGGAGCTCTCAACAGACAGTTCTCAATTAATTCAAGGAGCCCCTGGGTGTGATATCCCATGCCTTCTCCCTGGCTGCAACAGGAGGATGCCCAGCACCGACTGCAGAGCTGATGCCCGGCTACACTGGACGGCTTCTCGGGAGCAGCCACTAGGGAAGCCCCACATAGCAGCCAGATCGTGCACATTTTCAAGAGCAGCTGGAGATTGTTGAAGGTTTCTAAATGTCAGCCCAGGAGTCAATATTGAAAAATAAAACCATGGCAGACAGCTGGTTAGCTTTCTCTGGGGTAAATCACAGTGAGAGAAACAGCTGAGCAGGGAAGGATCACGCTCTAGAGAACAGAGTCAGGGGGCTCTCCCATTCATTGACCGCGTACCTTCAAGCAAGTTGCTCAGACTATATCTCAGTAAAACAGGGAGGATAATGGCACCTCATTGGGTTGGCATGATGATTAAATGCAATAATGCATGCAGAATGCTCTGGGAAGCACCCTGCACATGGGAAGCAGCGAATAAATGCCCCTCTCATTACAGGCTGACTGAGAACCAAGTGTTTCAGCCTCACCCAACCACATTGTGATTTGAAACCCAGGCGCTCACTCCTAAACCTGCCAATTCAGGCGGCATGATATCCAAACACTCCCATAGCTCCTGAGCCAGCTTCCCTCCGTCATCCAGATTTGTGTACGGTGCATTTCCATGGCAATAACCTGTTCCACAAAAGGTACAGTAAATATTTACTATTTTTTCACACGTTTCAGATTATTTGGGTCTAACAATCTAACTGGCATTCTCTACTGCTTCAGAAAATGGCAATGAGAAGCCAAGCCTCCAGAAACAAAACAGAAGTGCCTTCAGCAACAGAGACACCAGGGAATCACGTGGACAACGAAGAACAGCATGTGGCCGCAGATAAAGAGATTTCAGGAAGCTCAGGCTCACAAGGGAGCCTCCGGGAGCTATTTAACCCCCTCCAGTCGTCCCACCCTCCCAGCAGCAAATGCAAAGATTCTGAACACTCCCTCCTCTCTACTAACTCTCTCTCTATGCAGCCCCCAGCACCCACACACATACACAGGTCCTCTCAGACCTGTTCACAAGCCTTTTTTTTTTAAAGCCTTGTTCACACATACACAGAACATGCAGCATTAAGAGTTTTAAATGCTAACCCCCTGACATATGTGCACATACACACAGAGTTTGATAATCAGCAGAGCTTCACTGTGCCTGCTCAGAGAGGGGGAGGCTCTCTTGGAATGACGGGGGTTTCTCTGCCCAGGGCTTTTGAAATGTCAGTCGAGCCATGGAAGAGCTTGTGATTCACTCCCTGACTCACTCCCATCTCTGCAGCAGACCCCATTTCTGCAGGGAGGGCAAGACAGGACTTTTTCATTCATTCCCTCATTCAGTCACAAAGCCTGTTTTAGACCACGTATACACACACAAAAAAACTCCTTCAAGCACAAAACTCTATGCCCAACCTTGCACTAGTCCCTAGAGAGACAGAGAAGACTAAAATGCAGCCCCTGCCCTTGAGTTTCTAACAGTCTGACAGCCAGGGAGACAAATAGATCACCACCAATCAATCTGATATATCAAGGAGATAAACACAAGGTACCTATACCCATTTAGAAGACTGATACATTTGACTATAGAAGTGTGATGTTCCTGCATTACAAAAGAATTCATAAACCGAAAGAAAAGACATAGGACAGACCAAGGGAATTTATTTTTAGACTATATCACAGATTGGCATCCAGAGTATACAGAGAGTTACTATCGATTAATTAAAAAAATACAGGGGGCCAGGTGCAGTGGCTCATGCCTGTAATCCCAGCACTTTGGGAGGCTAAGTTGGGAGGATGACTTGAGCCCAGGAGTTTGAGACCAGCCTGGGCAACATGGCAAAACCCTGTCTCTACAAAAATAAAAAATAATAATAGCCCGGCGTGGTGGTATGTGCCTGTAGTCCCATTTACTCAGGAGGCTAAGGTGGGAGGATCACTTGAGTCGAGGTTGCAGTGAGCTATGATTGTGACACTGCACCCCAGCCTGGGTGACAGAGCAGGAACCTGTCTCAAAAAAAGAAAAAAGGCCACTAGAAAAACTGACAAAGTAATATGAAGAGAGAAGTCCCAGAAGAAGAATACAAGTGCCCAAAAGTGTATGCCTAATCTCATGAATATCTGGGAAATGCAAATGAATACAAGATATTTTATCCATGAGGTTGGCAAAAATGGAAAAGACTGATAACTCCCAGTATTGGCAGCCATGTGGGCTGAATGAATGATGGAGGAATGCAGGTCTAGTAGAGCACCCTGGATGAGAGGGAATGGGCATTCAATTGCTCTTGTTATTCATCTCTCCTCCCACCTGCCTTGCACATGACAGTCACTCAGCAACTCTCTGCAGAACTGAGTCAAACAGGAAAAGTAATGCTGCATATCTGAGCTGCAGAGCGTTCTTATTATTCAAACACCCGTCCCTATGGCTCTTCTGGGATACTGGAGATGTCTGCCAGCAGGATAACAGATGTGGGAGCTGGAGCCAGGGACAAGGCCAGAACCGAGCTTGCTACCCAGGGACTAGAGTGTGCCCTTGATGCTGGTCACTCTTCCTTTCCTACCAGGGATGCTCAGTCATACCACTCCCTCACAGACAGCAACCTCGCCCTGAGAAAAGAGAGGCTTATGTGTGATTATTCACTATGGAAAATAGAAGACGAGAGGCAAAATATAGAAGTTTCACTTGCTAAAGTGAAACTGCAAAGAGGCACCAGCCTGAAAAGCAAAACCCAAGGCCTGGATAGAGAAGAAAGCAGAAGGCCTGAGAAGCCCACGGACACTAGGAGGCCCCTCTGTTCTACCCAGTAATGGAAACAGCCAGCATGTGGGTTTACGCTGTGCCAGGCACTGAGCTAAGACCTCAGGTGCCTTATCCCTACATCCTCAGCCTATTTTAAAAGGAACTCAGAGAGGTTAATCAACTTGTTTGAGGCCACACGGCTTGTCTGCAGCAGCACTGGGGTTTGAACTTAGGTCTGTCTGACTCCAGAACCCCATGCTCTTACTCGCACTGCTGAACTGTTAGCTGGCCCAGTGCTAGGAAGTCAGCCCTCCAGGAGGAAGTCCTGCCTGTTGGTGGGTTGGAACAGGAAAGAGATTTATGCCCCCCCTTCTGAGGAAAAGCAGGAGCACCAGTTGGGGAGTGGGAGGGCCCAGTGGGCCAGACAGCTAAGAAGAGAGTCACTACTGCCATTCAGGGACACAGAGAGTCTGGAACCTAGGTTAGTTCCAGGCTTAAGGGGGTGTGGGTGTACCCACCCTCCTCCCCACCCACATCTGCTGCCCCTAGAGGGATCAAAAGAAAAAAAAAACCTTCAAATCATATGGGCCAATGCCGCTCTTGGCAGGAGTAGGAGGAAGTGGGCCAGTGGGGACGCCACATCCGCCCCACAGCGAAGGCTCCTTGGGTTAGCATGGACAGCGGCAATGCAAGGAGAGGGAAGAAGGTGGTCTCTGGGCCCGAGTGAGGGACAAAGGAGAGGTTCCGGGTGTCATCCCAGGCTGAGGCACAGGGAAGAGTTGTGGGTGAATGGACCCAAGTGGCTCTGGCACTCCTAGATCTCACAGATATCCCAGCCTACCTGTGAGAGCTCAGGCCATTGATTTAAGCTCTCTGGCCTCAGTGTCTTCATCTGTAAAATGGGGATAAGAATGGTATCTTCCTAGGACTGGGGGCATGGGTGGAAATACCAGCACTTCATCAACTGGTACCTGCCTGGCTTCACGCTCACTGGACCACCCCACTGCCACTAAATTGGAAACTCTACAGCTTGTCTGGGTAGTTCACTGGTGTATCTCCAGCACCTAGAACTGTAAGTGACACTGAGTAGACACCACATAAATATTGGCTGAATTGTGAAATAGGTGCTCAAAAATATTTGTTGAAGAAAAATAAAGGAGACATAAGAAAGAATAAAATGATAAAAGATAGAGGACAAAGAGGGTGGAGGGAGGAAGTTGGACCCCCCAGGCAATGTCCAAGACCATGAGAAGCAGCTGAGGTTGACCAGTTAGCCAAACTGCTTCTCCAAAGAGCTCTGCCCAAAATAGTACTAACTATTTTAATAGGACCAAGCACTGCCAATCAGTAGGTGACTGGGCTTGCGTTTTGACCAGCTTCTGAGCTTGAGCCAAGGTCTCCATTCTTTTCATTATCTAAGAAGGCCCCAGGGCCTGGCTCTTTCTTTCTTTCTCCGGGTTGCAATCTTATTCTCTGTCCCTGGCATCCACCTACACACTCTGGAAGAGTGTAAACATTCTAGCGTTCACCTGTGGTCCTGCAGAGTGCAACATCTGGGCCAAAGCCAAGTGTTTATGCCTCAATCACTGTCACTAGAACAGTTGCCTCTGATTACCACTCCTTGGAAGAATATGACTTGTCAGTAAAAAACCAACAGGCATGCCCAGCCCAGGCGTGGATCTCATGAAACCCTGTACTACTGACAAGTGATTTGCAAGGATCTTTCCACACCCACAAATCTCTGACAGGAGATGCATGGTTAAGAATGTGTGCTTTGGAGCCACAGGATCTGGACTCAAACCCTGGTTCTCCACTTAACAACAGAGGAAACTTGAGCAAGTTAGTTCATCTCTCCATGCCTCAGTTTCTTCAGTTACAAGAAGAGGATAATAATACCTACCTCACTGTGTTACTGCGAGAATTCAATGAGGGCCAGGCGCAGTGGCTCATGCCTGTAATCTCAGCACTTTGGGAGGCTGAGGCGGGTGGATCACTTGAGGTCAGGAGTTCAAGACCAGCCCGGCCAACATGGTGAAACCCTGTCTCTACTAAATATATAAAACTTAGCTGGGCATTGGTGGTGCACACCTGTAATCCCAGCTACTTGTGAGGCTGAGGCAGGAGAATCACTTGAATCCAGGAGGCGGAGGTGGCAGTGAGCCAAGATCACACCACTGCCCTCCAGCCTAGGCAACAGAGAAAGACTGTCTCAAAAAAAAAAAAAAAAAAAGAATTCAATGAGATAACACACATAAAGTATTGTAAGCAGTCAAGATTCTTATTTGTATTTATAAACATGGAAACCCACTCTAACCAGTTCAAGCAAGAAAGGCACTTAATCTTTGAGAGTCCCTGAGAATCCAATTAGGACACCTCTAAACAGCCAGGAGAAACATCTAGACCACAGTACAGAACCCACTGCCACCACTCCAGAGTCCAGACGAGGCAGTCTGCAGTACAGATGCTATGAATATTCAACATTCACAAGGGACAAAACCCGCTAGAAGCCTTGCCACAGCTGATTCTGCAGTCTGGACATACTTAGTGCCTCCCTCTCCAGAACAGATCAAACACAGTGTCTGCTGCTTCTAGCCACCAATTCAAAGTCCAGCAAGGCTTCATATGATTGACAGACCCTGGGTCACATGTCTGTGCTCTAGCTGCAAGGGAGGCTGGGCAAGTGCATTTCTGAGTTGTACATGAAAGAGACATGGGTTTATGAGTGGCGCATTCACGAATACAAAAAAAGCGGTTTCAGAGTGTGTGGCCAGAAAGAATGACAAATGCCTCCCATTAGCTCTTGGCACAGTGCCTGGCTCATACGTGCTCAGTGAGTAGCCATTCCCTGGAGCTGTCATTTAGGCTCCAAAGCAAGAAGGTTCCTGTGCTCCAATCATTCTCCATCTCTCTGGGCCACCCTGTTACTATTCCAAAAGGTTTGAATTGAGCCCTTACCTTTACTCCTCCTAACTCTTGTCCTAACTGTGTACATCTAAGTGTCTCTGGAGACCCCCACTGGAGCCTGGAAATAAAGGCAAGTACTGCTTATGGCCTGGCAGGAAAATGCACCAACCAGCTGGTATCATAGATTCACAGAACTTCAGAATGCCTAAACTAGAAAGCGACTCTCTCCTACTGTCTTGTTTTGCAAATCAAGAAATTAAATCTAAATAGGGGAAAGAATATGGCAAAGATTGCCCAGCAAAGTCCTGGCAGAACCAAAATTAAGATCAAGGAGAATGAGGAAAGGAACCTCGGTTCCAGATCCTCTGCAGCAAACTAGTATTATGCTGAGCAAGATGCCTTTGGCAGAGCTGAGCAGCTGCTCCAAAGGAACCAGTGCAGAACAAGAAGGATGCCGTCTCAAGAAGAGCAATCTTGGAGGTCATGGGAACAGGTAGCAGAGTCAGTTGAAGCTTCAGGACCCCAAAATGCTATGTCAGGGCCCCTTAGCCCCTTGATACTCAAGACATGATCCATGGGCCAGGCACAGTGGCCCACACCTGTAATGCCGGCACTTTGGGAGGACAAGGCAGGTGGATCATTTGAGGTCAGGAGTTTGAGACCGGCCTGGCCAACGTGATGAAACCCCATCTCTACTAAAAATGCCAAAATTAGCTAGGTGTAATCCCAGCTACTAGGGAGGCTGAGGCAAGAGAATCGCTTAAGCCCATAAGATGGAGGTTGCAGTGAGCCAAGATCATACCACCACACTCTAGCCTGGAATGACAGCGCAAGACTCTGTTCAAAAAACAAAAAGAAACAAAGAAAGAAAAGACAAAGAATGAAAGAAAAAGTGTGATCCATGGAGTAGCAGAATCAGCACCATCTGGGAGCTTGTCAGAAATTCAGGATTCCAGGCCCCCCCGCCCAACCTACTGGATCACAACCTGCATCTTAATTAGATCCACAGGTGATTCTTCTGCCCGATGAAGTTTGAAAAGCACTGTCCTAGTCAGTTCTGGGCTAAAGAGGATTTTTTTTAAGAAGTTAGCCTGCTGAGAATCAGCATTTCTCTGGATCTATTATGAGTCTGGCACTACGTTTGGCGCTATATGGACTTAACTCATTAAATCATAACAACCCTACAGCCCTCTGAAGTACACTTTCAGGATCCCATTTTACAGATGAGGAAACCGAGGCTTAGGCAGGAGATATAACTTACTCTTTACTGCTAGGTCTACCTGGTGACTGACAACTGCTTTGATGGATGACAGATACCAAGGTACCAGCATCTGTCATCCATCATACCAGCTGTACATTCAGGTACCACTTCAGGGTACCTGGTGACACAATGACTCATTCTTTGGGTGGTCTCTTAGGCAAAACAGTGACCCTGAATGAAGTCCCTCTTTGATACTATCCCAGCAGATTTAGCCAGATCTATCATTCTCTAGTAATCAGAGGCGCCTTATGTAACTCATCCCTTAACCTCTGACAGCCCAGTGAAGTGAGTAGAGAAGTCACAATCTTAAAATCCACTCTGCCACTGATTCGCTGTACAATAACAAATATGTTATTTAATTCCTCTGAGCCTCGGCTTCCCCACCTGTAACAAGGGAATAAATTTTAGCTTTCAGAGTAGCTGCAAGCATAAGATGACAGGACGTATGTCATACACATGAAGTCATGCCAGGAGAAAGAAGCATTTTTTCTATTGCCATTAGTCGTCACCCAAAATATATTCCTCCTGGTGGTATGGTAGGGCCAGCTTGTGAGCCAACAGTGTGGATCTCTTCCCTACTCTGCGTTCAGTGATGGCACATGAAATTGGCCATGGTGAGAGTATCTATACTACAGAAATTGACCAGCGGCGAGCACTGCACATCGGGGTCGTTCATTGGGTTTTTTGTTTTGTTTTTGTTTTTCTACCAGAGAGCCAATTACTAAACCTTTCTCAGCACCCCATCACTTCTTCTTTCCCTCCCTGATCCTCAAATCAGTAAGACTTCCTAGCACTGAGATTCCACAGCTCCTGGCCTGTGACTTGTAGGAAGCTGAGAGGTCACTCAGCACCTCCACCCACCACAAAGAAGCCCACAGTGTAGGCTCCTCGTGTTCTCATTCAGCCAGCACTATTTGGACCCCATTGTAGATACGCACAGCCTCCCATCCCTCCAGGAGGGCTGCTGGCACCCTGCCATCTGTCATCCATCATATCAGAAAAATCGTTTTCACAGCTGTGATAAATGAGGGAAGGAAATTAATAAGAAGTCCCAAAGGTGGCAGGGGAAGGATCACACACATCATTTCCGTATCATCCCTTATTCATGGTAAATTACCCCCTGACAATAGATAGGATCACCTTCCTCTTGGCTCACTCGCACTCACCATACATAGCAGGAATTGAGTGAAATAAAGACCAGGCCTGTCATGTTTGCCAGAATTATCAGAGTGCCCCTGCAGTGTCAAAAAGCTGGGAACTTTGGTAGTTGACATGAAAGAGCTACTGCCCCATTCCCCTAAACCCCTCTCTGTCCTGCAGCCTCTCCATGTCCACAGAAGTCCCCTCTCTGGCCCTCAATACCTTCATGCTTCTTGATCTCTGGTCTCTCCCCTCATCCCCCAATAGCCTCCTCTCTGACCTTTCTCTTCCATTTTTGCTCATCGGAACCCCCTTGACCCCCTCAGTCCCCTCCTCTCTCTGTCCCTCATTCCCTCCCCTCACTGTTTCTCAGCCTGCAAAAACAGAAAGCAGGCATGAAGACCAATCAGACGTTCCTTAAAATGCCGACATGAAGCTAGTTGATTCACATGAAATTTAGCAAATCAGCTTTTGGAGGATTGGCCTAGGTCTGCACTGTGACCCAGAAACCCATGAAAGTTTGTGAGCAGGTGATAGAAATCTGGTCCACTGAGACCAGTCTCCTACTTGCAGACACTGCACCCTTTGTGAGGTTCTTCTTCCAGCCACCCGAAGTGGCAGCAGGAGGGGGACCTGGCTTGAGCAAGGCATGCTCTCTGGGCCCATCTGCACTCCTAATCCTTGCCAAGGGGGAATGTTGGCAAAACACAGAGATCATGGGAGATCATCATCCCCATAAGTAGAGTTAGATTCTTGGGCCATGGAGACCTTAGCCTTCCCAGAGGGGCCACAGTGCCCTAACATTTAACTTTGATGACTCAGGCATTTATCATTCCGACTCCCCCACAGCAGGGTGAATTAAAAAATAAATCTAAAGATTTAACTTAAAAAAGTTTAACAAGTTAATTTTCTAAATTTAAAATGTTTCAGAAAGAAACACAACCTACAGAAGGATAATTTTAAGCTATATTAAAGCTCAAAGATGACATCATGGAATTCTAATTATATAGACTTTGAGGCAATAGAGTCAAATAACCTTTCTGGATACAGTTATAAATTTTTCACAATATGCAGATACTATGTTAGTATCACATCTTATGGATACACTAAAAGTCCCTCTCATAGATTATTTGGAGAAGTGAAAATAAAGGTACCCTTTATTCTGAGACCTCAGGCAGTGCCACAGCTTTTCAGTTTCAGCGTTGACTCTGAATTTCTCTCCTTAAATGAGATTATTTCTAAGAGCATATATGAAGATGAGACTTGAGACCAAACCTATCATAAGCTTAAAAGTCCATAAGAAACCAAGCCCTTACCTCTCTACAAAATGCCAGGAGACCCTGGGGCAAGGTCCAAGGACCTGGTCCCGTCCCCAGGTGATCTTTTTCCCTCTATGTTGTTATGGGAAAAAAAAAAATGAATCAATTCATTAACAAGATCCCAGAATAGGCCTGACACACAGTAAGCCCACATTAAAAGTTAGGCTTAATGGTATCTGTGAAGCAAAGCACTGCACTCCTACCTGCCTAGGAGGTTCATGCTTGTTGCCATTTCATGCAAGTATTATGTGATTCAAAAAAAAAAAAAAATTAAATCATTCAGCTCAACCAATTTTCCTATGCAAAATGCATTGTCTTTACATTTGTACAGGTGCAGAGTCTGTATATTACATGAGCTATTAACGAACAGAATTTATATTTATATGTACGTGTAACATAGTTTAAAAAAACACATTCACACATGCAGTCTTTAAAGAGAGGGAGGGAGGGAGAGAGAGAGAGAGAGAGAGGGAGAGAGAGAGATGGGGTATCACTCCGTCACCCAGGCTGGACTGCAGTGGCGCAATCATGGCTCACTGCAACCTCCACCTCCTGGGTTCCAGTAATCCTCCCGCCTCAGCCTCCCAAGTAGCTAGGACTGCAGGTATATGCCAACTAGCCTGGTTAGTGTTTTTTAACTTTTTCTGTAGAGATGGGGTCTTGCTATGTTGCCCTTATTGGTCTTGAACTCCTGACCTCAAGTGATCTTCCCACCTCAGCCTCCCAAAGCGCCAGGTTACAGGCACAAGCCACTGTGCCTAGCCACGCATATGTAACCTTAAGGTTAAACTTAAGACAAACAACACCCTAAGGTAGATGATCATTTTTCTCCTTCTATAGTGGAGAACACTCTGAAGCTTCAGAAGTTGACTGAGTTTTCCGTGCAACAAGCTGGTGGATGGCAGAGCAAAGACTGGAAGGGTTCTGCCACCCATGTCCATGGCATTGCCTCTTGTTTCTGAAGTCCCTCTTTCCTGGATTTTATTTCTACACTCCTATTCCTAGAGTTGCTCTGGATGCTCCAGCAGTGGGGGCGGTGGGGAGAGAACAAGATGGAAGTGACAGTCACTGCCCCTCAAGAAACAATAATTGTGAAAATTGTCTCCTTTCCTGAAATGAGAACAAAGTTGAGAAACAGGCAGAAGCGGAACCAGAGTAGGGGCAAGTGTTAAGATGCCTCAAACTCTGGAGCCAAATGCTTAGTTTCCTTTAAGGCTAGGCTTTCCGGCGTTTTCAAAGAGTCAAAGGAGCTAGCCAAGCATGAGAAGGCAGCAGAAAGGTAACTAACTTTTAACAAGCAGTTGTTGACATGCATTTGTATTTTTCATCATATCATATTTACTGCTACGAGACCCTAGGAGAAAGGTTTAATTATCCTCAGGATATAGGCAAGGCAACAGAGGCTCAAAGAAGTGAAGTAAGTGCTTGAGGTAAACAAAATTAGAAAAGAAGACAAAAACAGGCCTGGCTCGGTGGCTCACACCTGTAATCCCAGCACTTTGGGAGGCCGAGGCGGGTGAATCACGAAGTCAGGAGATTGAGACCATCCTGGCTAACATGGTGAAACTCCGTCTCTACAAAACTTACAAAAAGTTAGTCGGGTGTGGTGGCACGCCCCTGTAGTTCCAATTACTCAGGAGGCTGAGGCAGGAGAATCCCTTGAACCCGGGAGGCAGAGGTTGCAGTATCCTTTCTAGTGCTTCTCACTGCCCTCATCAAACCATTTCTCAAACTTAATACTCCAAGCTCCAGGATCACATGTCTATGGAGGGAACAGACCATTGGTAAGGCCCTAACTATGTGCAAATGCTAAATATTTTCCCCGAAACACATTAAGCCCATGCTCTATCACTTTGATATGCTCCAACGCCATTGGGATCTGGGATGCCAAGTGTGACATTTAAAAGAAAATGTAAACCACTTTCCTTTAGACGCACAGATTGCCAATCCACAGTTAATATTCCAGTTTCCTACATCTCCTTCTGTAATAGAGGACTACACTACTTCCTCTGGCCTTCTGCCAAGCATGAGGAGGAGGAAAAGGGAGCTGGTGACATCTGGAAACTGAAAGGGATTATTTTTCCATTATGTCATCCACCTCATTAGAGATGCTCTCCAAGAAAGTTATTGATTTGGGTTGACATGTTTTGTAATCAGCCCCCTTAACTAATTCCCTTATTTGTACTAATAGTTTTTCAATGGATTCCTTTAGAGTTACTAAAATAAATAATATAACCTGTGAATAATGTTAATTTGGTATTCTTTTTTCCAATACGTAACTACTATTTATATCTGTCTCTTTTCTTGTTTCATTGACTAGAACATCCAAAACAATGCAGCGTTACTATCAACCATCTTTCATTTATTCTTAACTTTAATGGGAATGCCTTGAGAATCTCAAAATTAACTATATTTTGGGATACTGGTTGGCCATAGATAGTCTTCATCATGCTGAAAAAGTATCTTTTTATTCTTCGTCTTTTCCCTAAAAATTTTCACTAAGAACGAATATTGAAATTTTAACAAATGCTTTTTTTACACTATGATCACATTTTTTCCTTTGACATATTGATGGGATGTATTAATAGACTTCCTAATAATAAATCATAATGTATTTCTAGAATGAACCTTCTTTGATCATGATGCATTGTTCTTTTAATATCCTAGAGAATTCAACTTGCCAAGATTTTATTTAGGACTATTTTTTCTGTGTTTGTAAGTGAAATTAGACTATGGCTTTATTTATTTATTTATTTATGCCTTATCTTTGTTAGATTTTTATGTCTTTATGATGCTAGGGTCAGAGGAAAGAAGTGAGACAGTGTCCTTTTTCCCTATGATCTGGAGAAATGTTTTAAAGACCAAAAGGATCATTTGTTTTACAGGTTTTGGTGATGGTTTTAAAAACTTTTATTACTTCCTTCTTGTTATTGGTTTAGACTAGAGGTCAGTAAACTACAGCCTGCAGGTCTGCCACCTGGTTTAAGAAAGATTTATTGGAACACAACCATGCCTGCTTCTTTATAAATGGTCCATGGCTGCCTTCATGCTACAACAATAGCATTGAGTAGTTGCTCAGATGCCCCATAAACCTAAAATATTTACTATCTAGTCCTGTAAGAAAACATTTGCTAACCCCTAATCTAGGCAGGTTATCTTTTATGGTAGACAATTTGGGCATTTCCGTTTTCTTGGACTTTCAAACTTAATACCAAAAATTGAAAAACTGCTATCATCCTACTTCTATGAGGTGTCCAACACTGGGTTGAGCTATTTGCATGCATTATTTAACAACATCCACACAACTACTGCATTATTATCCCTATTTTATAGTGGAGGAGACTGAGACTGAGAGAGTACATAATCACCCAAGGTCAGAAAACGATAGTGGAAAAGCTACAACATGAATCCGAGCATACCAGTCTGAACATCATTGTAATAGCACATCTTGTCTTATAACTCTTCTGTCTCTGGATTTATATGTCCTTTCTCACTCCTAACTTGCATGTTGTTCATATATATATTTGCTATATATATTCATTATGTATGTGATATATATAAGATCTATATATATGATTATATGATTAAACATATGATTAATTAGAAGTAGATGTTTTATTGGCTGTTTTGTTTGCATTGCTTTGTTCTGTTTTCCAGGACTAACTCTTAGAGTTATCAACACAATGTTTATTTCATATCCTAATGCTATGTTGCATCAGAATATAAAATATTATAGATTTTCATCTATATTGTTACTCCAGTTTACCTTAGGTTTCTCTTGCGGGTTTTTTTCCCTTGCTTGCCATAAACATTCACACAGAGGTTTTAGTGTGAGCCTTTAAGTGTTTATTTATCTAGGATAGAGACCCAAGAGTGTAACTGCTGGGTCATAGGGCAGCTGCATGTTTTAAAAAACTGGCAAACAATATTCCAGAGTGGCCACTGCAGTTCCCATTCTCAGAGACCATACATGAGTGATCTAGCTGTTCCACATTCTCCCTTGCTAGAATTTGGTGCTACCATTATTTTTTATTTTTGCCATTTTAATGTGCTGTGATATCTCATGCTTTTAATTTGCATTTTCCTGAAAGCTAATGATGTAGAACATCTTTTCATGTGTTTATTTGTCATCTGTATTTCCTCTTTGGTGAAATGTCCATTGACACTTTTTGCCATTTTTTAATTGGATTGTTTGTTTCTTACAGCTGAAACTTGAGGGCTCTTTATGTATCCTAGATAATAATCTGTTGTCAGATAAGTGGTTTGCAAACATTTGGCCCAGATTGTAGTTTGTCTTTTCATTTTCTCAACAGGGTTTTGCAGAACCGTAGCATTTAACTTTGATGAAGTCCAACTCATCAATTTTTCCTTTAATGGATCATGATTTTGGTGTAAAGTCTAAGAACTTTCACCTGGCCCTAGATTTCAAAAATTTTCTCCTGCGTTTTCTTCTAAAAGTTTTATAGTTTTATATTTTACACTTAATATCATGATCAATTTTGAGTTAATTTTCATGTAAAGTGCAAGACTTAGGCTGAGGTTTATTTTCTGGCCAATAAATATCCAATTGTTCTAGCACTACATGTTGAAAATTCACTTATCCATTGAACTGCTTTTGTGCCTTTGTCAAAAATCAATTGAGCATACTTGCGTGGGTCTATTTCTGGGTTATGTATTCTGTTCTATTAGTCTATGTATCTGTTCCTCCACCAATATCACATAGCCTTGATTACTGTAAACTGATTCCTCCCATTTTATTCCACTTTTTCAAAACTGCTTTAACTATGCTAGTTCCTTTGCTTTCTCACATAAATTATAGAATAATTTTATTTACATCTACAAAATAATTTTGTTGGGGTTTTTATAAGAATCACATTAAATCTGTATATCGATTTGGGGATAGCTGCTATCTTTACTATATTGAGTCTTTCAATTCATGAACAAAGTATGTCTTCATTTATGCAGATATTCATTTATTTCTTTCATCAGTGCTTTATGGTTTTCGTAAAGCATCAGCATCCTATAGTTTTCAGTATATAAGTCCTGTATATATTTTGTTGGATTTAGAGTTAATCATTTTTTTCCTTTGAGCAATCAATTGTCAAAGGTATTATATTTTCAGTTTCAGTCTCCCCATGTTCATTGCTAGTTTATAGAAACACAACTGGTTTTTGTATGTTTCCCCTGTAACTGGCAACCTTGCTGAATTCATTTATTTGTTGTAGAATGGTTTGTTTATTGTTGGTTGGTTTGTTTTATAGATTCCTTGGCATTTTCTGTACAGATACTCATGTCATTTGCAAATAATGACAGTTCTCTTTCTTAATGATTTGTATGCTTTTTTTTTTTTTTTTTTTTTTTTGCCTTATTGCAATGGTGAAGACCAACGGGAACATACAGCATTATGTTAAACATGTCCTTAGGGTCATTAGGAAAGTATTTGATTTTTAAGTCATTGATTTTTTATAAGCTTTGTTACTAACTTCTAGTTTTATTTTACTGTGATTAAAGAAAATTGTTGTCTTCCACACAAAAGATAATAAATTAAGTAAAATGTTCATATCCTCATTCCTATATTATCTACTTCCCAGTCTTCATTTATATGCTATAATTTTGTACCCAAATAGATCATGAAGTTAATTTTATGCTACATAGCTACTAATTCACAAATAGTTTTTGTTGTCTGACACTTAATTTGAGACTTACAGCAGTTATCTGGACTTGATATTATGTTTAATTATTGGAAATGATCATCCCAGTTCCTCCGTACCATGACTTCTTCATTCTTAAGTTCCTCATTTTGAATCTTCTCTCGATCAGAGTACATATCCAATTAACTTTTTCAGTGGTGGTAGATTTGCAGTGCCTTTTTATATCTGAAAACTGTCTTTCTGTTGTCTTCACACATAAATGGCAGTTTGACTGAGACTCAAATATGTAGATTATAACATTTCCCTTCAAAACTCTGTAAGCACAGCTGCATTGTCTTAAGTACTGGGTTATTCATTGGAGAGATATATCCCGGCCCTGTGTCTGCCAGAAGATTGGTTATATAGCCTGCCCTTGGTTCTGTTCTTGGTAGTGATGGTCCAGCCCCCTTCTCAAGCCATGGTTGGAGGGCAGGACTACACACACAGCACTGGGTTCTAGCAAGTACTCATCCACTGCAGCTCTCTTGACCTGCCTCAGACTCTTCTCCCACCTCCACAATCTGATTCTCTGATTCCACGATGCACTCACACCCTAGTTCCTGTGGTCTCTTCTACACACCTAACCTACAGCAGCCACACAACTGAAGGTTCAATTCACCACCAACAGTTCCCTACACAAACCAGTGCACAAGTTAACTGCCTCCCTTTCCCTTCCTGGCTTCTCTGAACGAATGTAGGAAAATCAGGCATTGTAAGAGGCCTCTGGTCATTTCAAAAACTTAATTTTGAGCAGAACAGGGTGACTTTCCACTTGGTACAAAGTTAGGTGTCTTAATCTAGGAACAGGAGAGTGGAAGATAGACAAAGGGTCTTTCTACTGTTTCCAGTTGGTCTTGTTCCACCTCGTTAAAGGTGTTGACTGGGAAGGGTGGATCAAATCCAGCGCCATCTGCCTTATGGTTAATGGATATTTCACTGAGATTCCAGCAACTGGTTATCTGACTATTTTCAGTGGTGTTAACCCTGTTCCTCCTCTTCTATGGGCAATTTGAGGGCAAACTTGTAAATGCTGCATCAGGGGCGGATCGCCAAATGTTATTTTCAACTTGATGCCAAGACTCAGTCTTTACTTGGCATTACCAAGCTTGCAATGTTCATGGCAGTTGCAGGCCTTGTCCCAAGTAAACCAGTGCGGTTCCACTGCGCTAATCATAGGAAAAGATGTCCTCTAACGGCATTATTCTACAACAAATCCCTGAGAACAGTGGTTCTGAACCTTCAGTGCACAGAAGCAACACTCAGAAAGCTCATGTTAAAAATTTATCAGGCCGGCTGGGTGTGGTGGCTCACGCCTGTAATCCCTGCACTTTGGGAGGATGAGGCGGGTGGATCACCTGAGGTCAGGAGTTCAAGACCAGCCTGGCCAACATGGTGAAACTCTGTCTCTACTAAAAGTGCAAAAAATTAGCCAGATGTGGTGGCAGGCACCTGTAACCCCAGCTACTCAGGAGGCTGAGGCAGAAAAATTGCTTGACTAGGAAGGAAGGCAGAGGTTGCAGTGAGCTGAGATCGCCACTGCACTCCAGCCTAGGCAACAAGAGTGAAAATCTGTCTCAAAAATATATATACATTATCAGGTCTTGTCCCAAAGAGTCTGATGGGGCTCAGGGTCCACATTTTTAATAAACACCAGATGATGCCTGCAGGTCATTCAAGAAAGGCACTAGGAGAACTGCAGACCCAGAAGTATCTCCTCTAAAACCATTAGATGTACATTTTTCAGCTATCTCATCTGACAGTTCCTCAAAGCCACCAACAGAAAAAAAGAAAAGAAAACCCTGTGTCTACTACTACAATTTCAGAAGCAGAACTGCCTGCTGCAGCAAACTGGAAACTGTGATGCCTTCACGAAATTTCCTGTTGCTAAAGAGACTCTAGCACATGCCCCTTGACCAAGAAATAGCACTTACAGGAATTCTACAGATGGATTTCTACACATCTGAAGTGATGCATTTGCCACACTATTCTTAATGACACTGTTGTAATGGCCCCAAATTGGAAATCACCTAAAGTCCATCCCTAGAGGACTTGTTTAATAAATTATGAATTATCCATAATTTACATCTATTAAAAAATGAATACTTTAGCCAGGCTCACACCTGTAATCCCAGCACTTTGGGAGGCCAAGGCAGGTGGATCGCTTGAGCTCAGGAGTTCGAGACCAGCCTGGGCAACATGGCGAAACTCTGTTTCTACCAAAAATTTAAAAAAAAAAAAAAAACTTTTTAAGCCAGGTGTGGTGGTGCACACCTGTGAACTCACCTACTCAGGAAGCTGAGGTGGGAGGATCACTTGCACCTGGGAGGCAGAGGTTGTAGTAAGCTGAGATCTCACCAATGCACTCCAACATGGGTGACCCTATCTCAAATACGTTATATATATAAATATATATAAAATAGATGTAAAATATATATATTTATTAGTAGTATAAGGAAGCTGTCTTTGTATTGCTATAGAGAGATCTTCAAGATGTGAAGTGGACAAGGGAAGTAATTCAAATATCTAAAGATTGGCAGCACCATGTGAGCTTCTGTCAGTCAGTGAGGATACTCAACAAACTAGAACAAATGCCAGTCACTACACCATGCTGGTGCTTACCAGCCAAATATTAGCAGAAAAAGAAAACAAGGTGGAGAATAGGGGTTGCAGTATGTTATCTTTTGTGTGACAACAAAGGGAGTGAAGGAAAAGAGTTCTGGAAGGATATCCAGGGAAGAGGTTGGGAAGTGGGTGGATGGCGAACAGACAAGAATAAGAGAGTTTAGGCCGGTGGCTCACGTCTATAATCACAGTACTTTGGGAGGCCGAGGCTGATGGATCTCCTGAGGTAGGGAGTTCGAGATCAGCTTGACTGATATGGAGAAACCCCATCTCTACTAAAAAATACAAAATGAGCCAGGCATGGTGGCACATGCCTGTAATCCCAGCTACTTGGGAGGCTGAGGCAGGAGAATCACTTCAGCCGGGGAGGCAGAGGTTGCAGTGAGCCGAGATTGCACCATCGCACTCCAGCCTCGGCAACAAGAGCAAAACTCCATCTCAAAAAAAAAAAAAAAAAAAGAGAGAGAGAGAGAGCGAGAGAGAAAATAAGAGACTTTAAAACTATATGTTTTTTTTTAAATTCCAACTTTCATTTTAGATACAGTGGGTACATACGCAGATTTATTACACGGGAATACTGCACAATGCTGAGGTTTGTAGTACAGATCCTGTCACTATGGCAGTGAGCACAGTACTCAATAGGTAGTTGTTTAACCCACCCCTTCCTCTACCTTCTAGTAGTCCAGTGTCCAGTCTCATACATATGTCCATGTGTGCTCAATGCTTACCTCCCCCTTATAAGTGAGAATATGCAGCATTTGGTTTTATGTTCTTGCTCTGATTTGCTTAGGATAATGTCCTCAGTTCCATCCATGTTGCTGCAAAGGATATGATTTCATTCCTTTTTTATGACTGCATGGTATTCCATGGTGTATGTATGCCACATTTTCTTTATCCAATCTGCCACTGACAGGCACCTGGGTTGATTCCATATATTTGTTTTTGTGAGTAGTGCAGCATTTTGCTTTTTTTTTTTTTTAATCCTGTGAACACACTACCAAAAAAATACATTTAAAACACTATTTTTAAAGAGATTTTGGGGATGGAGGAGGGATATATATGCCCAAAGCTGGTGTGATTTAATTTTAATTTTATGCCCCTTTGAGTCTCTGCAGTTTGGTGTTTCTCAAAGCACACTCATTAGTGAGAAGTTTACTGTAGTAAGAGGATGGGAGGAGAGAACCTACTTTGTCTATACTGGAAAATGGCTATGATCTAATCAATAATGTTCAGAAAACTGACTGCTTCCAGCTTTATACAAAATACAGATTATCTCCCCCAGTGGCTCTCAAACCTGAATGCTGATGACAGTCACCTGGAGAGCCTTTAATGAACACTGCTGCTCTGATCCTACTCCCAGACAGCCTGCTTTCACTGACTTGAGTTAGAGCCAAGGCACTGGGGCATTTAAAAGATCCCCAGATCACTCCGAGGTGCAGCCACTGGTGACAATCTCCTGAGTTGACAGGTCTGAGGGGAAGTTCCCAGTCTGTACCTATGAAGCCCATTGTCCAAGTAGCTCTATGCTTAGCCAGGTTTGTGGCCGGTGTTCCAGATGTGCCTGCTGCCCCAAGCAAATCCCTCCTCTCCCTCAGGCATCACCACACTCAAAGACTCAAGCACTTGCAAAGGCCAGGTTCAGAGAAGAAAAGCCAACTTTGTTCAACAAGTAAGAATTCTGTTTTCTAAATGACATCAAATATGGTTCTTCCTGAGAATGTGGATCACACTCCCACCACACTGGTTTCCTCCTCCTCCTCTTTCCTCCCCACCCACAACCCCAAGGGCCTCAATTGGAAAACACTGACATGCACCATCTCCTCTCCCATGTGTGCAAATTCCACCCTCTAGTACCCCCATCAGCACCATCCCAGAAACAAACAGACTTCAAGGGATTCGGTGCACATATAAACACTGACCATTCCTAACCTGAAACAGACAATGGACTAGATACATAAAAATTCTATACGCTGAAAATATTTTATGGAACGTAGCAATGTAACAAAGGCAAGAACATCTACATGAGAAATAGCAATTCCTAAAAATCAAAAAATAAAGAATATCTTCCTATTAAAATAATAATTACCCCCTAATTCAATACTGTAAGATTCCTCTGAAAACATACCCCAGCCCTTTCCAGCACACAAAGCCACGCCTAAAGCTGGTAGTGCTTGAGTATGTTGAAAGAAGCTCCAGGGAGTAAAATAAGGGGAAATTCGTGCTTTTCATGTCCAAAAAAAACCCAACAACAACAACTTTTTCCCTCAAATGCCTAAAAATCAACGTTTCTTAAAAATGCCAGACACTACGAAGGCAAAGTGTCCCTAGAGAGAGGCCCAGGCAGAATCCCACTCACTCCTCACCATAACTATCTAATATCACTTCTCTGCACGTGACCTAATTGGAAGAAGAAAAGCATTTTATACCCAGATGATAGCAGACAGAACCAAGCAAGTCCAGGAAGGAAATCCTCCATTGCTCAAAGGGAAATTTCCATAAAAAGGAAGTCAAATGGGTGAGTGCGTGGGTGGGTGGATGGTTGGATGGATGGAAGGATGGATGGATGGATGGATGGATGGATGAGGTGGGTGAGTGGGTGGATGGGTGGGTGGATGGATGGATGAGGTGGGTAAGTGGGTGGGTAGAAGGATGGATGGATGGATGGATGGATGGATGAATGGATGGATGGATGAGGTGGGTGAGTGGGTGGATGGGTGGGTGGATGGATGGATGAGGTGGGTGAGTGGGTGGATGGGTGGGTGGGTAGGTGGATGGATGGATGGATGGATAGATAATTGACAAACAGAAAATGATGGATGGATGGATGAATGCATGGGTGAATCCATGGATGCATGGATGGATGGATATTGGCTCACACGACTCTCAAAAGGCTTTGCAAACCAGGCTATAATATTATAATTGATGGTTCATAATTGATGGTTTTCTGGTAGAAAATGTTAATTTTCTGATTTAAAATATTATCGTCCCCAACCGTGCATACTCTTTCACCTCATTTTCCTCCCAAACCTCCAAATTATGAGGCTTAACTGTATCAGTTAAGAATCTTCTGGCTTGAGTTAACAGAACAGCCAACATATGCAACTTAACCAAGAGGGGCTCGTCAATAAATACCATCCCAAAAATAATAAACTCTGAAAGAAGGAGGTATGAGTGACTCAGGAATGACAGTGCTCTCAGTCAGTGTTGCTGCAAATCTTGGCATCTGGTCATAGTCATAATGCGACTGCCATAGCTCCAACCATTATGCCCTCACCTAACAGCCTCCAGAGCAGGAAGAAAGGCGGAAAGAAAGAATTTTCCTTTCTTACATGACCCAAGCTGGGCCCAATGCCCACTTCTAGACCAATCACTGAAAGGAAAATCATCATGGATTACCATGGATCATGCATGCTGTGTCCCCTGAGCACATTGTTACAAAACAAAACTAGAAACAAGGGATGACCATTGAATGGGTAGCTAATAGCATCTGCTACAGCATTTGGTCTCACTTCCAAATCCCATATATCTACAAGACCCCCTTCAATCAGGATTGCATCCTCATAATCCTCATAATTCTCCCTCCAGAAAGATTCCAATAACTCATTCCCTTCATGACCAAGTTTTCCATCTTCATCTCCTTAGCTGTTTCCCAAAGTACATAAGATTTGCAAGCAACAGAACCCCACTAAAACCCCCAGTTCAAGCAAAGGAGTAAGTCTGTTACAAGGAAACAGAAACTAGGGAAAGAAACAGCAGTTTGACTTTAATGCAGGATTGTCAGGAACCAAGGCAACCACTTCCCCCAGCCCTTCGGTCCACATAACCTCTGAGCCAGCTTCACTTGTCTGTCTCTCTAAAGATAAGCTTTCTCAATTTTTTGATGCCCAACACATGGTTCCTAAGATGCCTGATCCTTCCAGTCTGCTGTCGATGGAAGCTAGCTGGCATTTCTGAATGCTAAGTCCCAGTCCCCAGAGAGAGGATCAAGTGGAGCCATCCCTGGTTCAATCAAGGATGGGAAGGAATGCTGGGTCGCATTGTTCCAGCACAGGTGCTAGGGACCACACCTTGGAGCCTGTTTGCCAAAAAGTAGGAAATGGATAGGTTCCTTCCAACCTAGTATCACTTAGTTTTATTTTACCCATAAATTCTTCAGCATATCTCTACAGATAAGAGCAACAAAAAAGCAACCACAATTCCATTATCCCACCCAATTAAAGCAATAATAATTCTTTATTATCATTTTGTATTTTAGGTAATATTTTCTTCTCTTTGATTATCTCTCAATGTTTTCTTTACAGATGATTTGATTGAATTGATTTCCAGATGGGGTCCACACATTGTCTTAGATTACTATATCTCTTAATTCTCTTTTTTCACACTTCCAGGCCGTTGGCTTGCTGAAGAAACCAACTCATTTCTACACAGAATTTCCTACATATTCTCTGTATTTCCTGTAAATTTGGAGTTAGATCTTTAGTAATAATATTGTACAGGTAGTGTTGGCTACTTCTATTTGCATCATATCAGAAGACGTATAATGTCTATTTGACTTTTTGTGATGTCAAGATTGATCCATTAGTGAAATTGTATGGTGTCTGGGATTTACCTGAAAATACCCAGTATGAAGATGGAGTGAAGAGAATTGGGTGCAGATATGGATGAAACAGGATTAGCCAAGAATTGATCATTGTTAAGGAAATGCACAGGCTTTGAAGTCACCCTAAAAGGATCTACACAAACTGTCTTTATAGGAACTTCATTATTTTGCACTGGACTCCAAGACCCAGCAGACTAGAAAGCTGGGAAGTAAAAGGCACCAGCCCTCCCAGCCCCCAGAAAGAGGATCAAGTGGAGCCACCCCTGGTTCAATCAAGGATGGGAAGGAATGCTGGGTCGCATTGTTCCAGCACAGGGGCTAGGGACCACACCTTGGAGCCTGTTTGCTGACCTCCCCCTCTCGAAGCACAGCTGGAAAGGAGGGAGGAAGCCTCTACCGCCTGGCAGTGCTGCATCTTGCCTGGCACCTGTCCTCTCTCTTCTCTCCTCCCGACTCAGTCTCAGGTTGGCAACAGCTCAGGTCTCTTCTCACACCCTCACCCCAACCTGATGACACTCATCCTAGCATCAGAGCTCCCCACTGGGCTTCTGTTTGCCAGAATGATTTCCCACACAGGGGTCCCTGTCTTCCAGCTCACTCCACGCACATGTCTACCTCAGAAGTGAGCTCAGGCTATTTTAAACTACTGTAGCTGTCTGCCATCTGTCTTGTCTGGAGGCCTCCTGGTCTACTGAGAGGAGAATAGAATTGAATTTGAAAACACAGAAACTGAAGTCTGGTCCTGGTCCCACCTTTAGCTCCAGAACCTTGGGACAACCATGGCATCTCTCTTGGAGCTGATAAAGAAAACTCCCCTTTGGTTAGTTCCTGGGGTTAACAGGAGCATTAAAGGTGAAAGATAAAAAAGCTAGGCAGTAAGGTCTTTGAGAGTGTCTTCACTGACCCCTAACAATGCCAGCCACACCTAGGCATTATTCAGAAATTAGTGACTTCCTTTACTTATCTGTCAAGACACTCACAGTGCTTCAGGGGACGAGCCAATGCCAGACTGGGTCCATCTCTGGGCACTGAAGCTTGGAAATGGTTACCATGGCAATTAGCTCTGCTGCCTGCTTTCTGAGCGATCCTAGGCAAGTCATCAACCTCTGTGAGCTTCAGGTTCCTCATCGATGATACTTACAAAGCAATAGCATTTACCACTTGACTGTGTGTGGGAATTTCATGAACTGAGTGCTACCCAACAATAATGATAATAATATTAAATGCCGTCTTATGTGTCAGGTATCGCACTAAGAGCTTTACAAGAATTAATTCACAACAACCCTATGAAGCTCACAATAAGTACTAAATGTTTTTGTTTGAGGACACAACAACAATAACGATAGAAGGGAGAAATCTAGAAAGAGAGACATTAAAAGCAGAATTTAACTGCTTTCCTAGAATCTATGGATAAGTCATTAGAATGCTCTTCAAAAGAGCAGCTTCATATTTTTTCGAAACAGGGTCTCACTCTCTCACCCAGGCTGGAGTGCAGTGGCATGAACATGGTTCACTGCAGCCTCGACCTCCTGGATTCAAGTAATCCTCCCACCTCGGCTTCCTGAGTAGCTGAGACTACAGGTGAACACCCATATACCTGGCTAAATTTTTTGTTTTTGGTAGAGACAGGGTTTCACCATGTTGCCCAGGCTGGTCTCTAACTCCTGGGCTCAAGTGATCTACTCACCTCGGCCTCCCAAAGTGCTGGGATTGCAGGTGTGAGCCACCATGTCAGGCCTCTATAAATTTCTAGGTGGGGAAAAAAATAACTCACCTTGTGCGCCTGCCCATCCATACAAAGTGTGGCTGCTTCAGGGCATTAGAAACAGTGACCCATCAACATCTCCCTCCAATCCTGACATCTTTTCTTAAGGTGTTATCTTCCCCCAGATGAAAGCTTCCCACATCCAAAAGACAGCAGCTGGCTGGGAGACAGCTGTCTCTCCATGTAAGTGGAGTTACTAGGAGGTCTGAGAATCACATGAGCTCTTCAAATCCCATTCTGACCATAGCAGATGGTAGAGAGAAGTTTTATATATACAAAATGTTACAGAAGGTTTTTTCAGGGGTCCCGGAGGAAGAGTCACATTTCACAGCACAATGTGCCCCACCACCCCATCAGTTCTCTCCTCTTCACTGCCCAAAATCTTCTCCTTCTACTTTGCAGAGCACTCGACCTCTCCTCTTTGAAATCTGGGCTCTAGAAGAAAGGGAATTTCATCTTCTCCTAAGGTTTCATCAAAGTATTTTTCCAGATAAGAAAAAAAAAAAAAATAGATCCCTTACAAAAAGAAACTGGTGCAATTCATTTCTTGCCCAAGAAATATTTCTCCAGCATCCAATACATGCCAGGTACTATCCTAGGTGCTGAGGACACAGAAGTGAATAAGCTGTAAAGAAGATACCATCATCTCTGTGTTGTTACAGGTATGATTTCGTAGAAAGTATTAGTATGTTAACATGTACTGAGGAGTCGCTTAATTCCAGATACTACAGAATGCTTTCTCTACATTAGTTTACTTCACTCGTCACAACCCTCTATGAGGTATTTCACTCCTATCGACAGATGAGAAAACTGAGGCTCAGAGAGGTTAATAATCTGCCCAAGATCACACAGCAAGAAAACAGCAGATTCTAAAGTTAAGCCCAGGTCCCTCTGGTTAAAGAGTTCATGCATTTAGCCAGTATGCTGTGGAGGCCACATCAGCCTTTAGCTTCTAATTGTTCAATAAATCCCCTGAGCCTCCAAAAAGGACCTCAAACACTGCAGCATGACATCAAAGTCCTCCTATTTTCCACTACAATTTCCCAAAAAATGTCCCTCCAGCCACCTAGATTCCTGCCATGATGAAGAACTAACTTGTTCTGAAAACATCTTATGCTTTTCTCTTCTGAGCCATCCCTTGTGCAGCATCTCAAACCAGTCTGCCCTTCCCCGTCTCCAAAACTCCAGCTCCATCTGGCAAAACATCTCCCTAAACACTAGATTTGGGGAAGAAAAAAAAAATCACCTCCTCTAGGAAGCCCTCCCCACTCCCCAACAGAAATGCATTTCTCAGCTCATATAGCCCACTGCTTCCTTTTTCTACCTTGCCCCAGCACCTAGCTCAGTTGCTTGTCTGTGATGGATGTTCACTGACAGTGTCTCTGCCCCCTGATGGAGGTCACTTCCTTATACAAGGCCTGAGTTCCATTCATCAGAGGGTCCCCCACTGCATGCATACCAGAGTGCCTTGCACAAGCTCTTGCTCAATAAATGTCTGCGGCTCACACCTGTAATTCCAACACTTTGGGAGGCTGAGGCGGGCAGATCACCTGAGGTCAGGTGTTTGAGACCAGCCTGGCCAACATGATGAAACCCCGTCTCTACTAAAAATATAAAAAATTAGCTGGGCATGATGGTGGACGCCTGTAATCCCAACCACTCAGGAGGCTGACGCAGGGGAATCGCTTCAAACTGGGAGGCATAGGTTGCAGTGAGGCAAGATCACACCATTGCACCCCAGCCTGGGCAATAAGGGTGAAACTCCATCTCAAAAAAGATAAAAAATAAATATCTGTGGAAATAGCCTTATATATTCTTTCATTTCTATATATTGCAAGAGTATTTCCAAAGCCAGCATCCCCAGCCTGGGCCCCTCCTTTCTTCTCGCCTGAATCTACATGAGCTCTTGGCAAAACCCCAGCACACACCATGACTACAATGACTACTGATGTATAGCTGAAGCTCAAATCTCCACCCTGAGCCCAGATCCATGCCCTAAGCCCCAAGATATCTGCAGCCAACTTGTCTATGCCATTTGGACACCAACTAGGTGTCTAAAAAGGAGACTCAGACTTCCCTCAAAACATGTTCCTCCTCCCATGGTTCCATCTCTGTCAAAAGCACCACCAGCCCACCTAGTACCCAAGCCAGCAACCAGGGAACCATCCCCGACTCTCTCATTCCTCCCACACCAAATCAATCACTAAGTTCTCTCAATAACGCCCCCTAAATATCTCTTGAATCTTCCATCCACCTCTCTCCTTCCTCACTCTTACTCAGGCATCCTCGAGTCCTGCCTAGATTACTACCACCGCCTCCTAAACCAAGATCCTTCCTCCAGACTTGTCACTGTGAAATTCACTTTTAACGGCAGCCAGAGGGGTTTCTAAAAGACAAATCTAATCATGTAATGCTTAGAAAAAAGAAAAGCCTCTGTACTCTCAGAATAAAATCTACACTCTCTCATGAGACAGATGAGCCCTTTATGACAAGGTTCCTGACTTCCTTTTTTCTGAGCTTGTCCCTAACCACATCCCCTATCCTGAAAATACACAAACACACTTCATTCCAGCCATGCCAAAGTGAATTTGGTTCTTCAATCCTCTTGTGCTTTTGCATATACTATTTCCTCTCCCTGGAGCACTCTCCCTCTTCTTTCCACATCCTCCTTTACTTAGTTAAACCCATCATCCTTAAGGTTGGACTTTGATACCATTTAGTCCTGGAAGCCTTCAGGATGCCTTGCATTAAGCACCCAGCTCTACACTCACACCATGCAGTTACAGCCATCAGAGCACATATCTCACTGTGCAGGCACCTGCCTGGTTAGCTGTCTGCATTCTTTACCAGACAATAATTTTGGTAATAGCAGGGACCATGCCTGTTGCATTCACTGTGGGACACCTCAGCATCACCACCACCACCACCATACATAGTAAGAAGTATTCAATAAATGCTTTAATGCGTAAATAAATCGACCAATGTATATGTTGAGGCTTTTGAGAAAACTTGATTTTAAAAATCTGGCAGGGCAATTTTTTGAAGCTTGGGAGCTGCCTTGTAGACTGAGATCTTTTACTTGAATTTTGGGTAGCTATCCAAAGGAAAAGAAATTATTATATAAAAGACGCTTGCACTCATATGTTTATCACAGCAGAATAGCAAAGATATGGAATCAACTGAAGCATCAATCAATGGATGATTGGATAAAGCAAATGTGATATATACATATACATATGTATTAATATACATATCATTGTGTGTATATATGCGCATACACCACTATATATACATACACATACACATGTATGTGTGTGTATGTGTATATATAGCCGTATATACATACACACAATACTACTCAGCCATAAAAAAGAATAAGCCCTGTTATTTTATTTATTTATTTATTTTGAGACAGAGTCTCATTCTGTTGCCCAGGCTGGAGTGCAGTGGCACCATCTACTGCAATCTCCACCTCCCAGGTTCAAGTGATTCTTCCACCTCAGCCTCCCAAGTAGCTGGGACTACAGGCACCCACCATCATGCCCAGCTAATGTTGGTCAGGCTGGTCTTGAACTCCTGACTAAAACAGGGTCTCACTCTGTCACCCACACTGGAGTGTGGTTGTGTGATCAAAGCTCGCAGCAGCCTTGAACTGCTGGGCTCAAGAGCTCCTCCTGCCTCAGCCTCTCAAGTAACTGGGGCTACAGGTACACAACACGATGCGTGGCTAATTTTGTTTTTTGTAGAGCCAGGATCTCACCAAGTTGCTCAGGCTGGTTCCAAACTCCCGGGCTCAAATGATCTTCCTTCCTCAGCCTCCCAAGGTGCTAATTACAGGCATGAGCCACCACGCCCAATCTGAAATCATATATTTTACAGCAACATGGATGGAATCCAAGGCCACTATCTTAAGAGAAATAACTCAAAAACAGAAAGTCAAATACTGCATATTCCTACTTGTAAATGGGAGCTATACAAGACACATAGACATAGAGTATGGAATAACAGTCATGCTGCAATGACTATTGAATGATGACTGTTGAATAATAGTCATCCTTCTTGGATGGGTAGTGAGGGGTGAAGGATAAAAAAATCACTTAATGGCTATTAGGTACCCTATCTGGGTGATGGATATACCAAAAGTACAGGCTCTACCACTATACAACATATCTATGTAACAAAACTGCACTTGTACCTTCTAAATTTATACAAGTAAAAAATTTAAAAAATAATTTTAAGAGGTACTCATGTCTGGAAGAGAGACAGAATGAATGACCTAAGGCAGGAATGCTGGGTTTCAGTGCTCTAAGGCTGACAAGACGATGTCAAGAATGGAGTCCTTGGCACCTACAAGAAACTGGGGATGCAAGCCCTCTGTCCTTGGAAACAGCCAACCTTAAGAACACAGGTGTCCTGGTTAATGAGAAGAGGGTCAAGCCCAGGAAGAGTGATTATCATGGCCACAGATCCCCAAGGACCAGCCAGGTCTGAGACAGCCCCAGTGGGTAAGTTCTGCAGAACGAAATGGGAAAGGGGAGTGATCCTCTAAGATGTTGCCAGGGTACAGGATGGGGACCCCAATGGAGGGCACCCCAGGCAAGATTTTACAGGAAGAAACAGCCAAGATGCAACAATGTCAAAGCTTTCCTATTTTGTGTTCTTTCCACCCCATTTTCTCTTTCCTCATCTCTCAACATTCTTCTGGTCATTGTGTTCCATCCTTCCTCCAATGAGAGGTCAATTGAGGTAAACTAGAAGGCAGTTAAATAACTATACCCCAAATGTGCTAAACAATGATCAGATATTGACCTGGAAGATCTTACCTAATGGATTGCAATAGAGTCCTCCCGCTTGGTCCCAGTCTGTTAAATCATTTGACGCAGGTCCAGGATGAACCTATATAGCATTTACTCACTAAATCAGCAGACAACATGTGACTGGGTGGGTCTAAGGAGACTTTGCAGTTTCATTGTTGTTGTTGTTTACAATTGACAAGTAAAAATTGTATACATTTGTGGTGTACAACATGATGTTTTGCTACATATATACATTGTGAAATGGCTAAATCAAGCAATTTAACATATGCATTACCTCATATTTTTTTCTTGTAGTGAGAACACTTAAAATCTACTCTCTTAGCAATTTTCAGCTATACAATATATTGCAATTAACTGTAGTCACCATGGTATACACGAAGCCTTTAAATTTTAGGATCAGAATGTAGAGATATCTTAGTTTATTAGGAAGTAACTAAACAAAGTTAACATTAAAGGTTTGTGTTTGGGTATTGAAAAATTAATTATTAATATATGTGTCACAAGAGGAAATAAAAATTTGAGAGTTGACAAGATGAACACAGAAATGGAGAAGTTCAGTTCTGTGGTGGTAACCAGATCAAATATTCTGATTCTCCCCTCCTCCCAAGTACACAACAATATGATATTTGCCCACCCACTTTGAAGTTAGGCATGTCCATGTGTATGAGTCTGTTCTCACACTGCTCTAAAGATACTACCCAAGAGTGAGTAATTTCTAAAGAAAAGAGGTTTAATTGACTCACAGTTCTGCATGGCTAGGGAAGCCTCAGGAAACTTACAATCATGGCAGAAGGTGAAAGGGAAGCAAGCCTGGACCTTCTCACATGGTTACAGGAGACGGGAGAGTGAGGAGTGAAGCTGGAGGAGCCCCTTATAAAACCATCAGCTCTTGTGAGAACTCACTCAGTATTATGAGAACAACACAGGGAAACTGCCCCCATGATCCATTCACCTCCCACCGGTTCTCTACCTAGACACATGGGGATCATGGGGATTACAACTCAAGATGAGATTTGGGTGGGGACACAAAGCCTAACCATGTCACCATGTGACTTGCTTTGGCCAGTGATACGTGCTTGGCAGTGGCAGGTGTTTAGAGGGAGCGCTTCAAGGGTCAAAACAAGACTTGCCAATCATTTTCCTCCCTCAGTGATCACGGAAGTATGCTTAGAGTTGGTGTGCTTCTATTGGGTAGGTCACTTCTGTGACCACAGTGAGCAACCTCTTCCCCTACATGTTCACCCATGACAAACCAGACTGATTATGGTTGGGACCAGAAATAATGTCTGGAACTAAGGAGATGCCATTATCATCTCAGTATTAGGAGAAACCCTGTCATTATGAGAGCTTCCCAAACACAGCGTTTTGGGAGCAGTATGTTAGTAACTGAAGATTGGACAGTCATCAATGGTGTGCCATGAAGGGAATTCAAGCATTAGATGGCTCAGTGAGTATTCACTTTATCTTATTTTAATAACATTACCAAATATTCTTCTGGAGAACTATTCCTTTCCCACTCTTAGTCCACATAATTCAAGTAGTGTTAATTCCATCTGGAACTCCAAGAGTAGATAAGGCTGGTCAATCAGCACATTGTTTTCTCACTGGCCCTGGTAGCCCGTTTAGAGCCTGTGAGATAAAAGAGAAGGAGGTGCTCTTCTCTGCATGGACTTGAACCTAGAGGAAATGTGAGTGGAGCTTCCATAGCCATCTCACCATAATGAGGGGAAGGTTTTCCATCTGAGAAGGGAGGCAATACAGAAGTCGAGATTGAATAAAGGAAACCAGGTCCTGGAAACATAACAAGCCCCTGGATCAGACAATGCCTGAAGGCAGCTACCCTCGGACTTTTTGGTTATATAAAGCAATAAATTCCCTTCTGAATTAAGCTAGTTTGAATGTTCTGTCACCTGTCATAACCAAGATTCCTGCCTCATACAAAGGGTGGTTAAAATAAATGAATTTTAAAGTTCTTTCCAAACCTGAAATTTTAAGATTCAAATAACAGCATTTACTAGCTAAGTACCTTTAGCATTAAAAGATGTAGGTAGCTAGGAGGGAGAAAAAAAAGGTAACTAAAGAACAGGCAGATCCATTAAGATTGGTCAAGTCTGCAAAAATCTAAACTATGTCTGTAACACTGGCTACTTAAAATCAATGCCCTCTGGATCTCAGCCAGTGAGTGTGGCTCATGTGGACATTGGCCACCATTCTACCCATGAAGCCATAATTCAAACCACATCTCCTGATCCCTCAATAAAGTGCAGCATTGTGTTATGTTAGCAGGAGCTATTGTGGGTAAGGCCCTGGGGAAAGGGTAGTTTGCTATTCTTCTTTTAGAAAATGTATTGTCAAAGCAAAGGTGTCATTTAGAGAAAATGCAACTGAAATTTCTGCAGAGATCATTCTGTAATGACCAACACAGTCACTGTATATTTCAATGTTGACATTTCCAAGTTGTATCATAGCTCTTTCACATGCTATCATCACACCAAAAAAACTAGGTAGTCCTGCTAAATCACATTTGCATAGAGTCTTTAAAATAAAAAATACAAGTAGAGTATAGATGAAAGGTTGCAGGGTTCTCATCTAGAGACATCTTTTTTTGGTCCATACCATGTCTTTAATAAAAAGAAAAACATGAAATTTTGCATGAAATCCAGACTCCTGGCTTCTCTTGAAAAAGTAGAAGAGCTGGCAGCCCCAGGATCATATTCCAAGAGAGCAAAAATTACTACTGGTGCCCCTTTAAACAAGACACCCACTATTCAATTCAACATGGGTTCCTACCACCACCTCTGTTTTATACCCACCCACATCACTCATTTGGATCTCCTGCCTAGCTTCTGTAGAATTTGAGTCTGCAACCCTTTTACGTTTACAAATTTGTTCACAGATAACAATTAAAATATTCTTTTAATAGTTTATAAGGATCAGGCTGTCCCCTCATGAGAATAAAAGTTCTTCAAGGACAAGTACCAAGTCCCCAGTACCTTAATGGCAACTTAATCACTCATAAGGCACCAGCATCTTTTCTCATTTAAACCCCACACCATCCCTATGAGGTAGGTCTTATTAATACCGCATTTGAAAGATGAGGAAACTGAGACCTAGAGAGATTCAGAGCCCAAGAGTAGTTTCCTTAAGCCCTATACTACTTGGGCACACATTCTTCATTACACTGTGATATGGTTTGGCTGTGTCCCCACCCAAGTCTCATCTTGAATTGTAATAATCTCTGCATGTCAAGGGCGGAGCTATGTGGAAATAACTGATTCATGGGGGTGGTTTCCCCATACTGTTCTCATGGTAGTGAATAAATCTCACGTGTTCTGATAGCTTCGTAAATTAGAGTTCCCCTGCACATGCTCTCTTGCCTGCCACCACGTAAGACATGATTTTGCACCTCATTTGCCTTCCACTATGATTGTGAGTCCTCCCCATCCATGTGGAACTGTGAATACATTAACCTCTTTCCTTTATAAATTACACAGTCTCAGGTGTGTCTTTATTAGCAACATGAGAACAGACTAATACACTCTGCATGTAGAAGGCAACAGACTGTGTTGGGTGGAGCCAAACACTTCTGGTAAGTAACTTCCACCAATTTCTGCAGGACTCTTGAGGGACTATTTTTCCCCTCTTCCATCCCCTTCCCCTGGGCTCTGTCCCAGCCCTGAGCAGCTGGTAATGGGCTGCCTCACCCACTCCTCTCCCCAAGAGTATGCAAAGAATGCCACTCTCTGTTCCCACACACCACCTGACAGGAAAGCCGGGTAACCTTCCGTTATCACACCAGCCCTTCCAGGGGCTCTGCTTCCCTCTGAAATTACATTAAATTGTTCCATTAGTGTCAAAAAAGGAAGATGCATGATACTTTTATGAATTTCCTTTTTTAAAGAAAGTTATCTTCACAACTGTACTCCTGCTGACTGCTTCCAGAAAGCTGGAGGTTATTTGGGGGCAGAATTTGTTTGCAGAAAAACCACAAAATCAGTTTAAATGCCAGAATTTATTCTAGTTGGCTTGCTTGAATCAATACAGATGCGATAATACAAAATCATAGAAGTCAACTTGAATAGAATTTCTCCAAAGAAGATACACAAATGGCCAATAAGCACATGAAAAGATGCTCAGCATCACTCATTAGCAAAATGCAAATCAAAAACCACAATGAGATACCACCTTATACCCATTGAATGCCTACTATCAAAAAAAAAGTAAAAGAAAATAACATGTCGGTGAGGATGTGGAAAACCCTTGCGCACTGTTGACGGGAATACAAAATGGTGCAGCCACTATGAAAAAAAGTATGGTGGTTCCTCAACAAATTAAAAATAGAATTACCATTCAACCTAGCAATTCCATTTCTGGGTACATAGCCAAAAAAATTGAAAACAGGGCCTTGAAGAGATATTTGTACACTCCTGTTCACAGCAGCCTTATTCACAACAGCCAAAAGATGAGAGCGATCCAACTGTCCATTGACAGGTGAGTGGATTAAAAAGGTGTAGCCTATAAAGCAATGAAATACTCAGCCTTAAAAAGGGGGGAAATTCTGATACATACAACAACATGGATCGACCTTGATAACATTATGGCAAAGTGAAGGAAATGAACCTTAAGATGACAAATACTGGATGAATCCACTTATATGATATCTATAGTATTCAAATTCATAGAGACAAAGTAGAATGGTGGTGGCCAGGGGGTGGAAGAAGGGGGAATGGAGAATTGTTGCTTAATGACAGAGTTTTGGGGTTTTGCAAAATAAAGAAATTCTGGAAATCTATAGCACAGCTATGTGACGCTACTTTCCAGTATCCTCAATGATAACATGTTGCTTGTGTACTAAGAAAAACTAATAAAATATGCTCCATTTTGAAATACAGAGATATCTTAGTTATATAGCAAAGATATGAAAATATATTCAGGAACCCTATCCAGTATTTTTGTCAGACTCCAGGAAATTTTAGAGGTTTTTTGTTTTTTTTGTTTTTTGTTTTTTGTTTTCAAATTCATCCATGACTGTTCTAACATAAGCCTCAGTATTCAAACCATATTCACATAGTATCTTTCCAAATGCATTTTATAAGTAGTGTAATTTGATTTTGTTTTGGATGTATCCTAGGGAATATTCCAAAAGTAATAGAACCATAGTTACTTTCTTACAGAAACTTTCTCTACTCCTGGGTCCTCAACAATTTATATCCCTTATATCACACTGTGGTGAAGGCTCAAAGATATATTCGATGGATAATACAGTTACATTACTCTTTAAAACTACACGTTAATTTAAACAACAAAATGAATGTTTCATCTTTGAAATAGTCATCTTAGAAGGTCTAACGAAGAAAACCATCTAAAGGGTATTTCTAAAGAGGATACTAGAAACATGTTTGAGCCATGACAAGTTCCTTAGAATAAGTGAATAGCCAGATTATGTTCAAAGCAAGGCACCTCAATCCTTAATCATAAAAGTATTAAAGCTATGAACTTACTGTAAGCACAGCACTGGCTGATCTAATAAATTGTTTTATATAGCACTCTATTTGTTTTTTGTTTATAGTCTATCTGCAATTGTAGTTTTGAGTCCTGTTTAACTCAATAGTTATTTTAAAAAGCCTCTTTTAATTGTTTGATGCTTAGATTTGATTAGATATTAGTTTCACTTCATCCTTCACAAAAGTAACACAAAAGGCCTAGCATGATGCCTCATGCCTGTAATCCCAGCACTTTGGGGGGCTGAGGTGGGTGAATTACTTGAACCCAGGAGTTTGAAACCTGTCTGGCCAACATGGCAAGACTACCTTCAACTAAAAATACAAATATTAGCTAGGCCTGGTGGTGAGCACCTGTAGTCCCAGCTACTGGGGCAGCTGAGGCACGAGAATCTCTTTAGCCCAGGAAATGGAGGTTGCAGTGAGCCAAGATCATACCATTGCACTCTGACTTTGGTGACAGAATGAGACTGTCTTGAAAAAAACAAACAAAAAAGGTAACACAAAGAACAAGTCTTTAACAATGGGAACTTAATCATGTGAAGTTGACTGAAATTTAGGGAAAAGATAAGTCTCTTCTAGAAAACCTCACCTACTCCATGAAGGACAGACTATTTTTTCCTATGTCTTTCCACAGAAACCTCCATTGCTTCTCTGTCACCACTATCCCAGTTTTGCTTTATATCTTTGTTGGCTCCCTCCCATCCCTCCAAGTGTCAAAACATCCCCCATCCCCAAGTCAAACTGCCCCTCTTGTTTAGAGAGTCGCAATGCTCACTGACTTATACAAAACAATCTCCACCCAGTTCCAAAACTTCTTTTGCTATTCTTGCTGACACACCCCATTTCATTCATTCCCCACATTTTCCTCTCATCTTAGTAATTTGAAATGTTTCCCTGACATACGCAAAACATTCAGGGATAGTTACACAAAACAGTCAGGGCTAGTAACTTAAGATCACCAAGGAAGACAAAGAAACTAAAAGTGAAATGTGTTGATTAGTCCTCCACACCATACCTTCCCTTTGGAGGCAAATGTATATTTCTAAGAGAGACATGAAATTTTCTCTTGCTTTGAGTCAGCTTTATGAGATCACTTACCCTCTGATACCCACTAATACGTCTGGCCAGAAACTGCAAGAAACATCTGATCCTCTCTCTGGGCCTGTGATGAAACCTTTTCTCAACCAAGTAGAAACGAAGGGCAGTGCCTCTGTTTTAAATGTGGTCCATCTGAAGAACTGCAGAGAAGTCACAAATGGGCTTCCCCTAGCGACCACCACCTAGCATGTGGCTCACCAGCTCGGTTTTGTCTTTGTCGCTCAGGCCTGTGGAGGCTAATCCCATTCATAAGTGGGAGCTGCAGTCCCTCCTAATCTCCGAATGGACATCCTTCCTCCAGTCACCCCTAGGCCAGGCCATGTGAACAGGAGCTTGGACAGAGCCACAAGAAGGGTTTCTGAGTCAATATATTCCAATTTTGAAAACACCCCAGGGATGTCCATACCATGGACCACAATGCAGTCATAAAACAGAATGAGGTGGTCGGGCGTGGTGGCTCACGCCTATAATCCCAACACTTTGGGAGGCCAAGGCAGGTGGATCATCTGAAGTCAGGAGTTCAAGACCAGCCTGGGCAACAAGGAAAAACTCCATCTCTACTAAAAATATAAAAATTAGCCGGGTGTGGTAGTAAGCACCTGTAATCCGAGCTACTCAGGAAGCTGAGGTGGAAGAATCTCATGAATCTGGAAGGTGGAGGTTGCAGTGAGCCAAGATCTCACCACTGCACTCCAGCCTGGGTGACAGAGCAAGACTCTGACTCAAAAAAAAA
>NW_016107400.1:6432402-6451788 GCF_001604975.1 Cebus imitator | reverse complement strand
CAAAAAAAAAAAAAAAAAAAATGAGGATGTTCTATATGCACTGATATGGAACAAACACCAAGATACAGGATATTGTGAAGAAAGCAAGGTATGTGTTTGAGGAAGAGAAAAATAAATGTATATGATGTACATGTACATTATGAACTGCTTCCAGAAGTATACACAATAAATTGGTATTATTAGTTAAATATTGGGTTCCAAAAGGGAGGTAAATAGAGTGGTATAAGGGCTAGGAATAGGAGAGAAACTTTTCAATAAGAGTATTAAAGCTCTTGTGCTTTTTAAATTTTGAACAGTGAGTACATATAGCTATTCAAAATTTAATGTTAAACTTTCTACAAATAAGACTAGAGATACAGTCATAAAATAGGATACAATGATGCATACAAAAAGATACTACAAGACCAAGCAAGGCGCTCAAGGCTGTAATCTCAGCACTTCACTCTGGAAGGCTCAGGTGGGAGGATTGCTTGTGGCCAGGAGTTCAAGACCAGCCTGGGCTACATAGTAAGACTTCGTCTAAAAATAAAAATAAAAAAATTAGCCACCTGTGATGGCATGCACCAGCTACTCGGCAGGCTGAGGTGGGAGGATCTCATGAGGCCAGGAGGTCGAGGCTGCAGTAAGCTGTGATTACACCACTGCACTCCAGCCTGGGCAACAAAGCAAGATCCTGTCTCTAAAAAGCTAAAATTAAAGATTCTGCAGATCTATATTTCTTAACTCAGAAAGAGGTTCATCATATATTAATTGTGAGGTAGAGTAAAAGTAGATTTCTGAATAATCTGTATTAAGTTTAGTTTCTAATTTTAATTTAAAATACATATAAATGTTGATTGATTATAATATGCTAAAACATAAACTGGAATGTTAATGATTAGGTTTTTTCTGAGAGTGAAATTAGAGGTGATATTTATTTTCTTCTCTTTGTATACCTTCATTTTCTAATTGTTCTATCATAAGCAATCACTTAAGAATTGTAAGAAATATTTTTAAATTAAAATAAAGAATCCATCTTTCTGCTTTTTTTCTGTTTTTTATTTGTTTGTTTTGTTTTGTTTTGTTTTGATACAGGGTCTTACTCTTGCCCAGGCTGGGGTGCAATGGTACAATCATAGCTCACTGGAGCCTCTACCTCCTGGGCTCAAGCAATCATCCCACCTCAGCGTCCCCTAGTAGCTAGGACTACAGGTGCAGGTCTGACTAATTTTTCTATTTTTTGTAGAGACTGGTGTCCCTTTGTGTTGCCCAGGCTGGTCTAGAACTTCTGGGTTCAAGCAATCCTTCTGCCTCGGCCTCCCAAAGTGCTGGGGTTACAGGCGTAACCTTTTGTTCGACACAGTCCACTCCTTCCAGGGCAAGGCAGTGGCTCTGATGCCACTGCAGGACGTCATGGTGAATTCCTCATTTGGAGGGACAACATAGGGGCTGCCAGGAAACATCGCCGTGGCCAGAAGCAGAGCAAGGGAAAGAAGATTTTAAAAGGCAGAGCTGTAAACCTCAGCATAAAATAAGCAGCCAGCCTCTCATTTCAGCCACGTAAACAGTAATGTGTATTCATTAAAACTGCATTAGTTTAAGGAGTCCCCAGAGATCAGGGGCTAACGGGAGAAGGGGTAGGGGAGAGCCTGCCAAGTGCACCTGCTGTTTTCTAACACAGTGCTAACAGGCCAAAAGCAGGTTTCTGGTGCATGTCACAGCCAGAAAAGGCCACCCAGAGGGACCCCAGGCCCCCCATCCATCTTGTTAAAGGTAAACAGAGATGGAGAACACAGAAGCACCCAGGACCCCAAACATCTGGCTTGGACTGGCTTGACCCTAATGTGCTGTGCTAAAATGGTTTTGAAGGAAAATATATCCTCAAAAGCTGAGGCGCGGTGGACATCACCAGCATGGTCCACTGCAGAACTGGACTGGCCCATGAAGAGGACACTACAGGCAGGTTCCTCCCCCTTCCTCTAGAACCCAGGAATCGCCCAAATGAGTGAAATCAACCAGGTTGAAGAGCTGTGGCCAACATGTATTGAGGGCTCCCTGTTCTAAGGGCTGTGCACGTCTTAACTCATTTAAACCTCCCCACAGCCTTGTGAGGTGGGTGCTATGTCATCCTCACTTATGAGTAAGGAAAATGAGGCATAGAGACATTAAATAATATGCCCAAGATCACCCAACCAAGTGGTGGTGTCCAGACTTACAGAGAAATCTCATACCAGATCCCACAATCTTGCTCCCAACACCATTCTGCCTCTCCCAAATGCTCATGAAGCATCCAATTCAGAGTGGAGTTTCAAGGCAGTGATTTATGATGCTGTTCTAAGGATCTTCTGGGTAGCTAATGAGAAAAAGAACCACCACTGCCAAATCCACAAATGCCAATGGTGGGCTGTACTGGGTGTGTCCCATTGTGTTGATTAAGTAACTGAGGCTTAAAAGCTTAGGGATATTCCAGCTATTCAGGAAGCTGAGCCAGGAGGATCACTTGAGGTCAGGAGTTTGACATGAGCCTGGACAACATAACAAGGCCTCCTCCCTAAAATAGTAAAATAAAATAAGGATTAGCTGGGCATGGAGGCACAGGCCTGTAGTCTCAGCTATTCAGGAACTCAAGAGGCTGAAACAAGATTGCTTGAGCCTGGGAATTTGAGGCTGCAGTGAGTTATGATTGTGCCACTGCACTCCAGCCTGTGCAACACAAAAACAGCCTGCCGACCCCCCCAAACCAAAAAAAAAAAAACAGCTTGGGGATATTTCTGCATACTGGGGAGCATTCCCACCCCTACAATAGGACTGGAGAATGGCAGCCATCTCTGTCCCAAGGCAAGTGGCCCACAGGGGGCACAGCTTCAGCTAGGGAAACTCAGGGTAGTGGCAACAGCCCCTGGAGGGAGGGAACGAGCAACGTTCCCCTCTCCTTTCACAGAGCACAAAGCCAAACATCTCCTGCACAGGAATTCTGAGATGAAGGACAAAGAGGACTCAGGAGATTTTAAGAGATGCTCCAAATTTTCCCGCACTGAGCCAGAAAAGGCAGAAGAGCTTCTTTCCCCAGAAGTGGAGCAGATCCACAGCTTCATGCTTATTTTTTCCCCTCTCCTGAGATATCACCATTCAGACTCAAGCTTTCAAGGCTAGCCAGTCTGATGTTAACCATTATTGTCACATCATTCTCTTTTCCCACACTCAGAAATGACTAGCTTGGCTTTCCCACTTTTACAATGTTGGTAAGAAGGGGAAGTTGAAGTTTATAGCTCCAGGTCTGCCTTTTCACCCAATAACGGGCACCATTGAAAGCTTAGGCTTAGCTCCTCAATGATATCTATGCAGACTGCCTCCCTCACACACAGTAATGGGACTCTATGATTCCCTCCCTTGACTAAGCCTGGCTAGTCAGATTTTTCTTTTTAAGACATGGTTTGGGCCCAACAGGAAGAAGGTCAGTCTGGCTAAAGGGAAGAAAGAGAACTGGGAACTGGAAGACCATTGGGTCTCCTCATGTGTCCTCTCAGCTTCTCCTTGGCCATATTCATTGTCCTTGCCCATATTCATTGTCCTTGCCTCTGGGTATACCTGCTTTCCTGTTCCTTACCCTACATGTTGAATGGAAGATGGCCTCCCAAGGCTGCCTGGTGTCCACCTCCTTGAACTTTAGTAGCCTCCATTCTGACATCTGTGACAGAATCTTATTTGCCTGCAATCCCATAATTTGGGGAGGCCAAGGTGGGCAGATCACTTAAGCCCAGGAGTTCAAGACCAGTCTTTACAAAAAAATACAAAATTAGCCAGGCATGGTGGCACACACCTAGTAGCCCCAGCTACTCAGGAGGCTGAGGCAGCAGGACAGCTCGAGTCCAGGATTAAAGGCTGCAAGTGAGCTTTGTTTGGACCACTGCATTCCAGGCTAGGCAACAGAACGAGACTCCATATCAAAAGAAAAAAAAAAAAAAAATTAAAGACGGCCAGGTGCAGTGGCTCACACCTGTAATTCCAGTACTTTGGGAGATCAAAGTGGGCAGATCACCTGAGGTCAGGAGTTCAAGACCAGCCTGGTCAGCAGAGCGAAACCACATCTATATTAAAAATACAAAAGTTATCTGGGTGTGGTGGCACATGCCTGTAATTCCAGCTATTCGGGAGGCTGAGGCAGGGGAATTGCTGAGGTAGAGGTTGCAGTGAGCGGAGATCGCACCACTGTACTCCAGCCTGGGTGACAGAGTGAAACTCCATCTCAAAAAANAAAAAAAAAAAAAAAAGAAGAAGAAAGAAAGAAAGAAGTTAGCTAAACAGTAAAACCACAGGCAAAAAGTAACAGCAAGCAGAGCAAGCACCAGGACACGGGGCTGGCCAAGATTCAGCAGTGGAGGGGCCTCCAGGGAAGGTTCGGTTCATCAGTGTCTGTTCACCATTGATCAGGTGAAGCTGCACTGTGAGAGAAGCTTTCAAGGGCTTATAGCACAGGCAAAAGATTCTCCAACAAAGTCATTAGCAAGTATAACAATATGAGGGGAAATGCAATTAAGGGTTAAATGGAAGATTCTAAGCAAAAGATGAGCTCTGAAGAGTCCAGCTCCCTAGAGGACATAAACGGGTGATGAATCCAGGCACGATGGCTCACACCTGTAATCCCAACACTTTGGGAGGCCGAGACAGGTGGATCACCTGAGGTCAGGAGTTCAAGACTAGGCTGGCCAACATGGCGAAACTCTGTCTCTACTAAAAATACAAAAATTAGCCAGGCATGGTGGTATGCACCTGCAATCCCAGCTACTCCAGAGGCTGAATCAGGAGAATCACTTCAACCCAGGAGACGGAGGTTGCAGTGAGCTGTTATCCCACCACTGCACTCCAGCCTGGGTGACAGAGTGAGACTCCATCTCTAAACAAAACAAAACCAAAAAATGGGAGTGGTGCATATCCCAGGCAAGACAAAGAGCATCTTTGAAGAAGGATATCTCAAGTAAGACAGTTCAGAGGTCAGCGTGGCTGCACTGAGGCTCCAGGGAATGGAGGCACCACAAGCTGGAGAGATGGGTGGGAAACAGTAGATGGAGGAGGTCATGTCCAAGCAGGATTCCTACTCTTCCATCACTGCAAACCACCTTCATGATGTTTGCCGTATCCATACACAGTACAATATGATTAATCATTTTTGTTTTTGTTTTGAGATGGAGTCTCACACTGTTGCCCGGGCTAGAGTGCAATGGCATGATCTCGGCTCACTGCAGCCTCCACCTCCTGGGTTCAAGCATTTCTCCTGCCTCAGCCTCCCAGTAGCTGGGATTACTGGTGCCCATCACCACACCTGGCTAATTTTTGTATTTTTAGTAGAGATGGGGTTTCACTATGTTGGCCAGGATGGTCTCCAACTTCTGATCTCGTGATCCGCCCACCTCAGCCTCCCAAAGTGCTGAGATTACAGGCATCAGCCACTGTGCCTAGCCATTTAATAGTTTTGTTTGTTTTTTTTTTTTTAACTGACTTACTTTTCAACTTAAGGTCACTCGGGAAATGGCCTGCAAAAGTTAAACATAGAGCTCTTATAGGGCCCAGAAATTCCACTCCTAGGAAGGCATCCAAGAGAATTGAAAACATGCTTATACAAAAAATTGGTCCAGGAATCGTGGCTCACGGCTGTAATCCCAGCACTTTGGGAAACCGAGATGAGTGGATCGATTGAGCTCAGGAGTTGAAGAACAGCCTGGGCAACAAAGTGAGACCCTGTGTCTACAAAAAATAGGGGAGGGACGGTGGGGGGTGGGGAGCTGGGAAGAGACAGCAAGAGGAGAACTGCCAGATGTAGGTGATGGGGAAGAAGGCAGCAAATCACACTGCCACGTGTGTACCTATGCAACAATTTTGCATGTTCTTCACATGTACTCCAAAACCTAAAATGCAATAAAATAAATGGGGGGGAAAAAAAACCTGTCCCAGAAAGGTATTTACTAACAAGGAAGTGTATCATGAATTTCGAAGTGAAAGGAGCAAGTGACATCAGGTTTGTGATACAGATCCATTCACTTCACAGTGCCAACTATGCACCCAGCTCTGTAAACAAAATGAAACAAACCCCTACCTTCAAGAAGCTGGCGTCCCAGTGCGTGTGCAGGGAGCATGCTAAGGAAGTACAGAGGAAACTGGACGGCGTTTATGGAGGTGGCCATAGGGTAGGTGACACCACATGTTCTTCACTCTTTTCCTTTCACTCACCTCTATTTTTTGGTTTTCTGTATTGAGTGGGTGAGGAGTGTTTTGAAATAAAGGGAAAGTCCAAATCTCACAGCAAGGCACCCAAGGCACTCCTGAGTTCTGGCTCTCTGTCTCCCATCATAACCTGCACCTGTGTTAGAGCCGCACCTGGGGAGGATGCTCAAGTGGTTCCACACGCTCCACACAGGTGTCTTGCAAAAGCTGCTCATCTGCTGGAGTGGCCCTCCCCGTATTCCCTGCCTGGCGTATAAAACCCCCATTCGCCCATTAATGCACTTTCCCAAGGGAGCCTCCTTCTTCAAATCGCTCCTACCCACCTCCACCCAACTCAGCAACCATCCTGTCTCCCTCTGCAACACTGTCATTAAGGATCCCCACTGCCCCAGCTCTCACCGGTTAATCTCCAGAGGCCTTGCTCAAACCTCAGCCAGTTCCCCTCTGTGTTTTCCTCCTTCCCCCAGCTCCCAGGGATTCCACCCACTTCTCTCCTCTCTTCTATCTCACTCCCACACCTCCCTCATCTAGATGGACTTTCTCTCCCCACCCACTGCCCCAGATCTCCTGATAGACACATGTGCTTCCTGCTGCCCCCAGCAATACACCCATGGACCCTTTTACTCCTAAGGAAAAGAAGACAATAAATCGTCTTCTTTTAAATAGGTGTTAAATCACAAAACGTCTGCCACCTCAGGTTCTCAGAGTCATTGTTCCTGGATCCACGGCCAGGTCTTGTTGTCTGGAGGTGTAGTTAGCAGGGGAAGGCTAACTACAGGGGAAGGCTAATTCCCGAAGACCCAGGCAGGTCCTCGGGAATTTTGAAAGATTCTCCTGCAGAGCTCCATGGGAACCTCTGTTCCTCCCAGAGTCGACCAGTATGGTTCCACCCTTTCCCCATAGACCCCACACTCACACCAGAAATCTGGTGTTCTGGTCTCTGAGATAGACAGGCACCTCCCTTCCTGCCTCTCAGACATCTGGAGCCATTGATATTACTGAAGACAGACTCTTAGAACAAGAAAGGGCTTCACATGCATCTGCCTAATCAAGGGTCTGTTCAGGCCGGGCACAGTGGCTCACATCCGTAATCCCAATGCTTCAGGGGGCCTAGGCAAGAGGACTGCTTGAGGTCAGCAGTTTGAGACCAGCCTTGGCAACATAATGAGATCCTGTCTCTACAAAAAATAAAAAATTAGCTGGGCATGGTGATGTAGTTCCAGCTACCCCAGAGGCTGAGGCAGGAGGATCGCTTGAACCAGGAATTTGAAGCTGCAGTGAGCTATGATTACATCATGCACTGCAGCCTGGGCAACAGAGCAAGACCCTGCCTCTATTTAAAAGAAAAGGGTAGGTGTTCAATCCAGGCTTATTAAAGCAGTAAGTCTCTACTGAAGATGATTTAGCCACCCAGAGCAATGTTTGGAGACATTTTTGATTGTCACAAATCAGGGTGAAGCTGATACTGGTATCTACTGGGTAGAGACCAAGGGTGCTGCTAAACATCCAACACTACACGAGGCAGCCTCCCACAAAGACCTATTCCATCCCCAATGTCAATAATGCCGAGGCTGAGAAATCTTGCTGTAACTAGATTCCTCCCAACAGGGGATACTCACTTTCCTCCACCCCAACCCTGTCCCCAGCCAGGAAACCCACTACTCCTACAAAGAGTATTTCTGGTTTAATAAATCGTGGTTATCCTTCAGGTCGGGATCTCTATCTCTAGTCAGCTGAAACCCCCTAAAATCCTTGCTGCCTAGCTGGTGCTGGAGGCTGTCAGAAAATGAGTACAAAATCCCTCCTCCACAACTTAATATATGATAAAGGCGGCATTTCAATTCTGTGGGAAGCGATGGATTATTCAATAAATGGTATTGGGACAACTGGCTGGCCATCTGGTAAAAAATAAAGCTAGATCCTCACCTCCCTCCTAAAACCAAAATAAATTCCAGATGGATTAAAGATTTAAATGCAAAAAAAAAGAAGTTAAAGTAGTAAAAGAAAATATGGGAGAACTGCTCTATAATCTCATTGAGTAAGAGGCCTTTCTAAGCAAGACACAAAATGTAGAATATGCAGAAGAAAAGACTCATAAATTGACTACTGAGGATTTTTTTAACGTCTACAGAGCTTTAAAAATCCATAATAAATCAATTTTTTCAAACTTAAATGCCAATTTTATATATTATTACATTATATATATAACATATGCGAGGCTAAGAGACATGTTCTTTCACAAACAAAAACCTGTTAAAAATCAATAAGAAAGTGGAAAAAAAATAGGCAAAAAAGAAGAAGCTGTCACAGAAAAAGAAATAGAGCTTTCAAACATAAAAATGTTCTCATAAGCAAAGAAATGCAAATCAAGATGATAGCAAGATACTAGTTTTTCACTGATCAGATTGGCAAAATGAAAAATTTTGATAATATTCTATGTTGGTAAGGAGATGGGAACAAGCTGTCTGTAGGAAGTGTGAACAGATCCTCTACAGAAAGCAATTCAGCAACATCAATCCACACTTGAAAGCACATACCCTCTGTCCACGTAATTCCATTGCCACACCTATCCTTGCACGTTCTCAAACCCGCAGAGGTAAACATATATGGGAATGCTCATTACCGTATTGTTTATAATAGCTAAAGATTCTCAACAGCACCAATGTCAATCATCAGGGGACTGGTTAAATACATTATCATGCATCATAAAAGGGAATGCTAGGAAACCTTTAGAGGAGTATGAGGCAGCTCTATGTATCAATCCCCATGAGACATTATTAAAATGAAAAACTACATATGAAACAATACTATATTTCCACTTATGTGAAGAAAAATGGGGTGGGTGCAAACTATCACTCATTCAACCAATATTTATTAAGCACCTACAATGTCGTAAGCACTGTTCTAGGTGCTGGGAATTCTATCAGGAGTAAGTGTACCAAGATGTCCATAGGTTGCACACGCAGGAAACTGGTTTTAGGAGAGGCTCTGGAGTTGTCAGATTTAGCAAATAAAACTACAGAATGCCCAGTTAAACCTCAATGACATATAAAAAATATATAGTATTTTAGGATAAATTGTTGCCATGCAATATTTGGGACATACTTATACTAAAAAGGTATTCCTTGTTTACCCAAAATGCAGACTGAACCAGGCATCCTGTTAACTGGGCAACCTACTCTAGGGGTGAGGAGCGAAGTTGGGGAATTAAGCATCTACCATAGGAGAGAGATGTCCTCTTCAAGCTACTTTGTGTTGGAATGCATTGTACTGTTTGCCATTATAGCCAGGAGGATGCATGACTTGTGTTATTATTTATTTAACGACACGAATGAGTAAGAAGAGAGAAGAAATTCCACAGACATAAGGCCCAACTCAGTGCAAGCTGCAAAGTGCATTCCTGGCCAGCTCAGCCCTCAGAGTCAGCCTGGCAGCCCCACGGCTGCATTCCAGGGCCGGCTGCTTCTCTAAATGGAAGCATTTGATCCCACACTCTAGCAGCAAGTCAGCAAGCAAGATTCTGAGCTGTGCTGTTTTATTATTATTATTATTATGAAAACAACAGGACCAATGCAAAGAAAGAAATGTAGAAAACAGTGAAGAGAAGAAACACTAGGCATGCTAAAAGCTGGCCTTTTCCATGACAATACGGAGAAACAAAACATCGGATTTCTTAGACTGGTTTTAAGGATCTCTTGGGCCTCTCAGATCATCTCCATCTGTCCTTGCCTCTTTCTTAGGGGAGATTTTTACCACACAAAGAGGGAAAGCGCCTTTTATGTAAAAATTCCCCAACTTTCAAATCCCAAATATTTTGAGTACTAGCAACAACTGACATGTATGAAGCACTGAAGTACTTACTATATGTCAGGCACTCTTCTAAGTGCTTTTTTTGTTTTGTTTTTGATTTTGTTTTTGTTTTTGTTTAGAGATGGAGTCTGGCTCTGTCACCTTGGCTGGAGTGCAGTGGTGTGATCTCAGCTCACTACAACCTTCACCTCCTGGGTTCAAGTGATTCTCATGTCTCGGCTTCCCAAGTAGCTGGGATCACAGGTGCCCACCACCACCCCTGGCTAATTTTTGTATTTTTAGTAAAGATGGGGTTTTGCCATATTGACCAGGCTCGTCTCAAACTCCTGGTCTTAAGCAATCTACCCGCCTCAGCCTCCCAAAGTGCTGGGATTACAGACGTGAGCCACCATGCCCGGCTTCTTCTAAGTGTTTTAGTCAATATTAGCGTATTTAATTCCTTCAACAACCCCATGAGACAGACACTATTATTATCCCTCTTGTGCATATGTGGAAAAAGTGAGGCACAGAGTGGATTGACAATTGGCAGAAATCACACAGCTGGAATGTAGGAAACCTGGGATTTGAGCTCAAGTAGTCCCACCCCACAGCCCATCCCCTTAACTGCAGGCCAGGTTCATCCTGGGTACCCTTGGTGAAAAAGGTGGACACACCCCCTGCCCTCATGGCCTTTATAGCTCATGAGGGAATCTAACCATTCACAAGGAAATAGACAAGCTAATAGCCTCATTGGTGTTCTAGGGCAGACACAAATGAGGACTTGAAACAGACCACATATTCGTGTAGTCAACAAATATTTAATAAGGGCCTATGGTGTGCCCAGCACTGTTGCAGGCACCAGAGGATGCTGCAGTGAACAAAACAGAGATCTTTGACCTCATGAGGTTTACCATCCTAATCAATATCCGGAAGGAACTTGAGACAGGATGTCAGCAAGAGCCTGTCAAAGGAGGAGACATTTAAGCTGAGACTAACAAATGAGAGCTCCCCATGTGATGAGAAAAAAAGTATTCCAGGCAGTGGGAACCACTTGCTGCAAAGACTCTGGGTGGAAAGAGTTCCAGTTTCTCCTATCCCCAAGAATAATTCCACCGCTGCTTTCACCCCCAGCATTCTCTTCTTCCCCATCCAAAACCCACAGTTAAAAGCTTATTTTAATACTCTCTTCCCTCCCAGCTATCTGAAAGATCTAGGGTAGAAATCATTTACTTTCTCATATTTCCAAGGCATGTGCTTGCTAATTAATCCAAGTATTATTTATTGTGACTTCAAAATGAAGGCATTTCTGATTGCTCATGCTCTGATCAAGCTCTGAGAATCTTTGCTGCTATTATGAGGGAAATGATACAGCAATACGTACAGAGCAGACCTGTCTCCATACATTTTGAAAAAACTAGGACAGAAACCAGGAGAATCTCTATCACTCCCACACACACACGTGGGTGCACGCACACACACACACTTAAGTTCCCTTCTGGATCCTGCTCACAAAAGCTTGGGGCCATGTATTTTTGTCCTGAGCAAGACAACAAAAGCACACCTTCACCAGGGCTCTGAGTCAGGGGACAGTTTAGAAATAACATAAGTAGGCCAGGCACGGTGGCTTACACCTGTAATTTTAGAACTTGGGGAGGCTGAGGCAGGAGGACTCCTGAGGCCAGGAGTTTGAGACCAGCCATGCGACATAGCAAGACTTTGTCTCTACAGAAAAAGAAAAAAAGAAAAGAAAACACTAAATAATTAGCTGGGCATGATGGCTTATGCCTGTAGTCTCAGCTACTCAAGAAGCTGAGGTGGGAGGATGGCTTGAGCCCAGTAGTTCAAGGTTGCAGTGAGCTATGATTGTGCCACTGCACTCCTGCCTGAGTGACAGAGTGAGACTCTATCTCAAAAAAAGGAAGGAATGAAGGAAGGAACAAAGGGAAGGAAGGAAGGAAGGAAGGAAGGAAGGAAGGAAGGAAGGAAGGAAGGAAGGAGGGAGGGAAGGAAGGAGGGAAGGAAAGAAGGAGAGAGAGAGGGAGACAGGGAGGGAGGGAGGGAAGGAGGGAGGGAGGGAGGGAGGTAAAACTTTGAGCTCAGTTCCTGAATACATCAAGAGATGACAACTACTATCATTACCATGCAGATAATAATGGTGAGGGGTGAGAACCTGGAGCCAGACAACTTAGGTTTCAAATACTAGCTAGAGTCTAGCTGAGCCTCAGCTTCCCCAACTGTAAAATGGGGACTGCTATAACAGTGTTTATTCCTCAAAGGATGCTGAAAGGGTCAAATAAGTAACCGCAGGAAAATGGTTTAGAATAGAGATCGGCACAGAATAAGTATTATACTATCTTAATTGTTAACCTCTACTACTACCACTACTATTATTACCATTTTGTGATGATGATGATGATAATCCAAATTGAAGTCACTAATGAATTCTGAAAAGATTTCGTATTACCCTACAAAATGGTAGGGGCAAAGGCATCACGGTTGCAGAAGATGTTAGCGTTAGGGGTAAACTAGATAAGGGGTATACAGTGGAACTCTCTGTAAACATTTTGCAACTATTCTAAAAATCTGAAATTATTCCAAAAATTCAAAGGTTATTTTTTGTAAAGGCAGGGGCAAATATTTTTTCATTGTCTTCTTCAGTCTTCTCCCTTAAAAGGAGAAAAATCCAAGTTTCAGAAAAAACATAGCCTTGTTCACACAGATGAGAGTCCCACTCCACCTTACACACCACCCAGGTTCCCCCAAGCTGCCCTATGTCTGCTGGGTGAGGCTGCTTATCAACTGGCTTTGAGTTCAAATCAAGTCTCTTCCTGGAGGTAAAAATTCCAACAGACCCAGACCTACATTTGCCATCAAGTTTTCTCTTTTTGTTTTCAGCGAATATTTTTTCAATGCCTACTGTGTACCAGGTACCATTCCAGTAGCTGGGAAACCATAATGAACAAGGCACACACACTCAACCACAGTGTCTGTCTACACCAGCTCTGAAATGTTTGCATCAGCTCTGAGACTTACAGTATGTATTCGCAAGGCCAAACTGACTTTTGTGGCCTCCAATGCTGGGGAATGGACATTGTAAGGTGTCTTCTTAACCAATTGAATCTTTGGGATCTCAGAGAAAATGCTGCCACATGCCAGTTCACAGGAGAGACTTCAGAGAGGAGAGCCTCACAGTCTCAGACATGCTGCAACTCCCAGGAAACCTGATCAGGCTGGTTGCTGGGCAGGCCTGGCAAAAATTAACCCAACTTCCCATTTCATTCCTACTTGGCATTCCAGAGAGATGGGCAGGAGAAATCTGCCTTGTCTGTCTTTAAAAGAAGACATTTCTCCCACGGCTTCCTCCTCTCTGAATTCCCTCATCTATCCATCTACTCTCGCTCCCCTTCCGCTCTCAAAGCTGTTTCCTGCCGATAAAAACACCCCACAACTTCCAGTCTGTGTAGTGAGATTGCAGCCAGCAGGCTCTAAATGCCGACATACTCCCAATCAAGCAGCAGGCGCCCCCGTTGAGTTAACGATTTTTTTTTAAGCAAGAGAACCCATGCTGTCTACTTACCCCTAGGATACAGCCCATTGGGAGAGGGGGTGGGTGTGATCAATCATAAAGGCCTGGCTGCAGAGAGAGAGGCTCTTGCTGTATGAACTATGGGCAATTTGCAAAGATTATATATCAAACCCTCACATGCTCAGAGCCCCAGAATAACAGACAGAATTCATATTTTTCAAACCATCCTTGACAGTTGCATTTTGATTAGAAGAAAATTAATCTTGTAGATTAGAGAGAGCTGTTCCAATGTAGGGGGAGAGATGGGGGTGACTCTATCAGCTCAGGATCCCCACGGGGGAAGGGAGGGTCAAGAAGGACTAGAAATAGGTCATATGATGAATGCACGGTCCACAGGATCAGACACCACTGCAGAAATCTCTAGCCCAATTTAAAATGCGCATGCCATCTTAACCTAGAAATTCCTCTTGCAGAATTCTGGATTACAGACGTACTTGTACATGTGTGTCCACAGTTAGGTACAAGGAGATCCCACTGCAGCACTGTTTGTTATGCCAAAGACTGGAAATAACCTATGCCCATCAAGAGAAGACCGTATGGGACATCCATATTTAAAAAAAAAAAAAAAAACCCTGTGCAGCTGTTAAAATGAATGAAGCTGCTCTATATGTGCTGATATGAAAATATCTCTAAGACACATCATCACATAGAAAAAAAAAGGCAACAAGCAAAAGAATGTGTGTGAGGTGCTACTAAGGGTATAAGATTTATATGCGGAATGTCTCTCTACTAATATATGAGAGACTAGTGACAGTAGTACTCCTCCAGAGAGGGGAGCTGAAGACTTGAGGACAGGAGTGGAGTGGGGAGATTCTTTATTCACTGTATACGTTGTTGTACCTGTAGGATTTCAAACTTTGCATCGTATATTCAAAAACAAATTATTTTAATTGATAATAGAGATAATAGAGAGCTAAAAATACCTAGGAAAAGAAGATAAAGGTCTTATCCATCTATATTCACATATCCATGCACACACACGGACAAACACAATGCCCTGTACACAATGATAATTGCGTAAGAATTGATATCTCTCAGCTTTATGGAAGTGGTATGTTATAAGCAGTTAGATCAAGATTTCTCAACCATGGCACACTGGACATTTTGGACTGGCCAATTCTTTGCTGTGAATCTGCCTTGTATATTTTGTTTAGTGGCATCCCTAGCCTCTACCCATTCGATTCCAGTAGCAACCCCCACTGCCCCAAGATGTGACAAACAAAATGTCTCCAGACATTGCCAAATACCACCTGGAGGCAAAATCACTTGAGTTAAATTATGGGTCCTAAAGAGTAATAACTGTCTTCCTTATTTCCTTCTGTCTCCATAACTGACTGTAATCTCAGCACTTTGGGAGACAGAGACAGGAGAATCACTTGAGGCCAGGAGTTCAAGACCAGCCTGAGCAACATAACAAAATCTTATCTCTACAAAAAAAAAAAATCGTTTAAAATTTGCTGGGCATGGTGACACATGCCTGTAGTCACAGCTCCTTAGAAGGCTGAGATGGGAGGATCGCCTGAGCCCAGGATTTTGAGTACAGTGAGCCATGGTCACACCACTGCACTCCATCTTAGGTGACAACCACACACACACACACACACACACACATACGGGTGGGTGGTTCTCGTGGATAAATAATTACAAATGAACAAAAGTAATTTACAAAGCTTATTTCAAATGTATATAAATGCACAGTTAGGTACAAGGGCTTTCTGAAAGTTAAGCGGGCGCTTCCACCATTCTGTTTATTCTGGTAAGTTACTATTTGACATTTTTAACAGGGAAATGCCCCTGACCCTCAGCAGAGAGATCTGGGGGAGATGTCTTCCCAAGAGTTAAAGAACACGGAATGTACTGGTCTTACAATGGATATGGAATGGAATGTTCTGTTTCCCCTAAACTGTCCTTGATCATTATTACCTTGACCTTCCACACCCTCTGTGAGGCCAACCAATGTTGCAAATGCCAATAGCTGATCCCAATGTGCCTGCCGCCCGAAGGCCAAGCTGTGGCTGACATCTCTGCCCCTTTTCCTGTGGGAGCAGAGGGAGAAGCACTTGTTTCACGTTTGGCCATGCTGAATGGCAGACTTCCAAGAGTTCTACTTCTGCAGAAACTCCAAGAGTGACCTCAATGTAGAAATCATCAACAGGGTCCAAGACAAGCTCTGAGACGCAAAATGAACTTTTTCTCACCCAATACCATTCATAAAAATAACAGTCACAACTCCTATCTCCTAAACACTTCCTATGGTCCAGGCATAGACCTAAAGATTTCCCAGGCATTACTTCATTGGAGCCTCAAAACAACATGATCATTATCACCCCATTTTACAGATGCACGGACCAAGGTGCATGGAAGTTAGACAACTTGATCAAAACTACATAGTTAAGGATTGCACAGTTACTGACAAACAGGTGGTTCTCCTTCAGCAGTAGCTGCTATTGTTACCTGTATTATTATTTCATTATGGATTTTTACCTCCCTGGATGTGGCCATGCCCCTTCCTATCCCAGGGACTTCACACTGGCTGTGCCCTCCACCTGGGATGCTTTTCTGCCAATCTTCACCTAATTTATGTTTAAACTTCACTTCGTCAAGAAAGAGTTCTCTGGCCCTCAAAATAAGACCAATCATCTTGATACACATGTTCACCCACCCCATTCTTCCCACTTGTAGCACTTATCATAACTGTAATTGTATTACTGCCTGTGTAATTATTTGCTTGTCTGACTCCCCACTAAATGGCAAGCTCTATGAGGGGAGGACTGTCTAATTCACTGGCCACTGGATGAGAACCTAGTACAGTGCTTAGCATGCAACAGACACTCAATTAAATATTAGATAGGGTCAGATGCAGTGGTTCATGCCTGTAATCCCAGCACTTTGGGAGGCCAAGGCAGGTGGATCACTTGAGGTCAGGCGTTTGAGACCAGCCTGGCCAACATGGTGAAACCCTGTCTCCACCAAAAATACAAAAATTAGCAGGGCATGGTGGCACATGCCTGTAATCCGAGCTACTCAGGAAGCTGAGGCAGAAGAATCATTTGAACCTAGGAAGCAGAAGTTGCAGCAAGCCAAGATCACGCCATTGCACCCCAGCCTGGACAACAGAGAAAGACTCTATCTCAAAAAATAAATAAATAAGAATAAATACTAGGCAGATACATGGATGGATGGATGGATGGATAGATGGATGGATGGATGGATGGATGGATGGATGGAAGGGAGGGAAAGAAAAGAGCAGAAGAAAGGGCAAGTGATTGAACAAATGATTTAACTTTAAAGGTATATACAGTGTTAAGAGATCAAATAATCTAGTCTTCTCCACATTTCACAGCTGAAGACAGTAAGGTTCTTGGAGGTAAAAGTCAAATCAGACAGAATCCAGTGTCAGAACTTAGTCAGTTGCAGATAACTGGTCAGTTCCAGGAACTGGAGGGCATAAGCTGCCAGGCAACAGCTAGATAAACAAACAAGGTGCCTAAGAGAACCCACCAACAGGTGACAGCTGCCTTTGGTTAGGGCTCCAGCCACTACGATGTATGCATTAAAATTCACCCCAAATACCTGTTTCCCAGACTTATAAAATTGATCTGATTACCCCTTCACAAAGTCTGAAAAAGAAAAAAAATAATAATTCTTTCACATATCAGCGAGCTGTAGTGTTTATATTCAAAATGCCCTTGCAAACCTACAGGAAACACTGTTCTTGTGTATCATGTCACAGCACGAAGTCCCCACTTCCTTCAGGGGAAAGAATAAAGCCATCTGGCAGGAGTTGCTCTCAGTTCTTTCCCACTGCCTCCCTCCCTGCTCAGAGTGCTGCAGAACACAGCACGTGTGCCTTCCCCATGCCCCTGGTCCATCCCACTCCATCAGAAGCACCAGCTTTATTCTCATGGGTCCTCCATCCCATGTACACAACTAGTCTCCACTCTCCAGGAGGTGCTTGTATTATTTATGTGATCAACACCTGGCATAGGGTGTGGCACACAGTAGGCACTCAATGAGTGTTTATTGGATAGGATGAATGGATAGATGGATGAGTAGGTGAGTGGATGGATGGGTGGGTGGATGGATGGATGGATGGATGGATGAATGGACAGATGGATGGACAGCCTTCAGGCTGACCTTCAGAGGCATTTTCCAATCCTTCATTTGGTTTCACCTATAAAAGATTAACAACACTTGTGTGTATTCCTTTAATTCAAAAGCTAATTGCTGAGTATTTAAAAAGAATTTCTACAAAAACATTAGGATAATGCTCTTTCCCCTCTCAAGCCCTTTGCGTATGCTAGTCCTTCTGCCTGGAATGCCTTTCTTCCTTCCACTCTTCACAGAGCTAATGCCACTTCTTAAGGTGCTAGTATAAATGTCACCTTCACAAAAAGCATCCCCTCATTAAACTTCCTAAATAGATACTCACACACATGCTCACTGCTCTCTCCTTGAGACCCTTACTGGTTTCCCCTATATCTGTTTTAATTTGCCATCTATTTTTGTGTCTCTCATCTTCTAAATGTAGATTCAATGAAGACACAGGTCAGGACTACATCAAATACGTTTCTCTCAGACCCTAGCACAGTGTCTGCATAAAGTATGTGTTCAATAAATATTTGTTTATTAAATTAATAAATAAATCAATTAATTCAATAAGAGTGAAATGGGTCCAAAAAACATAAAAGGTGAGTAATGAAATAAGTTTGAGAGTCACATCTTTAAAAAAAGTCTTGAATTGCATGAACTAACGTGTATCAGTAGCAATTCATGGGAAATCAAATATATTTAAATGTTTCATAAATTCTGGTTCTAAAATCTTCAAAGGCAGGAAAGTGGATTGGGAAAGAAAGAAGTAAACACTTGCCAAATGCTGTGCCTTGCAAAAAAATGTGAATGGATTGAATTATCCCATTAAAGGACAAAGATTCATAATTTAGAGAAAAATAGAATTCAAATATATATGGTTCACATGAGACTTGCTGAAAATAAAATGATCCAAAATGAAAATGAAAAAGTGGGAAAAGCTGCCATGACCAGAAATATTAATTATCAGACAAATAAAATGTAAAGCATAAAAATATTACACAGGACAAAGATGAATATTTTGTGTCAATAACAACAACACAACAAATAGCAATGTGTGTTCCATGTGCCTGGCACTATAATAAGCACTTAACATTCATTATATGATTTAATTTAAGTATCAAAAATAAGCAACACTGGCATTATTATTATGACAAGATTTTAGGAGAATCTAAAACTGGTTCATCTTTTGGTAGGCAGCAGAGAAGAATCTGAACTCAGGTCTAACTTCACAATAAGACTGGAGAATCATGAAACTCTGACTCCTATAACATAAAAATACACTCAAAATACACAAACAAAATTTGTTTAAAAAATGCAAAAAGGTGTTGAAAAATCACTATCATAGTAGGAGAAGAGCATACTATCCACTTTTTGACAAATTAGTAGATATAATTAAAAGTACATAAGGGCATTTAGCTTAAGAAACTAGGAAGACTGATAAAACTAATAAATAATTAAAAGTAGAAATTAATGCATCTGGAAACAGAAAAAAAATTGAATTGAAGGATAAATTTAAGCGGTAGCTGTCTGAGGGGAAAAATAAAACAGTGACACTCTGGCAAAGCTCATAAGAAAATTTCAAAAAATAAAAATAGAAACTCAGGAAGAATAAGAGAATTGCAGATGGCAAGGCAATTCTTCACATCATTACAAGATAACATATATAGTTTTATGCTAATAAATTAGAGATTCAATTAAATGATTATTCTTTTTTTTTTTTT
>NW_016107400.1:6419435-6432117 GCF_001604975.1 Cebus imitator | reverse complement strand
AAAAAAAAAAAAAAAAAAAAAAAAACACACATTTGAAAGTATACCAACAATGACCATAGAATAGAACAGAAAAAATTATCAAATAACTAATTCTGGGAAAGGCTCCAGGCCCAGAAATTGTTTTGCTTTCGGAGTATGGTAAATCCACTCAAACTTTTAAAAAATATTCTAAATCTTTTGCCACTTAGACTCTTCCTAAGCATTAAAAAAACAAGAAAAGATGGAAGACTTCCCAGATGTTTTGATGAAAATAGCAAAAACTTGTCAAAGATGGCAGACCAAAAAAAAAGGAAACTACAGACAAATATCACTAATGAATGTAGACTCAAAGATCCTAAATGTAATATAAATAAATGTAACCCAACAACACAGTAAAAGATAATGTCAGAAGGAATCAAGTTCTGGGGAAGACACTGATGATAAAGGTACCATATTGCTTCAGGTTTTTATAGTGAACATTCATTTTTTCTTTTGCCTTAAAAAAATAACTTTTTTTCATCCTCACAATTCTCTGGGTTGGCTAGGCTCAGCCAGGTGGTTCTTCAGTTCCACATGGTGTCGTGTCTGTCACCCAAGCACATAAGCAGGTGCTTGCACCTGGAAACTGGAACATTCAGGATAGCTTCCCTCACAAAGCATGTATTCTTCAAAAGCAACAATGTTATTTTCTGGGGATAAATTACAGCAATGATTACATCCAATTATCAAGAGAATTTGGAAATGCATGTACTCTAGATGACATGTAAATTAGTTACAACTTCTCCGAAGAGCAATGTGACAATGAAAACCTTTTACATGGCCACACTTTTTGACCCAGAAATTCCCATTTTAGGAACTGTGGTGAGGATTACAACAGTGGTTCCAGGATTTTCATGCCTTTTGTAGCCAGGCCCTTTGTAATGTCTTCTCAAACTGGCTCAGGGCTTGGCCATGTCACATGCTTTTGCCTATGGGACAGAAGCAAATGTAATGCAACGAAAAACTTGAAAAAAAGTTTGTGCATCAGGGCTTACCCTCTCGATGCTCTTGCAACTCTAATTGCTACAGAAACAACCTGGCTTGTTGGAAGATGAGATGCAACCATCATCCCATGCAGTCCCCCAGCTGAATGCAAATGCATAAGCAAGCCTAGCCTATATTCACTGATTCCAGCCTTGACCAGCAGAACTGCCTAGCCCAAAATGCAGCCCTGCAGAGGTAAGTAGTCATTGTTTGACACCACTAAGTTGTGGGATGATTTGTTACATAGCAAAAGGTAACTAATACATGAACTTATCCTTAGGAAATATTCAGAAATAGCTTTCCATAAAGTTAAATATGCAACTATGTTATTTGTAACAATGGTTGAATCATGTTGAATGATAAGAACTATTTAGGTAAATTTTAGTATATCCATTCAATGGAAATCTATGCAGTAATTAAAAATCTTCTTGTGGAAAAAGATTTTATATAGTAAAATGTTTATACTATATCACAGTGGAAAAGAAGGCTATAAAACAATATTATGGTGTGAGACTACTCTTGTGAAAAATAAAAGAAGTACACATATTTATATGCATGGGAAAATACTGGAATAACACAAAAACGTTAACAACGCCAGATGATTTTTTTCCTTTTTTAAAATGCTTTTCACATTTCCTGTCTTGATCGTAAGTCAGAACTTATAAACAGTCATTGAACTGTTCAGGGAACTGAACCTGGAATTCTCTGAGGCCACTGAAGGCTACTGCTAAGGAATCAGATAAGGAGTAATCCGGGCATGAATGTTAGAAAATCCTCCTAGCATAATCTCTGTTAAACCAGCCTAAGCATGGTGCTTGGCAGCACAGCTGGGAAAAGAAAATGGAAAAAGAGCTGGAACGGGCCACCATATTGCTGGCAAAAGGCCGTCATACCATGGCCAATTTACTGGCTCCAAGTCCAGTAAGTTTTCTTGGCTTCTCTCTTTGCTCCTCAAGTTTCATTCTGTTCCTGCTGCCTCTCTGTCTCATGTTTTCTTCTTACTTTTTCCTTTGTTTACTCTTCACATGGGTAGTCTCAGATTTTCTTTGAGGAAAAGAGGAAGGATTCAGGTAGTGGGCTGGAGAAGAGTTGTCCAAAGATCTCAGCAGGGTCTCCAGCACACTCCATCAGACCAAACCTGTATTTCAAGATTAAGCATGAGGGCCGCTGTAAGTTCACCCCTATAGACTGGGTGATCAAGGGATGCAGATTTCCAATCCTGTTTTGCTGATTGATCCATCCCCATGTTAATGAGCTGGTTCCACTCCCATGGTATCATGGAGACAGAACCTGAGGCAGGTGATAGGCTGAGATCAGAAGGCAGATATTCTAGTTCTTAAGCTAACGGGATGTCGAACTTCAGAATTCGCTTTCCCTTTCTGAGCCAAGGTTTCTTCCTCTGCAAAATGGGTCCAATATATCCCCTCAGACTGTGTTGAGCTCCCACCAAAACTAGTATTTTTGTCTTTCATTCAGCACTGTATACCAGTAGGCACTCAAATATATATATATATATATATATATATATATATATACACACACACACACATATGTATTCAACAAAGTAATAAATAAGACCATCAGCCTACTCGCTCACACATGGTTTTGTATGAAGACCAGACAAATGGGAATGCAAGTGCTTTGAATTAATAAACTCCATTACAAAGACAATGTATATTTTAATGTTTTATATTAATATGAAATAGAAATAATGTTGCCGTCTTGGAAATAACAAGCTCATCCCTTAAGATAAAAGCTCTCAGGCTTTGCAAAACAAGGCTTGAGAATAACTGAAGTAAGAATTAAAGCTCATGACCTTAAAACGATTTAATCTACCAAATCAGCTGATACTGCATCCTGAAGCAACGGAGACTTCTTAACCACTCATGCTGTCAGTCTTTAGAGCATAAAGCACAGAAGAGCAAAGGGGCTGCTATTTCATAACATTCTAATTGAGATGGATGGAGGAAAAAATGTAAGCTTTCTCAACACATCTTTCTATCACCAATTAAAATGAGTGTGAAGGCCCTCACCAAAGATTCCTCTCAAGGGCTCCCAGTAACAGGTACACCTTTATCACTGAGACCAAGGGAATCGTGCCACTTATTAACAGGCATTTGTTTCAGCAAATGTCACCCGTAGATGTGGGATCCAGCCGTCTCCCAATTTGCACACACTTGAAAGCTGTTGGTGATACAGCTTTAGGAGGGCGTGGGCAGGGGGCCTATGGTTTTTCACACATTACACTAGAAGGGATTCTAACTGCACAAGAAGGTAGGGTGTGGGATGTCAGCCAAGCTAAACACTGACAAATTTCCTTCTGGTCCGAGCCCGCAAAACTTCTGTGCTGTCTTTTGTGAAAGCTCCTTTCCTGGGTCAATGTGATGGACAGACACGTGGCATTCTCTTTCACAAATGGCTTCACTAAGATGCTCATCAACCTTACCAGGCCCTTCAGAGCAACATGGCCCCTTGAAAACTGGCCACTGGATCTAGAGCTGATATCATGATACCACAACTGACCAGCTCCTCTAATTAAACACTCAAGCCTCAACCTTCTTTGTCGAACTGGGGATTGTAGAATAAGTAATCATAGTAGCTCCTGACAAGCCCTTATGCTTCTTACAGATATACCTAACATAGAAAATTGAGCAAAGTACTTTTGGAAATGTCAAGAGAGATATTACTTTGGAAATATCAAGAGAAATGTATCAATCAAGAGAGCCCCTGCCCCTCATTTATGTATTTTATTATTTTCAAAAATGTTTACACATGCTGAACAGTAAAAATTGGAGAACACAAATTCATGCACCTGCATACACACACATACATACACACGCACATCACTCATAACTTCCTTACTCAATAATAAGCATATGTAAAAACATAAGAATATCATAGGCTGGATGCAGTGTCTCGTGCCTGTATTCCCAGCACTTTGAGGGGCTGAGTCAGGAGGACTGCTTGAGCCCAGGAGTTCAAGAACAGCCCAGGCAGCATAGTGAGACCCCATCTCTACCAAAAATAAAAATAAATACAAATTTTTTAATTAGCTGTGCATGGTGGCAAGTGCCTGTAGTCCTGGCTACTAGGGAGGCTGAGTTGGGAGGCTTGCTTAAGCCCAGAAGATGGAGACTCCAGTGGGCCATGATCACACCACTGCACTTCAGTCTGGCAAGACCCCATCTCAAAAAAAAATATGACATGTTCCTTCAGTGTTTTCCCTTAGGCATACATACATATATAGATATATATATATATACATATATAGAGATAAATGTTCCATTCATCTTCAGGGATGAAGCGAGAGGGAAGAACAGACATCTGATCGGAGTCTTACAGGTGAGCTCTTAAACAAGAATACAATCTCTAGGAAGCAGCAATAAAGAATAAGAGGAAAGCAAACTCCTGACTCCAGAAAGGTTGTTGTTTCTGAGTGCGATGATGTTCCCAGGAGAAAGGCAAGCTCCTTCCTTTTCAGGCAGGACAGGGAGGAAGTGTTCCATAGAGGCAACTCCATAGGGTACAGTGGAAAGAGTCAATGAAGGTATCACAAAAGCAAGGAAGGAACCAGAAATGAAGCAGGTGATGGCACGAACATTAGGATTGGTCCTTGCCTCTTGCCCATGATTGAGAGTCACAAAGATGGGAAGCCTGGCTGGAAGTGCCCAGCCTCCTAAGCCTTCAGTGGGGCATGGGTCATTTTGCTTCCAGAAATAGTTAAGGGTCCCAGGGAGTGTCTCCCCTTGTTTCGGAGAAGTGACAGAAAAGATGCTAGGCTAACAAAGGCATGCTGTTCTGAGGAATGACTGTTACAGAAAGATTAAAGGCCCCTACAAGATTCAGAGGAAGAGGAGCAAGCCTTGATCTGGGCAAGGACTATCTTACAGGGCTGCAAGCAGCTTCTTACAATTGACTAAGGGTATTAAGAGGTTTTCAGAGAGGCAGTGAGTTCTATCTCAGGGATATTTTTCTTGATTCAGGCAATAAAACTGGAGAGTGAAAGGTCAAGGTGTTCCTTCTTAAATATTAGCTGCCTCAGTAAGGATTTTCAAGGAGCTGTAGAATGCAGGATTCAATAGGAGCTCCCAAAAGTCAAGTAGGCCCATTCATTAACTGATTATTCTTTTTAAAAATATGCACTGAGTGTCTAGTATGTGTAAAGTACCATTCTAACTATTAGAATTAGAGAAGTGAATAAACAAGTCCTTTTTATCATGGGAAACACATTCTTATAATTAATAACAAACAAATTTTTGGGGGGAACCCCCAAAAATATAAGAAAATGCCAGCTGGTAACAGGTGCCAAAAAGAAAAGGGAAAGGAAATAAAATGAGATCGGTATTATTGTAAATAGATAGATTTACAGATGAGAGAGACAGAGATAGAGCTGGGTTATCACGCAGTAATAACCCTCAAAATAGGCAAAAGTTTGTTTTCCTCACATACTATTGGCTCATGCCTGATGAGCTAGTGAAGCAATTCTATGTCTCCAGGAGCAAGTTGATAGAGCAGCCATAACTTAGGGATTTTTTTCTGGATAATCTAGAACCAGCAATTAAATGTCCCAGCATAAAAGTGAATATAGATCACTATGGATCACAACTCATGGGTCAGAGCTACTCATATGGTCCTCCCTACCCACAAGGGAGGCAGGTAGTGCAATCCTACCATTGGCCTGCAAGGCCAAAATCCAGAAATATTTACTGAAGACCTTTAATGATTATTATAGATGATAAACAGGTGAATAGAGGCAATAATGCTAACAGCTTACACTTAGCACTGCTATGAGTCAGGTGGTACTGAAAGCACCTTACACATACTGACTTATATAACCTTAATAATGCTGTAAGGTAGGCTCTGTTATTAATTTCAACATCAGTCTCATTTTATAGTTGAGGAGACTGAGACAAGGAGAGGCTTAAAACTGAACCAAGATCACATGCATGGTGAGAAGCAGAGCTCGGATTCAGACGTAGGCAGGATAACTCTAAAGTTTATGCCCTTAATCACTACACCATTTCAAATGTGGATGGATGGATGGATGGATGGATGGATGGATGGATGGATGGATGGATAGGTAAGTGAGTGAATGAATGGGTGAGTGGGTGGGTGGATGGATGGGTGAATGAGTGGGTAGACGACTGAGTGGGTGAGAGGGTGGGTAGGTGGGTTAGTGAGTAGATGGGTGGGTAAGCGAGTGAATGGATGACCTGTCACATTGAATTTATTGGGAAAATAAGTGCATTTCGTTCACACTCTGCTAGCAGAAGGGTACTCACAAGCTTGTAGGTCTCATGCTCCCTCCATCTTAGCTATCCAGCTATGTCACCACTTAACACTCTCAATAGCTCCAGCTGTGGAAAAGCTGTGATAGGGCCTAAAGCACAAGCCCAGGGACTTCTATAAGACATAATGTGTGCTTGCTAATGAGACCCTTCCAGCCCTCTTGCAACCTCAAGCCTCTTACCCAGTCCCCACACAGTAGCCCATCCTGGCAGATGAGGAAGGGACAACTCCTTACAGACAAAGATTACCAAGCCCTGGCCAACCCAGTGATGGCCCAGACAGGTTGTGGTTGAGAAAAAGCAGACATGAGGAGGGTGGTAGAGGGAGAGAGGGCAAACTAGCGGTTATGGCCAAACCCATGGCGCCTGCGTCAGACAGGGAGGGTTTTGAGGATTTCCCCCTCTGTGGCACCAGCACAAACTCAAACAAGAAATGGTTACCAAGCACCCTTTTGCTTGCCAACATCATTTAGCTTCCTGGGTAAAGAGAACACAGAAAGGAAACAAGGAAGATTGCCCTAAATGTTTCCCTCCAGTGCAGCCTGCTCCTCTGACCTAGTCCTGCTACAGCCCATGAGGACCCACCATCTCCTAGCGGAGGGCCAGTCTGCCAACTCATGGAGCCAACAGACCCATGCAGAGAGCTTTCACAGAACTTCCTTTAGCTGAGCCAAGCTGTGCCTTCCACTGTTCCGTCCAAGTGTTTCAACTCAACAACCTCAAAAGTTGCTTGGACTCAGCATCTGTCCTAAGAGGCAGGCTGAATCTAGAGAGAGCACTGATCTATTGGTGAGGACACAGCAGCCCAACAGGAAGAAAGAGCTTGCCTGAAGTCCCTCCTCTAGGTAGTGCTTGCCAGAACCAAGCTGGGAAAACAAAGAAGGGGGTCTAATGCCCTAAAGGAGAAGGGAGAAATGAGAGTTCAAAAAGTCAGATTCCTGGAATTAACTGTCAGAGGCAGGTGTACTCAAGAAAAAACTAGACCTGGGAAGATCATGGGGACCCTGCTGGAGAGAAACAGGCCAGGGCCATACAGCTGCTAGCCTTTGGGCCCAGCATTCCCAGCTAGAGAATCCTTCAAGCATACTGCCTGCTGGCCACTCAGCTTATGCAGTGCCTTGGCAAGATTGCAGAGAAAAAAGAACACTCTTATACTGTTGATGAAATTATAAACTACTTCAGCCCCTCTGGGAAGTAGTTTGGAGATTTCTCAAAGAACTAAAATTAGAATTACCATTTGACCCAGCATTCCCATTACTGGGTATATACCCAAAGGAAAATACATCAGTCTACCAAAAAGACACCTTCACTTTCATGTTTATTGCAACACTTTTTATAATAGCAAAAACATGGAATCAACCTCGGTGCCCATCAACAACGGACTGGATAAAGAAAATGTGGTACATAAACACTATGGAATACTACACAGCCACAAAAAAGAATGAAATCATGTCCTTTGCAGCAATGGATAGTTGCTGAAGGCCACTGGATACTGCTGAAGGCCATTATCCCAAGTGAATTATTACAGAAAAACAGAAAACCATATACCACATGTTCTCACTTATAATGGGAGCTAAACATGGGGTACACACAGACACAAATATGGAAACAACAGACACTGGGCACTCAGAAAGGAGGGAGAGAAGGGGGTAAGGGTTTAAAAACTACCTACTGGGTACTATGCTCACTATTTGGGTAACAAGTTCAATGCCTAAACCTCAGCGTCATCCAATATATACATGTGACAAACTTGTACACATACTCCATGAATCCAAAATAAAAAACAGCAGTTGTTTAAAAGAATGGGGCATTTTATTTCCATCCTACAAGCATATCTGTCTACAATACAATATTTGCTTTCAATCACAAAAATGAAAGAGAGAGAAAGAAAAAGAAAGAAAGAGAGGAAGGAAGGAAGGAAGGAAGGAAGGAAGGAAGGAAGGAAGAAAGAAAGAGGAAGGAAAGAAAGAAAGAAAGAAAGAAAGAGGAAGGAAAGAAAGAGAAAGAAAGAAGAAGGAAAGAAAGAAAGAAGGGAAGGAAGGAAGAAAGGAAGAAAGAAAGAGACAGACAAACAAAGGCCATGCAATGCCCTGGGATTTACAGATTCATTCCAGAGCCAGCTTTGGAAAAGAAATGGAGTGGAAAGGCACCCATGGCCCAAGTGACCCCCCCAAGAAAAGAGAACTTCCTTTCCTAAAGTCCAAGCTGATAGGTAGAGAACTGCGTCAGGCTAAAGTTAGGAAAGTGGGAAGGAGGGATATGCACCAAGGGAAGAAAGTATCTATGAGTGCTACAGGCAGAGACAAAGGGGACAGATAGAGCATGAGGCATAAAAAGAGATCAATGAAAACCATAATCGTGATAGGCCCACACTGAGAACCTGCTGAAGCCAAGAACTCTGTTCAACTCTTAACACGGCCAGAGACGGTGGCTCAAGCCTGTAATCCCGGCACTTTGGGAGGCCAAGGCAGGTGGATCACTTGAGGTCATGAGTTCAAGAGCAGCCTGGCCAACATGCTAAAACCCCGTCTCTACTAAAAATACAAAAATTAGCCGGGTGTTGTGGTGGGCTCCTGTAATCCCAGCTATTCAGGGGGCTAAGGTAGGAGCATGAACCTGGGAGGCAGTGGTTGCAGTGAGCCAAGATCATGCCATTGCACTCCAGCCTGGGCGACAGAGCAAGATTTCATTTCAAAACAAACAAACAAACAAACCTGTTAGCACACCATAGCCCAACCCTCACAGTGACTCTAAGAGGTAAAGATGACGTTGAATACTTTACCCAAAGTCCCACAGACTGGGATTTGAGCAGAACTGAGTCTCCTAGAGTAACAAGCAAGGAGAACCAGGCAAGAGAAGCCCCTCTCAAGAGACGGCCTTGATCTATCTGCAAGTCAAAGGAACCTGTCTTAGCACAGCCAGTCCAATCCCAACCAACAGCAAAGATGATGGTTAAGGATACTTCTTGCTGTGAGGCTTAGATTGAGCTCTGTGACCTTCAGCAAATCTATTGACCTCTTAGAACCTCAGTTTCTGCAACTGTAACACAACAGCATACTTGTCTCAAAGAGTTGGTCTGAGGATTCAAAGAGAAAATAAATGCAATGTTATTAGCACATTTCCAACACATGGCAATCAATCAATGAAAGTTGGCTGTTGTTAATGTTGTTAGTATCACGCTCCTCAAACCTCCTGCTGCCCAGTATTGAACCAAAAAGAAATACACTAAGGCCAAGGCCACCTTACTACAAGGTCAACCTGGTGATGGTTCAGAGGATTTTTAAGAGATCTAGAAAGACATCCAAAAAATATTTCCCCACCATCTTCCCGGTATCAGAAATACATATTTTCCAGCACATAGTGGCTTTCATTTCCCATTTATAAACAAATCCAGTGCAAATACAGATTCACACCAGGGGAAAGAACTGGGTACCTTGGAAATCAGAGTTGAGAGTGAATCAGAAGTGAGTGCCACAAAAGGGTGCAAAGACGGGGATAAAGCTGTGGATAGTGGTAAAAAGCCACAGGATTTCCTGTCTGTATAAGAAACAGAATTGATTCAATTAGTTAAAAAGCATAATGATTAGTGGATTTCAGTCCTAAAGAAATAATAAGAGTGAAGCGTAGTGGGGGCAGGTTAAATAATTGAGTCTGGCATACAGCAGGCTCTAATAAACAACAGGTATCATTATTATTAATAATTCCTTATCATCTTTACAATAACTACTGAAAGGTAGGCATTACTATTATCTTGAGTTTGCTGGCAAGGAAACTAAAGTCCAGAGAAATTAAATAATTTGCCCAAGATCATCCTATCTTGTGAACCTGAGAGTCAAATCCAGATCTGTCTGATCCCAAAGGCCCTGTATCTATTATATCCATTCAATCATCCATATTTGCTGAACAACTAAATGGTCTCCTGAACCAAAGGGCTACCAGAATGCTACAAAAGAAAAGAAGCTATGGGTCGGGCATGGTGGGCCACACCTGTAATCCCCCACTTTGGGAGGCAAAGGTGGGAGGATTGCTTGAGCCCAGGAGTTTGAGACCTTGTGTCTACAACAACTGAGAAATTAGCTAGGCATGGTGGTGCATTCCTGTAGTCCTAGCTACTTAGGAGGCTGAGGTGGGAGGATTGTTTTAGGCCAAGAGATTGAAGCTGAAGTGAGCCATGATCACAGCACTGCACTCCAGCCTGGGCAACAGAGTGAGACCCCGTCTCAAAAAGAAAAAGAAAAGGAGATGGTTCAGTTCCCAGGGTACCCAGGATGTGGTGGTCAAACAGGAAGCCCACAAGAGAAGGCAAAGAGAGTGTTCACAATTTTTAATGAAGTGATATTTGCAAAGAGAGGCAGAAAACGAGAGCTAAGGGAAGTAACTTGGGGTTGATCTGCTTTGGAAAGGAAAATATAAATACATGACAAACGTTAGTTTCCATGTCCACATGTATATCATGTGGGGAAATTCATGGCATTTTTGTTGAGATTTGCTTACACTGAACACGACTTCATCATTGGGGGTGGATGCAGTGCCTTGAGCACAGCATGGGTGCCAGAGTCAAATTAGGGTTCAAGTCCTAATTCTATAACCTTGCATAAGAACTTATACTCTGTAGGTCTCTGTTTCCTCATCTATAACCGTGCTAACAATATGGTAGCCACTACCAATATGTGGCTTTTGAGTACTTGAAATGTAGTTGGTTTAAATTGAGATGTTCTGTACATTAAAATACATGTTAAATGTTGAAGACTTGCTATGGGGGGAAGTAAAATATCTCATTAATAATTTTATATTGATAACATGTTAATATGGAAATATTTGGAATATGCTGAGTTAAAGAAAACATTTTCACAATTCATTTGACCTGTTTCCTTTGCCCATTTTAAGGTGATTGCTTAGAAAATTTTAAATCACATACACAGTTCAAATTTATGGCTTATGTTATATTTCTACTGGACAACACGGATCTACAAAATGTGGTTATGGGATTGGTATGAAGTTCGAAGACATCATATGTAAAGTGTGCCAGATGCCCAGCTGTGCATTAATTTCCCTCCTCCAATTCATATCCCATCTACCAGCACGTCCTTGTACCTCCCAAATCTGCCTGATCTGCCTGTGTCTCTCCCTCTGCATGGCTGCCCCTGCAGACAAAGACACCACCTCTCACCCAGAAGTCTGCAGTTGACTCTTGACTCATTTTCCTACTTCCACTCCAGCCCCAAACAATCCATTCTTTACTCAGCAGCCAATGGAAGGTGTTTTAAATATGAATCTGTTCCTTTCCCCATCTCGCCTACCTAAAACTCCGTGGCTTCCCACTGCACTTAGCACAAAGGCTCATCCTATGGGGCCCCATACGACCTGGCCCCACACCCACTACACCCCAGCAACGAGGATCACGCTGAGCCTGTTTCCACCTCAAGGCCTTTCCATTGCTCATCCCAGGGCCCAGAATACATAGTAGTTTCCCAAATTTTGTGTGGCTGGCTCCTCCCCACCTTGTAGTTCTCAGGTCACCTGTCACCGGGTTAGGAAGGCCTTTCCGATCTAAAGTAGCCCCCTCACTACATCACTCTGTTGTCAAATCCTGATTCAGATTCATGACATTTATCACCAATGGAGCTCATCCTGTGTTTTCAATTTGCTTACCTGTGTATTGCCTGGTTTCTTGCTAAAATATCAGCTCCATGAGGGTGGGGACCAGTCTAAGCCATGCTATCCCCCCGGCCTTGCTCAGTGACTGGAACAAAGCTGGTCCTAAATAAATGCCAGTTTAATGAATGGATGTTTCTGCTGGAGCTGTGGCACAATTAGAAGCCAAATCTCCAGAAAAATATTCCCAAGACAGCTTCTACCATCAGCAATTCCACTTCAGGATCTATATCCAAAAGATTGGAAGTGGAGTCTCAGCCAGGCACAGTGGCTTATGCTTGTAATCTCAGTACTTTGGGAGGCTGAGGTGGGAGGATTCTTTGAGCCAAGAAGTTTGAGACCAGCCTGGCCAATATAGGGAGACCCCATCTCTACAAAAAAAAGATATTTGTATACATATGTTCACAACAGTATAACCCATAATAGCCAAGAGATGAAAGCAACTCAAATGTCCATTGACAGATTAATATATAAGCAAAATGTTATCTATTCATACAACAGAATATTAATCAACCTTAAAGAGGAAGAAAATTCTGACATATGCTACGACGTGAATGAACCTTGAGGACATTAGGCTGAATGAAATAATCCAGTCATGCCAGGTGCAATGGCTCACGCCTGTAATCCCTTCACTCTGGGAGGCTGAGGTGGGAGGATCACTTGAGGCTAGGAGTTTGAGACCAGCCTGGGCAACACAGGAAGACTTTGTCTCTATTTAAATAAAAAAAAAAAAATAG
>NW_016107400.1:6401518-6419260 GCF_001604975.1 Cebus imitator | reverse complement strand
AAAAAAAAAAAAAAAAAAAAAAAGAAAAGAAAAAAGAAAGAAGCCAGTCACGAAAAGACAAATATTGCAAGAGTCCACTTACATGAGGCATCTAAAATAGCCAGACTCATAGAAACAGGAAGCAGAATGGTGGTTACCAGAGGCTGGGGGTCGGCGGGGAGGGAGAAATGGGAAGTTATTGCCAGTAGGTATAGAGTTTCAATTTTACGAGATGAAAAAGTCCTGACTATCTGTTGCACAACAATGTAAATATACTTTAAATGATACTGTACACTTAAAAAAATATTTAAGATGGTAAATTTTATGTTATGTGTTTTTTTACCATGATTTAAACATTTTGTAATTATTTTTTAAAAATCAAATTTTCACCTGTCCCAAGGAATAGAATGGAAAACTGTAGCTAAACAGACTAAAAGAAAGAAAATATTTAAAGAAAAAAAAATAGAATTGGGCCAGGGCACAGTGGCTCATGCCTGTAATCCCAGCACTTTGGGAGGCCAAGGCAAGTGGATCGCTTGAGGCCAGGAGTTCAAGACCAGACTGGCCAACATGGTGAAACCCTGTCTCTATTAAAAACACAAAATTATCTGGGTGTGGTGGTGCACGCCTGTAATCCCAGCTACTCGGGAGGCTGAAGAATCTCCTGAACCTGGAGGCAGAGGTTGCAGTGAGCTGAGATCATACCACTGTACTGCAGCCTGGGTGACAGAGTGAGATTCTGTCTCAAAAAATAATAATGATGATAAATCTGGGGGAAAAAAAGAGAGAAAAGGAGTCAACACAGGGCCCTGTCAATGCCCTGCCCACTCTTTGCCTTTCATCTTGGGAAGATCGACACAGAGACTCATGGGCCTGAGCCCCCGGGAGCATCGCAGAGTGAAGAGGAGAGGCAAACATTCCCTTTAAAATGACTGTTGTAAACATCTAAAAGTCTGCTCTCAGGACATAATGAGAGATGCCAGCAAAGGTTGTTTCATCAGAGCACTGTTTATAACAATGAGAAATGGAAAATACCCCCATGACCAACCACAGGGCACCTGTTAAGGATGGTCAAGCCAAGCAATAGAGACCACAGAGACATACAAAAAAAAGATGGTGAAATGTGAATTTAAAAGCAGACAGTCTCTTAGGTCATCATGACCCCATTTGTGTGTGTTTGAAAGAGACAGAGACAGAGACAAGGGTAGATAGCAAGGTATTAACATTTCTGCTTGATGAGATTATTTTCTTAGCATTTTGCTGTAATATTCTATAATTAAGATGTATTGCTTCTGAAATAAGAATAAAACATTTTAACTAAGGAAATATGGCAGGAAAAATGTTCAGAAGGAAACCCTAGGGGATCCCAGAGAAAATTCTAGTACCCTACTTCATTTACTAAGAGTAAAAATTACAGCACAGAAAGAACTCCCAGTAAAGAACAGAAAATACAAAGCTTGAGTTATGTAATTCAGAAAGGCCTGCGGAGGCTGCCAGACACCCACCGAGACCCAAACAGGCCTTTTGGAGCTCAAACCAGGGCAGAGAAAATACACAAAAACTAACAGAACCCATCCTGGGATTAAAAATTAAACGTGCAGAACTGCAGAGACAGAGGCGTATGTGAGACGGGGGGGAGAAGGAGGCAGGAAGCAATGTTCACTCCTCTTTTGGGTGCCAGTGTGGGCCTTGTGTGTGTGGTGGGGGGATTCTCAAAGCGCATTTTCCCCACTGTCGTAGGGAGCCCCTATAATTAAGCTAATACTAGGAGGAAAGAGCCCTTCTATTCAGCTGTCACCGTGTGAGCACAAGAGGTGAGTCAGGCATCTCCTGCAGCAGAATGGAAAAGACCCAGGAGCCTGTCAGCTGACCTAGCTTCTACTGTGCTGCCTGGCTTGGGGGTGGGGATTCTATTCCCCCAGAGTACCATTGAGTCTAAGGACAAATAATATTAATAAACTTTCAGAGCATGTCTTGTATACCAGGCACTTTCCTAAACACTACAAACATACTCGATCTTCACAACAACCCTATGAGATCGGCATTTTTATTAATCCCATTTTGCAGATGAGAAAACTGAGGCACAGAGAGGTTAAGACTTGCCCAAGGTCACCGAGTTTAAAAAAACAACAGAGCTAGGATTCAAGTTCAATGCTCTGAACTACTATGCCGCTCTCTTAGAAACCTAAAGGATCAGGGGGCCGGGTGCAGTGGCTCACACCTATAATCCCAACACTTTGGGGGGCTCAGGCGGGCGGATCACTTGAGGTCAGGAGTTCGAGATCAGCCTGGCCAACATAGTGAAACCCCATCTCTACTAAAAATACAAAAATTCGCCAGGCATGGTGGTACACACCTGTAATCCCAGCTACTCAGGGGGCTGGGGCTGGAGAATCACTTGAACCCGGGAGGCAGAGGTTGCAATCAGCCGAGATTGCACTACTGTACTCCAGCCTGTATGACAGAGTGGGACTCCATAAAAAAAAAAAAAACGAAAGGTAAAGGACCAACAACAAATGTTTATTCCCAGATTACTATGACATCTGTCTGCAGGAGATTCATGTCAAGAAAAAGGTGCCTGGAAAACCTCAGGGTTGAATATTGCTGGAACTCATCCTAGACTGTGAAAACAGCCCAAATTTACTCAGGAAAACCACTTTCCAACTCCCAAATCTCCTACTGTTTCAGTCCCCAGCTCTCAGCATTCTCTATTTCCTATGTGTCCACAAAACGTGAAAACCAGCTCTCAGCAGGGACCACACTGCACTCAACCACTACACTACACTGCCTCTTTTTTTTTTTCCTGAGATGTAATCTCACTCTGTCACCCAGGCTGGAGTGCAGTGGTGAGATCTCAGCTCACTGCAACCCCTGCAGTTCAAATTCAAGTGATTCTCCTGCCTCAGCCTCCCAAGCAGCTGGGACTACAGGGGCCACCACGCTCCATTAATTTTTTTTTATATTTTAGTACAGACTGGGTTTTACCATGTTGGCCAGGCTGGTTTTGAACTCCTAACCTCAAATAATCCGCCTACTTCGGCCTTCCAAAGTGCTAGGATTACAGGCATGAACCACCACGCCCAGCCAACACTACACTGCCTCTTAAGAACACAGCCTCTGCAGCCAGAATGAAAAGCCTCCTATACACTCCCTGGCTACAAGACCTGCAGAGAGCTGTTTAACCTCGCTCTGCCCCTCCATTCCCCCATCTGTTAACTAGAGATAATAACAGGGGTTACAGTCGATCCTCATTATTTGCAAATTCCATAGTTGCAAATTTACTTCTTGCTAAAATTTATTTATAACCCCCAAATCCATACTCAAGGTTCTTTCATGATCATTCGTGGACATGTAAAGAGGCGAAATATTTAAGTCAGCCAACATGTGTTCCCAGCTGAGGATGAACAAAACCATGTTCTACTTTCTGGCTTCAGCTCTCACACTGTAAACAAGCATTCTTTCTGTGGTATATTAGCTGCACGCTTTTTTCCATTTTTGTGCTTTTTGAGGGTGATGTTGCTGTTAAATGGCCCCCACGGGTAATGGCGAAGTGCTATCTGGTGTTCCTAAGTGCAAGGAGGCCGAGATGTGTCATGCGTGTGTTACATAAGCTTTGGTCAGGCATGAGTTGGAGTGCTGCTGGCAGTGAATTAGATGTTAATGAGTCAACAATATATATTAAGGTGTCTTTAAACAGAAACATACACAAAATAAGCTTAAGGGTTGATCAGTGGATGAAAACACTGTCATCAGAGGCTCACAGGAACCCAACTTTGTATTTCGCCTAGGAGCGATGGTTCGGTATTTGCTAATTCAGTGTTTGCAGTGACTTTACAGAACATAACTACTGCGAATGACAAGCAGTGACTGTACGGGCTGGACACGGTGGCTCACACCTGTAATCCCAGCACTTTAGGAGGCTGAGGTGGGCAGATCACCTGAGGTCGGGAGTTCAAGACCAGCCTGGCCAACATGGTAAAACCCCGTCTCTACTGAAAATAGAAAAATTAGTTGAGAGTGGTGACGCACTTCTGTAGTCCCAGCTACTAGGGAGGCTGGGGCATGAGAATCACCTGAACCCAGGAGGCGGAGGTTGCAGTGAGCCAAGATTGTACACTCCAGCCTGGGCGATGGAGTGAGACTGTCTCAAAAATAATAATAATAATAATAGTAATAATAATAATAATAAGTGACTGCACCTCTTAGCACTGTCAGTCTTAAATAAGCTGATACCACTAAGGCACTTAGGACAGTGCTTTGACAGAAGCTCACTGCGGTGTAGCCATTCTCCATTACCATTTACACATATTTTTAGCTTAAAGACTGAAAGGAAATCAATGAGAAGACGGGGCTTCACATAGAACAACTAACTTTCCTGAGTTGAGTAGCCCAGATAAATGCACAGAAAGAGTTTTGACAGTGTGGCACAGCACTGGTGATGAGCTCAGACTGAATAAGTGGCTTCAGGTTGAGGCCGACTTTGGGGAACACCCATGGGCTTTACCTGCTCAGAATCTACCCTTGGGGAGTCTTATAAGGGATTGTGCAGGGGTCAACAAGTCAAAGACGATCATGTGACTCAAGGCAGGACAGTCAGACGCTCCTTCCCTAGAATTAGCATCTTTTTTATAAAAGATTCTTTTTTATAAAAGATTCTCTCTAAAATTTAGCATCTTTGTTTTTTTCTTCCAAAGACAGGGTCTCCCTCTGCTGCCCACGCCAGAGTGCAATAATGCCATCATAGCTCACTACAGCCTCGAACTCCTGGGCTCACGTGATCCTTCTGCCTCAGCTTCCACAGTAGCTGGGACGAAAGGCACCATGCCTGGCTTTTTTTTTTTTTTTTTAAGGTCTCATGATGTTGCCCAGGCTGGGAAATTTGCATCTTTTACAGTTATTCACCCTGCCTGTGGTGTCCTGAAGGAAAGGGTTATTAGTCCCTGCATTCTAGATCCCTAGAACTTCTTTGGTTCCAGAACTTTCCAAAGCCTAATTCTTCATCTTTTCTTTCACATCTCTGTTCCCCCCACACACATAACTTTTAATAAGTTCATTTTTGCTTATGTTAATCAGAATTCGTTTATGTTACTTGCAACCGAAGGATTCTAACTTAAGGATTTTCAAAGGATACGTTTCCTCCATCCACCCTTCCCTGCCACTTAGGCCTCAGAAAAAAAAGAAAATTCCAGTGTTACCCACTCTCCCCAGCTGAACATTGTTTTAAGTCGTGGTATTTTGAAAGGACAGAGCAGAACAAATACATCAATGAAGCACCCAAATGTCCTTAAATTAGTTCAACGCTTCTGGCACAGACGAATTGCATACCAGGGTCCCAAGCGATCTCACCAATGAGATCACCAAACCACACTGCCCAGGATCCCAGAAGAATCCTGGAGAAAAAGAAACACACCGAGGTACACACATGTCATTCTGTTTTTCAAAAAGAAAAAGAAACCGTAGCTTCTGCAGACAAAAGAACCAGCAGAAGGAGAGGGAGGCATATCGGACTAACCCCATTTCCTTTTTAGTGTGTGTTTCGTTTTGTTCTTGGACAGTTGCTAATCTGGTGGGCGGGGGAAGTGCGATGTGGAATATATCCCTGGAGTTTAACAAAGCATTCCTCAATGTTGCTTGCGATAGTCTTTTGGGAATGATGGAAAATATGCTGTCTTCTCAGACAGTTTGGCGGATTAGTGACAAGTTAAATTTCCACAGCCAAATGGTATCTGCTTAATACAATTTGCCTTGTGGCACTTACAACTAAAATTACGTATATAATTGTTCCATATCCGGCTTCCTGGTAGGCTGTGGGATCTGTGAGTGAGTGGCTGGCATCTGTCCTGGTCACCATTATATCCCACACCTCGCATTGTGCAGAGCACACAGTCAGGGGTCCAAAAAATGACTGCATGCGTGCGTGAATGAGTTGATCGATCAATGAATGTATGTCAACCTTAGAGGGACCTCTAAAAGAGTGGCAAACATAAATGCCTATGGGCCAGGCCAGTCACGTAAAATGAGGCACATAGGGTAACCAGAAGAGCCCATATCCATCCCAAAAAGTCAGCTACTACTCAGTTCTAGCCCTGGTGCCAGGAGGGAACGCAGACTTGGGCTGTCAGTTATGAGTTATGACATCAGTTATGATGCAGTTATGACATTTGTTCAAAAGATGCCTAAATACAGGTATTTCATTATGAAATTCTCCTATTTTTAAATAAAGGTCATATATATATATATATATATATATATAACTGTGTGTGTGTGTGTGTGTGTGTGTGTGTGGTGTGTGCGTGTGTGTATGTTTAACTCTTTTTAGTTGAAGCAAAACATATTGTTTAACTCTTTTTAGTTGAAGAAAAACATATCTAGGAAGGGAAATTCAGTCCTTGGACACCTGCTGGTAAACTCTGCTGAAAAGGGGCCCTGGGTCTTCATTCTCAGTCTTGTCTCATCCGGTACTTTTGTTTATCATAAGACACAGAGAGACTGGGCTTGGTGGCTCACACTTGTAATCCCAGCACTTTGGGAGATTGAGCTGGGAGGATTGCTTGAGCTCAGGAGTTCAATACCAGCCTGGGCAAGATAGTTAGACCTTATCTCTACTAAAATTCAAAAAAAATACCCAGGTATGGTGGCACATGCCTGTAGTCCCAGCCACTTATTGGGGCTGAGGCAGGAGAACCACTTAAGCCCAGGAAGTTGAGGCTGCATTGAGCCCTGATTGTGCCACCACACTCCAGCCTGGGCAACAGAGCAAGACCCTGTCTCAAAAAAAAAAAAAAAAAAAAAAGGACATAGAGAAAGGATCAAATGAGTTGAATTCAAAAACAACACACGGCTGAAAAGGTCTGTGACCAGGCTGGAAGACAGATGCAGGATCTTAAACATAAGTAACAGAACAGATTTAACATGAGCAAGTATTAAAGTCCAGAAACCCAATTTACAAGTCCAGGAACACAAGTTAGATTAAGAGGTTTTCAGATTAAGTATTTGTGAATCACTTAAGGATTTCATTAGATGAAAAGCTCAGTGAGTCAGCAGTCTGAAAGTGCTGCCAAAAAAAGTTAATGATTTTAGATTAATTGAAGTACATTATCTACATCAGTGATTACACATTGGTGGCCCACATTTTGTTTGGCCTGCAAGTTGGTTTTTAGTTTTTTAAAAATAAACAACTTACCAACACCTCAAAATTAGGAAGGCTCCCATAAATATACTAACTTCCTGCCTCTTTTGGGGGAAAAAAAGAGAGAGAGAAGAATCTGGTAATGCTGGGCCTGTTTTTCCGCATTGTAATAACTAGCTCAAGCTGAGCATGCTCTCTGTGTTTTGCCACAGTCCCCACCACTCCCTGTGGTCTCCCCATCACCTAGACTGACTGTCAATTTCCAATCACATCACACTTGCACTGTTATTTTCCCTATGGTACAAGTAAAAAAAAAAAAAATCTTCTTCTGTACCATATCGCTATGAAAAGAGGGAAAAACAAAGGCTATACAAAAAAAAATATGTTTCAAAATATACTTACTTTGAAAAGCATACAAAGAAGCATACATACTTCTTTGTATGCTTATCAAAACTCTTTTAAGCTTTCATTTACAGGTGTTTCTTATATCTAGGATGGTTCAAGCATCTAAGACAGTTGCCTGGCCCCTGTAGGAATTTGAATTTGTGATCCCAAGTCTGGAACATGAGATGTGATGGTTCATCTCTCCTCAGTGATAGAATCTAGCTGACACATTACATGGGATTTCAGAATTTATTATTTATAAGACACATGGACAAGGTGGAAATTTGTGGACAGGTGAAATCACTTTTAGCTCATCTGTAGAATAAAATTCTACGCTGCCATTTTTTAATGTCTGTCTGCTCTGACATGGAAAGACAGGCATTGTTAGTGAAATCAGAAAGTTGTACAACTGAATATTTAGCCTAATACTATTTTAGTAAATACATGAGTACGTGGGTGTAGGTGTGTACTTTTTATAAGCAGAGACAAGCAGTTTTCCCTTCCAACTTTGAAATTCAAGGGTTCTGTGAGATTTCCACATTCATGACAGCCAAATGTAAGATCAGGAAATGACCGAGTGATTTACAGAGGCAGAAACCAAGAATCTAGTATCATTAGAGGTAAATATGCTAAAGAGTATTTTTAAAATAATGACTTTGGTGAGACTGAGTAGGAGTATATGTTTGAAAACCTTGAAAAGCAGGATGAAGAGTGAGACCTAGAAGCAGATATACTGACAGTAGCTAATTCTAACCGACATCTCTTGCAGTCTCAGCCCATCCCTGGGCAGACTTTCCTGAAACTGCCCCTCTCACCTACAGAGGTGGAGCCCAGCTATGGCATCTTCCACGTCCCTATCCACTGGCTTCTAACCCAAGGACGGCCTATCAGATTATCCCAGAAGTTTGGACTTAGACTTAAGAAATGCTATTTGTCCGAGTATGGCCAAAAAGCACATGGCTGACGCAGTGCAAACATAGGCCAAGAAAGACTATCAACAGAGAAAGGAGAAAGGCAGACCTGCAGGAACCAAAAAGAGCCAGAAAACCCATGGTCCAGAAACAAAGAGAAGCTGAAATTGCACAGCTGCCTGCATTCCTGATAAGTTTTTTTTTTTTTTTTTTTTGAGACAGACTTTCACTCTGTCACCCAGGCTGAAGTGCAATGGCACAATCTCAGCTCACTGCAACCTCTGCCTCCTGGGTTCAAGCAATTCTCTTGCCTCAGCCTCCTCCCAGGTAGCTGGGATTACAGGCGCCCGCTACCACACCCAGCTAATTTTTTATTATTATTATTTTTAATAGAGATGGGGTTTCACCATGTTGGCCAGCCTGGTCTCAGACTCCTAAACTCGGGTGATCCACCCCCCTCGGCCTACCAAAGTGCTGGGATTACAGGCACCCACCACCACATCCAGCTAATTTTTTTTTTTTTTTGATACTTTTAGTAGAGATTGGGTTTCACCATGTTGGCCAGGCCAGTCTCAAATTCTTGACCTCAGATGACCTGCCCACCCAGGCCTCCCAAAGTGCTCAGATTACAGGTGTGAGCTACCATGCCTGGCCAAGTCTTCCGTTTTTCTATCCAGTTGCTCCTGAAGCCCAGCTGAAGTACTTGCTCTTCAATCACACATGATAACCTCCAATAATAATAATAATGGCAGCAGGAGCCCCCACTCAGAGATGCTCACCATCTGCTCAGCAATCAGTGCTTTCCATACATGAAATTTAGTATTCCTGACAACCCTTTGAGGCAGTTCATATTTTTATCCTCTGCCCTATATTCATAGGTGAAAAACTGAGGCATAGAGAGGTTAAGTAACTTCCCAAAGGTGGCCCAGCTAGGAAGTGGCAGAGCCAGAATCTGAATCCAAACAGGATACCTCCAGAGACTTCATATTTAACTTTTACTTATTAATTTTTTGTTGTTTTTTTTTTAGAGGCAGGGTCTCTCTCTGTCATCCAGGCTGGAGGACAGTGGCACAATCATAGTTAACTGCAGCCTGCAACTCCCAGATCAAGCAATCCTCCAGTCACAGCCCCCCAGAGGAGGTGGGACTACAGGTGCATGCCACTGTGCCAGCTAACATTTTTTAAAATTTTTTGTAAAGACAGAGTCTTGCTATGTTCCCCAGACTAACATTTAACTATTAACTATTCCACCTCTTGGTCTAAGTTGGCCTAAGTGAATTTCCATCACTTGTGACTCCAACAGTGAGACATGGAGAAGACACATGGACTCGGGGAAAAGCAGCCTCCTGGAAGTGCTACCATAGGAACCCTGCCAGTTCTTCCTGCTAAGTTGGCCAGCAAGGGACCATTTCTTGGAACTAGGGTGGTTGTTGGCACCAGGGCCTGCGGTCACAAGAAGAGCAGTGGCAAAGCCACTCAGTCCTTGATGTGGCGTCTTCTCAACAATTATGTGTGTTGAGCACCCACTGAGTGCCAGCCACCATTCTGGGAGCTGGAGAAGTAACAGAGAACAAGACAGGCAAGGACCCCACTCTCCCAAGGCTTACATTCTAGAAAAAGAAAGTCACACTAATATTTTAAATAGTTACAGATGCTATGAAAAGATTTTTTAAAAACAAAAAAACAAAAAACCTGTAATCCCAGCACTTTAGGAGGCTTACGTGGGCAGATCACTTGAGGTCAAGAGTTTGAGACCAGCCAGATTAACATGATGAAGCCCTGCCTCTACTAAAAATACAAAAAGTAGCCAGGTGTAGTTGTACACACCTGTAATCCCAACTACTTGGGAGGCTGAAACAGGAGAATCGCCTGAACCCAGGTGAAGGAGGTTGCAGTAAGCCAAGATTGCACTTCTGTACTCTAGCCTGGGCGACACGGCAAGACTCTGTTTAAAAAAAAAAAGAGAAAGAAAGAAAAGATAAAAAACAAGGTGATGGGATTAGAGAATGATGGGAGAGTAGTTAGGAAGGCTCAAAGAGGTGATATTTGAGCAAAAATGAAAATGATAAGAATCTGACCAATGCCATGATCCCGGGGAAGAGAGACAGAGGACAGGGGCGGGAACAAGCTTAGGAGAGTCAAAGAAAAGAGAAAAGCAGAGTGTCTGGAGCACATGTTCATTCTACGGTATCTACTGGGCAGGCAAATCCTTCAACGGCCAGGCGTGTGGAGAGAAAGATGACTATGATTCAGCTCCTTGGCTCGTGTAACTGAGAGGCTGGTGAAGGAGCCAGCATGCTACTCCAGGCTGCCCAGTGATCCCTCTTCATTCCTCCCTAGAGCCATGCACTTGATATGTGACTCTCTGTAAAAGATACAGCCTATCCCCCACGTCCTGAATCTGCGATGGCTTGGGACTTGTTTAGGGCCAGTATGCAGAATGCAACGGAACAGATGGTGCACCAGTTCCGAAGCTCGTCCTGCAGAATGGTTGTGTTCTCAGACCCTTTGAACTGTGCGCATGTGCTCTGTGAACAATTCCAAGTGGCCTGCTGGAAGAGGAAACCCACGGAGTCCAGGCCCCCTATTGCTCCAGCTAACACACATCCAAGTGCCAGATGTGCAAATGAAGCCATCCCAGACCAACCAGGACCCGGATAAGCTGCTAGCTGACCAAAGACACAGGCACCTCAGCCGAGATAACAGCACTGTCCAGCTGATCTGTAAACTAGTGTGCAGTGTAGGGGTAGTCTGTCATAAAGAAGAAGCAAATTCATACACTTAGGGTAGATGCCCAAGAAAGCATGGGAACACAGTCAGAAACAGCCTGCTTTGTGACTGTGCCTGACAGCCCTGCCAGGGTCCCGATCAACCCACCTGGAAGTAGGTCATGACATGGCCCCAGGCTGACGCCCTGAAACAGCAACTGCCCTGATATGCTACAAGGAAGTGAAGCACCTAATGCTTCATTTAAAAATCCCAAGAGAGCAGTTAGAAGGAACCTCTGCTTTAGGATGTTGCCTGTGGAATCAAACAGACCTGACCTGAAGTCCCAATTCTGCCTCTTTCTAGCTAGAATAAGTTGTTTCACCTCTCCAATCCTCTGTTTCCTTACCTCTCCAGGCTTCTGTTTCCTTACCTGATAATAGATAAAATAAGTAAAGTATGTTGGAGAGTACCTGGCACATACCACATGCTATATACATGCTTCCAGTGATTATACACGAACTAAAGAAAGGGACACCCCCCATGTAATGAACATGTCACTCACTGGTGGTATCTGAAAGAATATAAGGTGGAATACAGATGACATTCATCACCCCAAACCATATTAGGAAGAAACTGTTCTTTTTATTCATTTTTAATCTTCCTGATTTATCAAAGGAGAAAGTATCGGTTGGGTGCTTATATGCTTTGGACGCCATTCTAATATTTGCCAAACTCCCTTTTGGAACAAAGAGAGACAATATTTCAAAATCAGATTCTTGTCTGCCAACAGTACCTGTCTAGAACTTCATAATACTGTTTAAATTACTTTCCTTTTCTTTTTTCTTTGAAACGGAGTCTCGCTCTGTCGCCCAGGCTGGAGTGCAATGGCACAATCTCAGTTCACTGCAACCTCTGCCTCCCGGGTTCAAGCAATTCTCCTGCCTCAGCCTCCCAAGTAGCTGAGATTACAGGCTCCTGCCACCATGCCTGGTTAACTTTTGTATTTTTAGTAGAGATAGGGTTTCACCATGTTGGTCAGGCTGGTCTTGAACTCCTGACTTCAGGTGTTCCACCCACCTCAGCCTCCCAAAATGCTGGGATTACAGGTATGAGCCACTGCTTATAGTTATGAACAGTGACACTTTTTCTATTCATATGATGATAAAGTTTCCTTTAAAATAAATGGGTTGAAATGAAAAAACAGACTGTTTAAAGAAAAACACTTTTTTTCCTATTCTGTATCTTTGGTAGAAAAGATTTATTTAAAAGAAAAAAGGACAGACAGCACACAGACATAGAAAATATGATGTAAGTCAGAGTGGAATATTAAAGAAGACTGAAATAAAGAAAAGAACATGGATAGGATTGGGAGTTCAATCTGGCTCAAGTTCCAGCTTAGCCAAGTTATTGGCTATATGACTGTATTAGTCAGCTTTTACTAGGTAAGTCTGCAATAACAAGCAGCCCCAAAATTCTAGTGACTTAAGATATCCAAAGTTTAGTTCTTGCTCATGCTACATGCCACTGCAGTTGTTTGTGGCTCTGTGGTTCTACCTCCTGTGTCTTTTCCATCCCAGGACAAAGCTGAGTAGCGATGGGGTTTCACCATGTTGGTCAGGCTGGTCTTGAACTGAGGCAATGGCCCTTTCTTGGTCTTGTGGCAAATAAAGAACAATGGCTAACCCACACAATAGCTTATTAAAGCCTCTGTTTAGATGTAGAGTAAATTGTGTCTGCTCACATTCCATTGGCCAATGCTCCACATCAGTGGGAAGAAAAGTATATCCCTTCTGCAAGTAGACAAGTATGTCCCATAACCATAGATGGAATGCATAATCCTTGTATGAGGTGGAAGCAAATAATTGAGACAGTAATACAATCCGCCACAGTGACGGTGTGTAAGTCATCTCATTTTTCTATTTCTGCATCTGTGAAATGGGTCAAGCTCAATACACAGCAGTTCTCTCTCCCTTTCTTTTTTCCTGAGATTCATTCAGGGAAGCTCAAACCAACTTTAGAAAGTTCTTGGGAGACCAGCTGTACTGAAAAAATTGATCCAAGATTGGTAATCAGCCAAAAATAAACCCAAGTGGACCTGACGCTTCATGTGAGATGGGTACTCTTGCCAGCTGGCCCCAGTCTCCACCCCCACAAGCCATTCATGTCACTGCTTTATAAAAATGTCATCGGCCAGCCTGACCAATATGGTGAAAACCCATCTCTACTTAAAACACAAAAAATAGCCAGGAGTGGCGGTGCATGCCTGTAGTCCCAGCTACTTGGGAGGCTGAGGCAGGAGAATCGCTTGAACCTGGGAGACAGAGGTTGCGGTGAGCTGAGATCACGCCACTGCGCTCCCACCTGGGTGACAGAGCAAGACTCCATCTCAAAAAAAAAAAATAAAAAACCAATTATTGAACAAGCTCTTATCAGTTCTGAAACTAAGGAGAAAATGGAAGGGAAATGGTTCTATTAATTGACATCAAAACATTAATGTAGTGATTAAGGGCATGCGTTTTGGAATTTAAATCATGGTTCTGCCATTTACTTGTCACACCACCTTGAGCAAGTCAAATAACTGAGGCTCAGATTATTTATCCATAAAATGCAGACAATCAATTATGTAACTGATAGGTCATTGTGAAAATTAAATAAGATAATTAATGTGTATAACTTATCATCTGCCTGGCCAAAATAAAATGCTCAATAAATAGAAATTCTTCCTAATGTCAATACATGTCCCAGAGAATAAAAGTTCAAGTACTTCAAATCAACATTTGGCACCCAGAATAGGGAAGTCCTTGTTTATGCCAGCTGTCTAAGTCTGAGTTTTATTTTTTGTTGCCCATTCCGTAAAACAAGTCAGCACACTGCTCCCCGGGAATCCCACAGGGATGACCTGAACTTGCCTCTATCTGTAAAGGATTTTTGATTCTTTATGCAGGACCTGAAGAAATACAAAGTGCAGGGGCCATTTCTGAAAGTGATAAATAGATGTGGTCCATGGCTACACTGGTTTCTTCAGCCTTCAGTTCACAAGGATATTTCAGCAAAAGGCTGAGGTCAGTGTATAAGGGCAACTTCAGAAAATAAACCCTTAGGGGAAGATCTCCGTCTACCTCTCTTTGGAGCTGGATCTCCTGTTTTATGTTGCTTTTAGCAGCCAAGTTTGTCCCATCTCCCAGCTGAAGGACTTGTCACCAGTTATTTGGAAAGAGATGAATAATTAAAGACTTCTCTCTAGAGGTACCAAGCAGAAGTGTTCAGCTAACAGTGAAAAGTTAGCAATAATAATCTCCCTGTGGCTCACAGCAGTTTGGTCTACTTCTAAGTCTGTTCGGACTTTCAAAGCCTATCCATGACTGCACAGATTGTGATCCTGAGCCTCAGTTTTCACATCCTTAAAGTGGGAAAAATGAATTGTTTGGAAATACTTCATTAGGCTTTGAGAGCTAAACCAATAAGGGAGTCTGTCATTCCAGGCACTAGAGTGACACAGGTACCAGGACTTGATGAAAATAGACAATGTAAACACAAACAACTAGCAAAGGATCCGTGTCTAGTAGATTGAAGTAAAAATCATTACAAATCAATAGGAAAGCATAAAAAAGTGGGGAGGGAGACATCCACAGAAGATGAAATACAACTGTCCAATAAATATGTAAAAAGATGTTCAGTCTCACTAATAATTTTTAAAAGGTGGCCAGGAGTGGTGGTTCACACCTGTAATCTCAGCATTTGGGCTGAGGCAGTGGATCACCTGATGTCAGGAGTTCAAGACCAACCTGGCCAACATGGCGAAACCCCATCTCTACTAAAAATACAAAAAAAAAAAAATTAGCCAAGTGAGGTGGCGGGCGGCTGTAATCCCAGCTACTCGGGAGGCTGAGGCAGAAGAATCTCTTGAACCCAGGAGGCAGAGGTTGCAGTGAGCTGAAATTGCACCACTCTACTCCAGCCTGGAGAGACAGGGCAAGACTCCATCTCAAAAAAAGAAAAGAAAAGAAAAAAAAAAAAGTCTTATCAAAATTAAATTCCATTTTTCTCCTATCAGATTGGCAAAAGTGTTAAAGTCTGATAATTTCATCGTCTGGGAAGATGCAGTGGAATGCAAACACATACTGCTGGTGGGAGTGTACAATGGTCCAGCTACTTTGGAGAACATTTGGCAAAATCTATTAAAAGCTGAATCGTGTATACCCCAGGGCCAAGCCATTATACTTCCGAGGAACACGAGAAACACTTGCCTGCTGGTGAGGTGTGTAGAAAGATGCTCATTGCCATGCTGTTTGTAATAGACACAACCCCTCCAAAAAGGAATCTAAATGTTCATCAACAGAAGAGTAGCCACAGCATGGGAGAAAGTTCAGACTTAGGAGAGACACCAAATTTTCAAACAATAGTGGCTTCTGGGGAAGGTAAAGGGAACTACATTGAGATGTGGAAAGAGTCAAAAGGTCTTCAATCTTATCTATGATGTGCTATCTGTCCTAATGAGATTGTACTTATGCCTTTCTTATTAACCTAAATTTTTTAACACAGCAGGACAATCTCACTATATCATCTATGCTGGGTCACAAAATCTAGCTGACTCCAGAATCAGCAGAAAATACACATATGGGGATAAACGTGGTCATAATGATTGACCCAAGACTGAGATCGCTACCTCCCCTGATGTTTTCTCTTTCCTCTCAGAAAGAAACAGTCAACCAAGGCACAGCTGGCTTTTGCTAGTCTAGTAACCTAGAGACCTAAAGGCTTAATCCTTTCCCAGGGGCGATAATTAACATTTTCCAATGCAGGCAATTTACAATCAATCAAGTTAACAACTGCTGTTCTCATCCTACTTTCACTTAGGTAAGAGAGGAAGTACTTGAAGGATGGGGAAGGCTAGAGTCCCACAGGATCCCATAGAACCTGAGAGCAATTTGGCCAGGAAGGGGTTCTGAACTCCAAAAGAGGACGGAGAGTGGAAACACAAAGTCTAAAAGGCAGACTCTAGCATGACATCCAGGGAGAGGCCTTCCTCTTCTGGGCTTAAGTCTGCTCTCCCAGAACCTTCACTCAGTTCCTTGTATCCCAAAGGGCAGAGTCTACACTAAGCATAAAGTATCCAATCTATGCGATGGAGGGAAGCAAGCATCCAACATAGAGGCACCTGATGAAATACAGCAACCAGCCCAGGAAGAACCCCTCTGATCCATCAACTGTTTCTTCCATTGGGAAATCTCAATTTCAGCCTTCGCAACATCCCATCAATGGCAAAATCCCTTCTCTACAAAGATATATATTTTTTATATATAATTGTATATTTATGTATATAAATGTATTATATATTTGTTATATATATGCATTATATATGATATATACATATATGTATGTATATGTGTCAGGCGTCGTGGTGCATGCCTGTAGTTCCAGCTGCCCTGGAGTCTGAGGTGGGAGGGTCACCTGAGCCAAGGAGGCCGGGGTTGCAGTGAGGCGTGATTGTGCCACTGTACTTCAGCCTGAGTAACAGAATGAGACTCTGTCCCCCACCGCCCCAAACACACACACACACACACACACACACACACACACACACACATACACACACACACACACAAAACCAGAAAACAAATCTCAAGTTCTATTTCTTCCTGGTTCAGTCTTGGGAGGTTGTGTGAAAAGGAAATTTACTCATTTCCTCTAGATTCTCTAACTTATGTGCACATAGGTGTTCTTGGTCGTCCCTGAGTGTCTTCTGTGTTTCTGTGGGATCAGTCATAATGTCACCTTGGTTATTTCTGATTGTGTGTATTTGCATCGTGTCCTTTGCAGCAACATGGATGCAGCTGGAGGCCACTATCCTAAGCAAATTAATGCAGAAACGGAAAACCGAATACCACATGTTCTCACTTCTAAGTGGGAGCTAAACATTGGGCACATAGGGACATAAAGATGGAAACAACAGACACTGAGGACTCCAAGAGGGGAGGGGATGGGGGAAAAGGGGTCGAAAAACTACCTATCAGGTGCTGTGTTCACTATTTGGCTGGTGGGATCAACAGAAGCCCAAAGTTAGCATCACGCTCCATATCCATGTAACAAACCTGCACATGTACTCCCTTAATCTAAAATAAATTTTAAAAAAGAAAGACATCTCAGAGGCCCTGATCATCAGAAGCACCCAGCGTCCACTCAAGAATTTAGGGATACAGAAGCAAACTCCACCCTATGTTTCCTATTTGATCACAGCAACTCCCAAAACAGGTTTCTGCTGTAAGAAGCAGATATGGGTTTTTTTCTTTTCCATCACTTACCATAATGTAGAACGACCTCTTTTTTTGTTTGTCTGTAATCTTGTTTATTGTCTGTAGGTTACATGAGGAGCAAAGGCTGTCTCACTTACTGTTGTATCACCAGTATACAGTATATATACGAGTAGGAGCTCGATACATTTTATTTTATTTTTTCAAGATGAGGTCTCCAAGGTGGCCCACGCCTGTAATCCCAGCACTTTGGGAGGCTGAGGCGGGCAGATCACAAGGTCAGGAGATCAAGACCATCCTGGCCAACATGGTGAAACCCTGTCTCTACTAAAAATACAAAAATTAGCTGGGCATGGTGGCTCATGCCTGCAATCCCAGC
>NW_016107400.1:6379211-6400238 GCF_001604975.1 Cebus imitator | reverse complement strand
TGTGTGTGTGTGTGTGTGTGTGTGTGTGTGTGTGTATGATTTTTTTAAAAATCATGGAGAGATATGCTCTGTGACAAGGGTTTGTGATAAAGGATTAATTTTCTTAATTACTATATTTTACGAGAATCAATATTATCTTTAAAGCAAAATTAAGAATGTTTTTGTTCTCAAGATATTGGGATAACTGGACACTCCCAAGCCTGGGTCTGTTTAGCAAATATTATCAACCTGTTCCCTTAACCATAAACATCTAGAGGCTAGGAATACCTTTCTTTCTGGGAATGCAACCTAGCAAGTTCCAGTCTCGTTTTCTTAGCCCTAATTCAAGATGGAGTCACTCTGGCTCGAACGCCTCTGACAATTGCGAAAGTGACTTCACCTCCCTGGGTGTTAGTTTTCCCATGTTTTAGACAGAAAAGAGGCTTGTTTCTGTTACGGACAAGCAAGCTCCAGCTACACTCAACTTTTCCATAGGTAACAAGTAAAAACTCTCAACAAAAAGTTTTTTTCCTGAAATTACTGAAAAGTGAACAAAAGAAAGCAGATTCTGCAGGGAGGTTGAAACTTGGAAGAAGGGAATGGCCGTTTTATAGCTTTTCCTCTGAACGCAAGCTGCCATCAGCACTGAATGTTAGCTAAATCTTCAATATGAAACCCCAAGTCTTTCTGGTGTACAGAACCAAGGACAGACTTCAGGTCACCCACAGCTTCTGGAAAGTGAGGAAGGAATTCAATAATGGAGACAGCCAAGAGAGAAGTGCCCCAAATTCCACGTCTAAACACCATCCAAACGTCTGACGGACTCTTGAAACATGCATGAATGGGGAAGTCTCAAAGAAGACTCAACAATAAAATAAAAAACAGAACTAACATCTGAGCTCATGTCCAAGAGACAGAGTCTACTGTCCAACCAAGTCAATGGCCTACTAAAACAAAAACACCAGTGCTTTTCAGAGAAAAAAGACCTAATTCAGAGTCTCCACAGCACAACACTTACAGTGTCCAGGATACAATCCAAAACTACCTGACGTACGAAAAATCAGGAAGATGTGACAGAATCTCAGGAGAAAAGCTAATCAGCCAGGAAAATAGGGGGAGGAATAATGATTCAGAGTAGGTAGGGGCAATAACCTCAAATTGTGTGACATACAATGCATTCTACTGCAAAGAACAGAAAACCTACCTTGAGATCTCTTAAGCAGTAAGAGAATTAATTATCTAATGAAACAAAATTTCAAGAGATAGGACCATATCAAGGTTAGTTAATTCAGGGGCTCAAGGACATTGTGAAGGAGACAGATCCTCTCCGTCTTTTTACACTGCCATTCACAGCCTGCCGGCCTTGTGCCTCATGGTCAAAACATAGCTGCCATAGCTCCAAACATCACATGCAGGTGTGACATGAAGTACTTAAAGACAAATCCTTTGTCCTATGTCCCCTTTCTTCCTGCTTTGCCCTGTGAGGGTGTGATTCTGATTCTGGGAGCTATTGCAGCCTTCTTGGGACCAAGAAGGGAGACACTGATCACATTTTGAGGATGGCAGAGCAAATAACTGAGTGGCGCTTGATGACAGTGTGAAGTCTTTGATTAAACCAACCCTGGAATCAACTGCCTCCTTGTTAGGTTTGTGAGGCATTCTGTTTTTAAGAACCAAAGCAGGCCAGGTGTGGTGGTTCATGCCTGTAATCCCAGCGCTTTAGGAGGCTGAGGTGGGGGGATTGCTTAAGCCCAGACTCAAGACCAGCCTGAGAAACACAGTGAGACCCTGTTTCTACAAAATAAAATAATTAGCCAGGAATGGTGGTGCGTGCCTGTAGTCCCAGCTACCCAGGAGACTGAAGTGGGAGGTTTGCTTGAGCCCAGGAGGTTGAGGCTGCAGTGAACTGTGTTGGCACCACCGCATTCCGGCCTGGGAGACAAAGCAAGACCGTGTCTCAAAAAAAAGAACCAATGCATCTTATCTGAAACAAACGCCAGAATTGAAGAGCTAGTAACACTTGCTATAAATAGAAAGTGAGTATGAAGGACACAATGAAAATTTAAATTATTACATTATAGCAGATACATAGCTTTGAGTCTGAGATTGCTTCATTCTTTTAGTTTAAAAGGGAGATTTATATCCTTTAGAAAGATATTTAGGACATGATAGCTCCAAACTAAGACACTCCCTTAACCCAAATAATTAAGAGGTTTTTGTTTGTTTGTTTGTTTGTTTGTTTGTTTGAGACTGAGTCTTGCTCTGTCGCCCAGGCTGGGTTACAGTGGCGCGATCTCAACTCACTGCAACCTCCGCTTCCCAGGTTCAAGCGATTCTCCTGCTTCAGTCTCCCTAGTAGCTGGGGCTACAGGCACACACCACCACACCCGGTTTGGTTTTTTTGGGTTTTGTTGTATTTTTACTAGAGATGGGGTTACACCGTGTTCACTAGGCTGGTCTTGAACTCCTGACCTCAAGTAATCTACCACCTCGGCCTCCCAAAGTGCTGGGATTACAGGCGTGAGCCACCATACCCAGCCTAAAAGAGAATTTTTTTAAAACCATGTATTTCCATGTTGTTGAATGCCTTACATCGTTAAAAATCTTTGAGTACCCACCAGTAACATACTTCAGATATTTTTAAAATACACCCCTATTAATAACTCCCAAACATTTACCTCTATTCCTGACTTCTTATGACTCCCAGTTGCCTTTGGACACCTACACCCGGATATAACACGGGCACCTCATCCTCCATATACCCAATGTATAATTCTCTATCTTCTCCCTCAAGTGTTCTCTTCTTGTATTCTCTGCTGCTATTCATGATATTTCTATGCATCAAGCACCTAAACCAGGACTCCCTCAATAGCTGACAATATTCATAGTGCTTTTTTATTTCGGTACTGTGTGTCAGGGTGCCACTGCATCTTACACAAGCACTATCATATTTGATCCTGACAACTCTATTAGGTAGGTCCTATTATTATTCACCCATTTTTCAAAATGAAGAAGCTAAGGATAAGAAATTTGCCTGGGGTCACAAGATTTGAATGCTGGTCTGTCTAATTCCTCTTTTTTTCTGCTTCACAAAGAAAATAGAAACCACCAGGCAAGATTTCTCAACCGGTCTCAAAACTTCATTTATTTCCCACCCATTTTCCCATGACTTCTCATTTTCACCTATGCTCTACGTTCCATGGGTCCCTCCCTTCCTTGACACCAATCTCTCTCTCTCTCTCTTCTCTCTCTCCTCTCTCTCTCTCCCTCTCACCTCGTCAGCCTCACTACCTTGAGAAGAGCCATGCTCCTTTTGGGGAACCTAGAGGTCTTTCTCTCCTGCTTTTAAAGTTCCCTGCCTTCTCTTTGCCTCCTCCAAATTTTCTCTTCTTGGAGCTAACCATCCCAGGGTACTCAACTACTTCTTGTCAAGTGTCTTCTCTCTTGCTTCTCCCCGCACCTCACTGACATTCTTCCTCACTCTTTCACTGCTTCCTCTGCCTGAAAACCCAACTGAGAACCTAGGCTCCTCTGTGCAGCCTCCTCAGGACCCTGGGAAGTGAGCTGCTCCTGGCGCTTCTCCTGCTCCCCACCATTACAGCACACATCACACTGAGTAATCAATGTGTGGCTTATGAGCTTGGCCTACATGTTTAGCGGCTTCTTGAGGATGGAAAGCAGCCTGTGCTTCCCCCTGCACATCAGAGGGCAGCTAACTATCCCAGCCAGACCACACTATGCTATTATTACTCCTTTTATACTGCTTTCTTCCAAGTGGACTTTGGAAAAGATACAATGGAGGGATCTCACACTTTCCAAATCAGAGCCTACAACTTGGTATGCCACCTTCTGTGCCCTGACCAAAGACTGACCAGGGATACTGGTGAAGCTGAACCTGGGCCTGCCAGCCTCAGGGTAGAGCACCTGGATTTGTTACCCTCTCAAACTACTTCTTAGCTTGGAAACCAGGCGCAAGTTACTTAATATCTCCTGGGATTTGTTCGTTTATTTAGAGAGAGGGTCTCACTCCATCACCCAGGCCGGAGTGCAGTGGTGCCATCAAAGCTTACTACAGCCTCAACCTCCCAGGCTCAAAGGATCCTCCCACCTCAGCCTCCTAAGTAGCTGGGACTACAGGCACGTGCCACCATGCCTGGCTCATTATTATTATTATTATTATTTATTTTATTTATTTATTTTTTTTTTTTTTTTTTTTTTTTTTTTTTTTTTATTTTTTTTTTTTTTTTTTTGCATAGACAGGATTTCACTATGTTACCCAGGCTGGAAGTTACTTAATGTCTCAAAGTCTTAGTCACTTCATGAAGTTAATAATGAGACTAACCTCCTAGGGTGCTGTGGACTTTCAATGAGATCACATGTGTGAAGCATCCAGCTCAGTGCCTCAATAAATTAGTGCAGCTCTTCAGGGAAGTATTATTCCACGGTAGTGCCTGCTGCATCTAACCCTCTTCCTTCCAAATGACTCAACAGCTTTCATAGTTCTCAGCATGTCCTCCCAGCCTGGTAACTTAGGCATGAAGAAATCAGCCTACTGTGATCATGTGGCCATTGAAAGGCCTCAAACTAGAAACCACTTTCTGAATTCCTTATTCAAGGCTATGGCTAAAAAAATCTACACATGTGCAAACTCCCCCACTGGAAAAAAAAAAACCACAGTTTGATGGAAGCCTTCCTCCCACTAGAGAATTTCCCCTTCCTGTCAAGTGTTGCCAGTTTCATTCACTGCTGTGGCAAGCACACTTTCCTGGCCATGAGAGATGAGCCTTATCGCCATCCCGTATGCCAGATCCTGCCTGTTTGCTGTTCTGCCACACTCTTCTGGGGTCTTTCTCACCACAGTGCTCCTCTATGACCCCTGACCACCCCGAGCCCTTCCTCGTAGTGGAACAGAGAATCTGACTCGACCTGAATTCAGCCTACAGTTACTTAAGTAAATGCTTTATCTTCTCTAAGCTTGCTTTTTTATCTACAATGGGGATAAGAATAATAGCAAGTCTTAGTGGAAGATAAAGATTCAAAGGGATAAAGTTTATGGAAATGCCCAGCTCATTGCAAACACTCAAATATTAACTGCCTTCATCATCACCATCATCATCATCATCAATTCTGGAGCTATACAATCCTAAAACCAAGTCTATGTTTGAATCCTAACTGTAACTTTGGGGAAATTTCTCAATTCTTTGTCTTGTTTTCTCAGCATAAAATGGAAACAATAACAGCAGCAACCACACAGGGCTGTTGTGAGGATTAAGTAAGCTAATATATGTAAAGTACTTAGAACAGTGGTAGCCACAGAGTGAGGACTCAATAAACATCAGCTCGAGTCAATGACATTTGAAATCTTTGAAGACATCCAGGAAATGGAAAATTCCCTTGGCTTCTCTGTCCAACAAATAGAGACCCTTCTAGAAACTGCAGGCACCACACACACACACACACACACACACACACACACACACAAACACACACACACACAAACACACACACACACACGTCCTCAAGCAGGGACAAGCCTAGCCTGGATTTCTTTTTTTTTTTTTTTCTTGGACTTGACTTTTCATCCCATCTGGAGTGCCCTGGCTCCCCTATGGCCCTTGGGCCCCAAATCAGAGATGGCCAGAAGGGAAACACAGTGAGGCCAGCTGTCATGTAGGCCCCCACCTATCAGGGAGACCAGAGAACATAAACACATACTGAATCCCAGACCTTGGAAGTCTCAGCTGGAGGCAACCCTCAGCAGAGTCCCACCATGGGGTTTCGACCCACCTCCGTGCTGGCATACTGCTCCCGCCGGAAGAGCTCCCATCTTCCGGCGGCTCTCTGCAGCCCCTAAACACCTCCTCCTCCCTCCCTCTGTGCTGATTCTGCTCATAAAACACTTCTTTCTCAACCCACATTATCTCCCAGGATAAGCACCTCCTTCTCTCTGCAGGAGAGGGACAGCTCTCCGCCAGCACTCAACACAGCTCTCTAACACTTCACCCGAGTGACAGGTCAGTCCAGGCAGTTCCACCAAAACCAATCATTCCATTTCTAAAAACCTCTTAAACCACATGTAAAATTCTATTTGGAAAAATAACTTTTGTCTGTGATATGTTAAAGCTCAACAATGATAATCAAAATGATCTTGGGATACGGTGATAGGGTAAGAATAAAACTTCTAATCATAAAGAATTCAAAGCACTACATTTATATCGTCTCTAAAGATTAAAAAAAAAAAAAAAAAGCCTCAACAGTCCACGAGCCAAGTTCATGAGCCCCCAGAGCCTCTTCTCTATATATTTCACAGTGATATTCAAACTACGTTGACAGTTACCTGCAGTAAGAGACACATTTTACATTCTGACCCAGTTCACTCATGTCTATATATGTATATATCAAATAAAAATTACATGAGCCCAGGAGTAGTGGCTCATGCCTATAATCCCAGTACTTTGGGAGACCAAGGCAGGAAGGCTGTTTGAGCTCAGTAGTTTGAGACCAGCCTGGACAACATAAGGAGATCCTATCTCTACAAAAAAATTTTAGAAATTAGCCAGGCATGATGGCATGTGCCTCTGGTCCCAGCTACTCAAGAAAATGAAGTGGGAGGATCTCTTGAGCCTGGGAGGTAGATGATGCAGTCAGCTATGATTGCACCACTGCACTCCAGCCTGCGTGACAAAGACCTTGCCTCAAAAAAATAATAATAATAAGCCTGAGAATGATACACTGTGATATTTTCTGATCTGTTTTTTATAATGTTTTTGACCTATTATATTGATTCCATGACCCTCTAATGAGTGATGACCTACAGTTTAAAAAACGTACATAGAAGAATTCAAGCAAACTTTCCGGAGTGGGGCTGCAATCTGATGTAAGGGTCAAGGGCAACAGGATGTTGAAGCCATGCACTGTGGGCTTGAAATACAAGGCGGAATCTCCTGTGACAGGAGAGTATAGCATTAGGGAAGTAAGGTGAGGTGTAAAGTGTCATTGTTTGGATATGAATCCCAGCTCTCCTCTCTGGTACCTGGATGACCTGGGATAAGCCATTTCCATGTCATTCTCTCTAAGCCTAGTCAGATTAGGACTCTGTCCACAGTAATCCAGTGCCAGTAAGTACAGTCTGTGAATCTAGGTAGTAACTAAATCAGTACTGTGAATGGACCAAGGTATAGTTTGAAATGAACGCCTTAGAAAGATGTAGAAGCATGTAGTGAATTCCAGTGAGCATCCCCCAAAATGCACTCCCCACCCCCTCAAAACTATTCCCTTAGCTGCTGGGAAAAACTGATGGCTCACAGCTGTGTCCTCCCTGGGAATCCTCCACTGAAGAAGGGAGCTGCTTTACCCAAGGTAATGCTACCTTCTAAAAAGCAGCCCACAGCCAATGCCCACTTGATGCATTGGCTTGTCCCAGTTCCGAAAGGCCATCTCAGCTCCAGCCATGGGATTGGCTTTGGCCTCTATTACAACTATTGCACCACAGTTCAACTACCTCTTCCCTGCTTCCCTCTATCCCTTATAGATGTTGTCCTCAAGAGCTACTTCCCCAGTAAACCACCTGTGTGCAAATCTTCATCTTTTAAGACAACGCATCAATGATGCTAGCCAAAGTTGCAGAAGAACTAAGGAAAGATGATGTCTTTAGGACATTTTTACAAGGGCACGCTTAAGAACTTATATTTTTTTTCTATAACTAACATTTAATGAGCAATCATATGGTTGGTTTTTTGGGTTTGTTTTTTTTTTTTTTTTTGTGCTTGTCTCATTTAATCCACATAGAACCCTGGGAGGTAGGCTCTGTGCCATTGTCTTCATTTCACAAAGAAACTGAAAATTAAAGAGAAAGATGCCTAAGATCCCCCATGTGATTGGGAAGGAACTGAGGCCTGAACCCATGCTCTTGATCAGTAAGTCCTCAGACCTCATCCGCACTCTATCACAGCTTTGTGATCACACTAAACACACTGTGTTGCATGAACTCACTCGCAGGTCTATCTCTCTCTCTCTCTCATTTTGTTCCCTCCCTCCCCAAGCACAGGGGCTTTGTGTTCCTTTCTCTGAATCACAAGCTTTTAGGCAGTGCCATGTGATAGTCATGGTAGTATTTGGTGGCAGTTTTCAGTAGTAATAGTGTTTCATGTGCACTAAGTCCTGGGCCGCATCCTTTGCATACAGCATCTCACCTGGCCCTACCATTTCCCAAGGAGGTAGGTACTATTATTACCAGGTGTAAGTGTTGATCACTCATTTGGGGGCTGCCTTTGATTCAAGTCCATTTTCAGAAATGCACACGAGACTGGAGTATGCTTTTAGACAGCCAAGCAGTTGAGAGAGGGCCACACTGAAATCAGTGTGGTGGATTCCAAAAGTATCACAAATTATTTGCAGCTTCTGCCATCAAGAGGAGGCATCTATTCTCTCCTCTATTTCCTCCTTTATTTCTGGGGTGGGCTTGTGATTTGCTTTCACTAGGGAATATGGCAGAAGTGATGTTATGCATGTTCTGAGCCTTGGCGTCAAGAAGCCCTGAAGCCCTTGTTCACGCCCAGAGAATGCACCCATCAACACGTGACCATGCTCAGGCTAGCTCACTAGAAGATGAAAGAAGACCTGAAGACAGGCTCCAGTTGTCCTAGACATCCCCATTGAGGCCCCAGGCAGGTAAATGAGCCCAACCAAGAACAGCCAATCCCTGCCCAGACCAGACAGACCACCCAGCTGGGCCCAGCCCAAATTACTGATCCACAGAAACTAAAACTAAATAAAAGAGTGGTTACTTTAAACCACTAAGCTTTGAGATTATATGCTATCCAACAATAGATAATTGATTTGTTGTATATTCAGTCAAATATCTGGAAGTAAAACCAACAAAGGATCCTTCTATATGACAAGTCGGCTTAGAAGAGAACTAACCTAGCCTCAGAGAGAGGTGCTTGGAATGTCCACAGGTGATATGGTTTGGCTGTGTCCTCGCCCAGATCTCATCTTGAACTGTAGCTCTCTCATAATCCCCATGTGTCATGAGAAGGACCTGGCCAGAGATAATGGAATCATGGGAGTGGGTTTTCTGGTGCTGTTCTTGTGATAGTGAATAAGTCTCACAAGATGATGGTTTCATAAAGGGCAGTTCCCCTGCACATGTTCTCTTGCCTGCTGCTGTGTAAGAAGTGCCTTGATCTTCCTTCGCCTTCTGCCATGAATGTGAGGCCTCCTCAGCCATGCTGAACTGTGAGTCAATTAAACCTCTTTCCTTTATAAATTACCCAGTCTCAGGTATATACCTTATTAGCAGCGTGAGAATTGACTAATACAACAGGCAACCAGAGAGGCAAGAATTCTGACTGACTGAAAAACTGGAAAGTCTGACAAGAACCAGATTGTTCTAATAACCAAAAACAAGAAGAGTGCTTCTTTATTTCACTTTTAGGAACACAAATAGACCTCACTCTTTCCCTACTATATTTAATAAGATAGAGACATCTAGAGTTTTGCATCGTGTTTTACCAGTCAAATGAGAGATAACACTAGATATATCATCACAAAGAAAGTCAAATGAAATTATGGCTTTGGAGACTGAAGCAAGATTTACTGAGTTCACCAAAACCTATATTCTTTTCCTCCTGGACACAGAGGTAGTCAACACATCCCAGCACTCCCTGCAGTTGGTTGTCTCTTTGCCTGAGTTCTGGAAAATAGACTGTGAGCAGAAGTGATGTGAGTTCCTTCCCCAGCTGAAGTGGTTGTGAAATGAGTATGCTTTCTTGATTTCCCTTTCCCCCTCCAATGGCCCAATGGGGAGGACCCTGGGGCCCTGCGTGACTCTGTGGAAGATATCCTGACCAGGACCACCTGCACTGGTTAGTGACATGAGTGAGAAATAAACCCCCTTCTGTCAAAGTCACAGACACTTCAAGGTTTGTCTGTTACAGCAGCTTTAATCGATTCTTACTAATACAGAAGTTTTGAAATTTAAGCCCTAAAAATAGTTTGTGGGCTCAAGTTTTCCTGGTATTTACAGAGCTAAACTATTGGGTGGAAAAACTGTCAGAATGCCCTGGCTTCCTTGTTGAACAGTCTGGAACCGATGGGCAACATTGAAACAGGAAGCAGATGTTCCCTGAAGAAGGCAAACGGCACCATTCCCCAATGGGTGACTCCAGAAGGTGTCTGTCTCCCATACGGATTTCACTTCCTCTATGCAAAACTAAAAAAGTCCCAGCTAACATTTCTCAGGCTCAGCCTCAGTAACTTAAAGCTCTGTGCTTTTTAAATTTTTTAACAGAAAAGTGGGCATAAGTCAATGAAGTTGCATAACAGAAAAGTGGGCATAAGTTCAGGAACAGATGAAAGTAATCGTAGGTGATAGAGGTTAGGATAGTGATTACTCCTGAAGGATCTGGTGGATAGGGATTGTGAGATGCTTCTGAGGGTGTCAGAATGTTCTGCTTCTTGATCTGAATGCCAATTCTTCTTATAAACTTCCAAAAAATTGAAATAGAGGGAATATTTCCATACTCATTATCCAAGTCTATCACACCAAAGCCAAACAAAAACACAAAAAGAGAAGGAAATTATAGACCAATATCTTTGATGAACATAGATACAAAAATCCTCAACAAAATATTAGCAAACCAAATTAAAGAACACATTAAAAGAATTATTCACCACGATCAAGTGGGATTTCTCCCTGGGATGCAAGGATGGTTCAACATATCGAAATCAATAAATGTGATACCCATGTTAACAAAATAAAAGATAAAAATTATATGATCATCCCAATAGATGCACGGAAAAAAAAGCATCTCAAAAAAAACTGTAACACTCTTTCATGAAAAAAGCACTCAGCAGATTAAGGTATAAATGAAATGTACTCAACACAATAAAAACTATGGCCTCTATTATGACAGACCCATAGCTAACATCCTTCTCAACACTGAAAAGTTGAAAGCCTTTCCTCTAAGATCAGGAAGCCCACTCTCATCACTTCTTTTCAATAGAGTACTGGAAGTCCTAGCTAGAGTAATTAGGAAAGAGAAAGAATAAAAGGCATTCTAATAGGAAAAGAAGAAGTGAAATTGTCTCTATTTGTTGTAAGGTGATCTTATACACAGAAAACCCTAAAGAATCCACCAAAGAAAACCTGTTAGAACTTATCAACAAATACAGTAAAGTTGCAGGATACAAAACCAACATACAATCAGTAGGGTTTCTATATTAGAATATCTAATTATTCTAATTTTCTGTACTAGCATATCCAATAACAAACTACCAGACCAGAAAATTAAAAAAACAAACACATTTACAACAGCAACAACAACAAAAAATTACTTAGGTGTAAATTTAACCAGGGAGGTAAATGATCTGTACACTGAAAACTATAAAACACTGATAAAACAAACTGAGGAAAACACAAATAAATGAAAAGATATCCTGTGTTCCTGGACCAGACAAATTAATATTGTGAAAATGTCCATGCTATCCAAAGCAATCTACAAATTCAATGCAATCCGTATCAAAATTCCAATGTCATTTTTCACAGAAACAGAAAAAACAATCTCTAAGTTTATATGGGACCATGAAAGATCCTAAATAGCCAAGACAATCTTGAGCAAAAAGAACAAAGCTGGAGGCACACACTCCTTGATTTCAAAATACATTATAAAGCAACTGTAATCAAAACAGCATGATGCTAGCATAAAAACAGACAACGAAACAAGATAGAAAGCCCAGAAATAAACCCCCAAATTTATAGCCAACTGATTTTTTATAAAGGTACCAAAAACACACAGTGAGGGAAAGGACAATCTCCTCGGTAAATGGTGTTGGGAAAACTGGATACCCGCATGCAGAAGAATGAAATTAAACCCTTATCTTACACACCACATACACAATCAACTCAAAATTGATTAAAGACAAGATTTGAAACTATAAAACTGCTGGAGAAAAACACAGGGGAAAAGCTCCATGACATTGATTTGGGCAATTATTTAGCAAAAGCAAAAGGAGACAAATGAGAGGGCCTCAAACTGAAAGCTTCTTCACAGCAAAGGAAACAATTAGCAAAGTGAAGAGACAGCCCACAGAATGGAAAAAATATTTGCAACCCTATATCTGATAAGAAGTTAATATCAAAAATATACAAAGAACTCAAACAACTCAATAGCAAGAAAACAAATAACCTGATTTAAGAATGAGATCTGAACAGATATTACTCAAAAGGAGACACACAAACAGCCAATAGGTACATGAAAAAATGTTCAGCATACTAAGCACTAGGGAAATGCAAATTAAAACCACAGAGATATCCCCTCACACCTGTTAGAATGGCTTTTATCAAAAAGATTTTTTTAAATAACATGTTGGAGAAGATATAGAGAAAAGGGACTCATACACTGTTGGTGGGAATGTAAGTTAGTGTGGCCTTATGAAAACCTGTACTAAAAGTTTCTCAGAAAACCAAAAATAGAACTACCACCGGGCATAATGGCACTCGCCTGTAATCCCAGCACTTTGGGAAGCCAAGGCGGGTGGATTACTTGAGATCAGGAGTTTGAGATCAGCCTCACCAACATGGCAAAACCCTGTCTCTACCAAAACTACAAAATTAGCCCAGCATGGTGGTTCATGCCTGTAATCCCAGCTACTTGGGAGGCTGAGGCAGGACAATCTCTTGAACCCGAGAGGCGGAGGTTGCAGCGGGCCGAGATCGTGCCATTACACTCCAGCCTGGGCAACAAGAGCAAAACTCAGTCTCAAATTTAAAAAATTAAAAAACTACCATACAATCTAGTAGTCCCACTTTTATGTATATATTTGAAGCAACTGAAATCAATATGTCAAAGAATATGTGCATTCCCATGTTTGCGGCAGCACTATTTAAAATAGCAAAGAGATGGAATCGAACTAAGTGTTCAACAGAGAATATGAATAAAGAAAATACGGTATATACAGACAATAGAATCCTACCCAGACTTAAAAGAAGGAAATTCTATCATTTGTGACAATATCAATGAATCTGAGGACATTATGCTAAGTAAGATAAGCCAGACACAGAGAGACAAATACAGCATGATCTCATTTATGTGTGGAATCTAACAAAGTTGAAGTCACAGAAGCAGAGTAGAAGGATGGTTACCAGAATCTGGGGTGGAGGGAGAGAGTTGTTGATCATAGGATACAAAGTTTCAGATAGGCAGGGGGAGTAGGTTTTGAGATCTATTGCACAGGAAAGTAATATAGTCAATAATAAACATATCATATATTTCAAGTAACTAAGTAAATTTCAAATGTCTCACCATAAAAAATAAGTAAACAAGCTGATGAGTATGTTAATTAGCTTGAATTAACCATGCTACATTGTATACATGTATCAAAACATCACATTGTACCCAATAAATTATGATTTGTCAATTGAAAATAATATGAAAAAAAAAAAAAAAAAAAAAAAAAAAGCTAGACACCAAAAGATGAATACCCAGCTAAAGTAAAAAGAAGTTTGTCTCTACTCTTATGTCAATCCTGTTTCCCTAAGTGTACTGTTTGGCTCAGAAAGAATTATCAATACCCTCAGTCATACATTTTGCCACAAAATTTACCCAGATAACAATCAAAAAAAAAAAATCCATGCTCACACACACACACACACACACAAATCCAAATGACTATCAAATCTTCATTTGCAGCACTGACTAAACTCTAAAGAATGGTCTCTACCTTTAGAGGGGATAGAAGATCTTCAATACAGGGTCATTCCATAAAAATCACTGCCCTGACTATCCCAACAAAACATGCAGCCGTCCTGCAAACTTCACCCTCCACCTTCACCCACACTATTTGCCAGCTTCTTCAACCCAAAGAGCATATAAACACTCCATCCAAAGGGCGAAGGGAACCCAAATTTAGAAGGGTGAAATGGTCACAAATCTATTTAAAGTTGAAATGCTACCAATACATTTTTTAAATGAGGTCAGTCAATGGGGCTATCACAGATTGCAATTCAACTTTCTGAGGTTGCCCCACAAAGTAAAGCGTCACAAGCCAGGAAAGGGTTTCTCAGAAAGCACTGTGTTCACCCATGCTCAAATCACCTCTCTGGCCCCAGCCAAGCATTTCTCTCTCAGATCCACTGTAAGGTGCAGCTAATGCTATTGACCACGACATGGATGCACGTCCATTCTTGCATCGTCTCCTTGATTCAAGAGCATTCGTCTTGCCTCCACAACAGGATTATAAACTCAGTAAGGACGAGGACAGTGCCCAGTCCTAGGAAGAACAGAAGAAATAGCTGCCATTTGTCAAGTGCTTACTGTATACACGTCAGGTCGGGTGCTAAGAAACACTTCACATAAACTATTATTATTTCCTTCTAGATATGAAAAAACAGAAACTCAAAGAGGTTAAGTAACTTGCTCAAGGTTCCACAGCAAGAAGTCAACATTTAAACCGGAGCCTTTCTTTCTCCAAAACACAAACCCTTCACCACCATGTGCAGCACGTGCTCAATAAACACATACCCACTGGGTGACAGCAGCGGAGAGGGAGAGGGAGTGGGAGGATGCCTTTCAGAGGAAAATTCATTTCTACGGCCCTCCGCATCTAAGGATGCAGTAGAGGGAGATATCCCTATTGTTAGAACCATAAAAATAACCTAGTAACCACCCTCAAAATAGAACAATCAACAATATGACTGACGTGAAATTCCAAATATCTCTTGAGGGTGTGAAAAATAGCAACAGCCCCTAGGTGCTCCAGTAAGGCACCCCCACTGCTTCTAAATGGCCATTTCAGTTTCTTCTGCCTGATTTCCAACCCTGAAGTCCTGGAATTTCAGAATTTGAGTCATGGCAAGTATTGTTGCCAAAGGCACCTCATGCTCCTCTTTTTCAAACATTTGGCCATTTCACTCACCCCCACACAGCCCACTTTAAAACAGTGACAACAACCACTTCCTAGTCACTACACTGCCTTCACAGGGGCCAACCCCTCTGATGTGACGTTCGTCTCCCACCCGCTCCTCCCTCCCTCACACCCTCTTCTTCCTGTTCCCTGCCTGTGCCCTATTCTCTCTCCTATCTCAACTGCTTTGTCCTGTCCTGTACCTGAAACATCCTCCCCTGCCCTCATTCCCTTGTCAATCTGGGAACTCCCACTCCTGCTGTAAGACTGTTCCCAAATGTCACCTCCTCTGTGGAATCTTCACCGGTCCGAGGAGGAGTAGGGATGCCATCCAAAGTGTTTTTACATCCTTGGTGTAGCACTTTACATTATGTCTCAGAACTAATTGGCCATGTGCTGTTCTCCCTTTAAAAGACCAGGAGGATCTTTAAGGGTGAGGAAAGTGTCTTATTTCTCTTCAAAGCCCATATGGCACCCTGACATTATACAATACATTTGTTCTATGTTATTTATTTATCACTGTTCTTCTACTAGAATGTAAATTCTATGAAGTCAGGGATGCTATTTTGTTCACTGTTCTAGCTGTAATGCCTAGAACAGTACCTGATATGTAGTAGGCACTCAACAAATATGTATTAAATGAATGGATAAATGGACGGATAGGTAGATGGATGGATGGATGGATGGATGGATGGATGGATGGAAGAACGGCTGGCTGGATGGCTGGATGGATGGGTGGATGGCTGGATGGATGGGTGGATGGATGGATGGATGGATGGATGGATGGATGGATTGATGGATGGATGGATAGATAAAGGCAGGATCACGTTTTACCCACCCAAAGGTCACGAAGACATGGAGAAACAGAGCCAGGATTTAAAATCAGGTCTGATTTTAGCCCAAACTCTCAAGCCCAATTTGATACTCCCTCTCTAGAGGCCCAAGGTCTGATCTCTGGGAAGTGGCAAGATGAAAGAAAAAAGAAAGCTAGAATTCACCCCAGGAACATAGTTATGGTTGAACTAGTGATCTTGCATATCTTGAACCAGTTAATTTTCACCTACTTAGCCAGTTCCAGGACCCAACAGGACTGTATCAGAGCCCTCTGGCCTGGGTTTGAGTTCCCCTCCTGACTCTGTAGGGCAACTTTCTGCATGTGGGCTGAAGGGGAAGGAGTTGCCCAGGAGACACAAACAAGCAGGACAAATGGCAATTAAAAGGTAATAACAACCATGGTGATGATTAACAGCTTAGCACTTCCGAATAAAAGCTGCCATCTCACCAGACCCTGCCCTTGCTGTGCCTCTCAACCCTCTGGAACACTGAGCATCCTTACAACACCAAAAACTTCCACAAAAGACACTAAACTTTCATTTCCTATTCACAAGGAGGAAGAGCCAGTACAGAATCAAGCCTGGGGTAGAACAGAGCCAGGCTAAACATTAGGTAAAAGTGTGCCCCCTGACCCCCAAAAAAAGTTGGTTTATAGGTAGAAACTAAAGTATTTTTATTTTCTCATAATTCCCCATAGTTCCTTTTAATAAAAAATAAAGAATATTCAACAGATATCTACGAAGTGCCCAGATTTGTGTTAGAGTGATATTAAAGATATATTAACACCAACTGAGACTTTCTCCTTAATGAAATCGGAAAGACTGCCTTGACAAAAGACCTTTCTCTATATGTGAGTCAACATATTGTTAAACTACTTAAAAGGTACCTTCCGAACAAGAGAAAATACTGCCTAAGCCAAAGGGACGAACAGTTGTAATATATCAGAGATGGACACAGGGTGAGGACAGTATTTGGGCAGCAATGTGAGTAATCTTGTGCCCCTGAAAACTGACTTTCAGCTCAAATTGCCTCTCACTGAAATGTTGCACTCTCTCTTTTTATTTGTTTTCAATCTGTTGGCCCAGACTTGCTCCTCCACCTCGGAAATTGTCTGATTTTTCTTCTTTAGAACAGCCACGTCAAACTGCAAACCCTGAACAAAAAGGAAGTTAGCTCATTATCTGAGTTATTAACTAAGAAGAGATGAAGTTCTCTGTCAGACTGGGAAAGAAGCCATCTTAAGGTAACAGGCGAGTTCAACCAAATGCTGACTCATCTTACTTGTAGCCATGATCCAAATAAATATTTAAGGTTTCTCCACAGAATGTTACAAAGATAAGTCTCCTGCATGTATTTTGTTTTTTTAATTGAGATAGGGTCTTGGTAATTTGCCCAGGCTGGTCTCGAACTCCTGACCTCAAGCAATCCTCTTGCCTCCGCCTTCCGGAGTGCTGGGATTACAGGCATAAGCCCTGCCCTCAGTCCTGTTGCATATATTATCCAGGATATGGGCAGTTTTACAATACAGATTTTTAGCTCTAGTTCCTTGACAACTCAGACTTTCCCCAATTACCTCAGAAAATGAGAATGAGAAGTTGGGCTTTTTTTTTTTTAAGTTTCCAGACCACTGACTGCATCCCCAACCATTACATAGGTTAGCTTCCCATTATACATTCTCCTAGTACCCAGTCCATTTTTTTCAAAGTACTTAACAAAAATGAAATTAAATATGGGTGCACTGATCTGTAGAATGTCTTATCTCCCCCCACTACGGCATAAGCTCCATGACAATAGAAATCTTCTCAATCTCATTCACCATTGTATTCCAGCACCTAAAATAGCTCCTGGCACATAGAACTTAATCAGTGAGGCGGGGAGTGGTGGCTCACTCCTGTAATACCAGCAGTTTAGGAGGCTGAGGTGGGCAGATCACTTGAGGTCAGGAGTTCAAGACCAGACTGGCCAGCATGGTGAAACCGTCTCTACTAAAAATACAAAAGTTAGCTGGGTGTGGTGGCACGCGCCTGTAATCCCAGCTACTTGGTAGGCTGAGGCAGGAGAATCACTTGAACCTGGAAGGCAGAGGTTACAGTGAACCAACTTCGTGCCACTGCACTCCAGCCTGAACCAAAAAAGAAAAAAAGAAGAACTTTCAGAGGGAGAATGGAAGGATGGGTGAATGGATGGACAAATGGACAAGTGGAAAAATGGATGGATGGAGACAGACATGGATGAATGAATAAATGAATGTATGTAGTGAACAGACGAATTTCCTACTGGATTTTCAAGCAGCCATCACACCTCCAAATGCCATATGTAAACACTGTGGATGTTGTATTCTCTGTAAACAGGCTAACATTCTATCTATGGAATTTCATACAATTTCAGTGGGGAGATTGGATGAATGAAGTCAAAGAATTTATGACCTTAGAGCAAATGCCAGAACATAAGGGACTTACCTTTGAAAGCATCAATCAGATACGATGAACTTTTCAGCAGATCCCGCTAGCTACCCAAGAACTAATTGGACTGCATAGTTAAAAGACCAGAACATAGGTTTTAAATTATACGTAATAATTTAATTACCTGTATCTGAAAGGTACCAAAAAAAGATGCACATTGTGAAAATTATGACATATTGATCTACTTACTTATACCTGTGTGTATACACATGTGTGGGTGTGGTGTGTGTGTGATAGAAACAGAGAGACAGAGACAGAAGGATAAGCAGAGACAGAGAAGAGAGTGATCCCAACAGTGCAAATGTGTATAGAACTATTTTCAAACCTTCAGTTAATCTTTTGACCCATTGTCTCCTATATCTTTCTTATTGGCCTAGATACACTATAAGCATGCTGCATCTGGTTGTGGGCAGTGTCTGGAGTATCATTAGTGTTCGGAAATAATTTATTTTTTATACACCGTGGAATACTATGCAGCCATAAAAAACGATGAGTTCGTGTCCTTTGTAGGGACTTGGATGAACCTGGAAACCATCATTCTCAGCAAACTGACACAAGAACAGAAAGTCAAACACCGCATGTCCTCACTCATAGGTGGGTGTTGAACAATGAGAACATGTGGACTCAGGGAGGGGAGCATCACACACTGGGGGCAGTTGGGAGGGGGTAGGGGAGAGACAGCAGGGGGTGGGGAGGGAGGTGAGAGTAGGGAGGGATAACATGGGGAGAAATGCCAGATATAGTATGCACCTAAAGTTAAATAAGTAAATTTTTAAAAAAAAATTCAAGAAGTCTATGGATCTTATCTCCAGAAAAAAGCACATATACAAAAACTTTTATGGTCAATTTTAGGGCATTATGGATTCTCTTAAATTCCATGCATCCCAAGATTATATGACACTCCCTGATAAGGAGTTCACAAAGTTTCAAGGTGCCATTTTGATATGGTAATTATAGTGTGTAATATATATATAATATCTATAATAAATTATAATATGCTTATATATAAATAAATATTATAATAAATTATGTTTATATATATATAATACATAAAATTGTAATGTAAAAGAAAAATTATTTTCTGAGAATCTGTATGTCATATCAACTAGATTTTCAAAGGTCATATTTTCCATATTTACTTAGAAAGGCATTCTGTTGCCCAGTGACAAAGCTTCAGGCTCCTCCTGGGTGCTCTACACTAACAAATGAATTTGCTGTTGCCTCTCCAACAAATCAGCCCTCCTTTTTAAGACTCCACATTAACCCACTCAGAGATTCTTATTTCAATTGGGACATTGAGCCTGAAATCCCTCTTCAGGTGGAAAAAGAAGAAAAAAGCCAAATCATCAAACATGAAGTCAAAAACCTCTGCCTTTTATTCACATAGAAGCCCGCAGGATGCATTCTGAATAAGCTAAAAGGTGAGTGAAGCTTGGCTCACAGGTCTCTGGTGTCTGCTTCTGGGAAGAATGAGAAGTGAAACAATAGAAGTTACCTCTAAACTTGCAGCCTGACTAAGTGATTTTTTGAAAAAATGGCTTTCTTTATGATTTTACTAAGAAAATTCAACCTGAAGTCTATGGTGTCATAAGTTTCTAGGGAACACTGCCCAAAATAAAATTAACCTTTGATTCATTTTTTTTTTTGTTATATAAATACAAACTCTTCTAATCTACATGTGCTAATTACACACTAAAATAAAGTTATATTTGATAGGGTTGATATTCATAAAAATAACAATGGTTAGATTCATGTCATGCTTTGGGGTTTTTTAAGAATAATTTCAACTAGAGGATTTAAAAACTTGTTTTCCAATCTACATGAGAAAAAGAAGAACTGACTTACTCATTATCATCATCAATTTTAGCTTTTCACAAAAAATAAAATTAACCTTTTATTTTTTATTGTATAAAAAAGTGCAACTCTTCTACATGTGTTAGTTACACACTAAAATAAATTTATATTTGATTTGATAGGGTTGATAGTGATGAAAACCACAATGGTTGGAGTCACGTCATGCTTTGGGGTTTTTTAAGAATAATTTCAATTAGAAGATTTAAAAACATGTTTTTTAATCTACAAAGAAAAGCCGACTTACTCATTATAATCATCAATTCTAGCTTTTCATAGAAAATTTGTGCACTGGGGTTTTTCTAGAGAGTCCATGGCAAGTTCAGGTCTTTCTCAGAAGGAAAGATAATGCTAACCAGGCCAGGGTCTCTGGGCCCGACACTGAACTGTGCACTCACAGTTACCCAATACCCAGGAAGAAATATACCCAAGAAGAAAAACTATCTAAGTACATGAAAGAGGCCTAGTCATCTAACAAGTTCCAGAATGAACTCTGTCTCACTTTGACAGTTTCCTACAGCTAATCAAGTAATACTGATGGTCTCACTTAGCGTCATTGATACTTAATGTGAATATTTCTCATGTACCACCTTAACCATAACCCTATGAGTTAGGTACTATTATCCCCTATGAGTTAGGTACTATTTTACAGACGAGGAGCCCAAGGTTGCTATTTGAGGATGGCTTGCCCAAGGTCACACAGGGAGTAAGTGGCAGATCAGAGATTCATATCCAGTTCTATTGGACTCCAACTCCATGCTATGAATTCAGAATCTCTGTATTTTATTGCCTCTCTATTTCTACCAAAGTCACTTTATTCACAAAAACAAACAAACAAAAAAACACTTTGGAGGCCAAAGCAGAATTTGACTCCTGGCTTGAGGCCAGGAGTTCAAGACCAGGCCACAGGCAGCAAAGCAAAACCTGCGCAGAATTTGACTCCTGGCTTGAGGCCAGGAGTTCAAGACCAGGCCACAGGCAGCAAAGCAAAACCTGC
>NW_016107400.1:6367257-6378242 GCF_001604975.1 Cebus imitator | reverse complement strand
AAAAAAAAAAAAAAAAAGAATGCCATAGAGAGAAATCTGCCTTGCTTGTCAAAGGAGTACCACTTCTACTCTAGAATTTAGGCAATTTCACAAGAGGGATCTTCAGCCCCAGTTCCCTGTCATCAAATACATTCTTAAATTGCCTCCCAGAGAGTGGTTTTGTAAGAAATAGACAGAGTGGAAACAAAAAGGGAGAAATTATGTGGTAGTCAACCTAGAGGTTTGTCCTATCATCATACAAAGCAAGAAAATCTATTCTTAAGCTCCCGTGAGCACACAGAAATCCATAATTTCTCATGGTTTATGGGCTTTCCATCCTTCCTCTCCCAACCCATAGCAGTGTTCCCAATTTCCACGACAATATAACAGGCCATGAAGGGAACTCTCAATGGTTTCTTTGCCTTGAGATCATCCTACACATTTCCTACCGGAGTGGCAGAAACAATATCCTCTCTCTGCTTACAGTTTTGAAATGAAAATATCCCCTAAATAGTGGCTGCCTGAAATAAACACTACATTTCCCACATGCTCCCTTGCAGCAAGAGGTGGGTATATGGTTAAACCCTAGCTAATAAGATATAGGTAGAAGGATCTTGAGCAACTCCCACAGGTGACACCGAGCATGTTCTATGTGCCCTTCTTTACACCTTTCCTCCTTCCTGTTAGCTGAAGGAAGGGTGTGAGGATTGCAGAGTCTAGCATCCTTCTTGGACCATGAGACAACTGTAACTCCCCAGGGAGTGGACCAGAAAGCTGAAATGAACCTGAGGCTCTGGGCTCTGGGCTCTGGATTGCTGACTTAAGTGAGATCATAAAACCTTATGTGTTTTGTATAAACTGTTGATTCCATTGTAAGTGGATTCACTTTCAGAGGAAATATCTGGTACCAAGAACAATCAGATACTAAGAAACTCCTCTATAGTTCCAGAATTAGTCCCAGGCAATGCAGTGCCAGGGATAAATTTCCCTCCTTCCTATATGCCCCCATTCTAAACATATTAATTTCAGGGACTGCCAAGCTGCCCCTCCCCTCCCTCCTCCCTACTCCTGCCCAAATGGAATATGCCATCAAAGCAGCCACACAGAGTGACCAGATGTTCATGGCTAAATTTTGACTCTTACCTGGCAGCCAGTCCCATAGCAAAGCAACCCTGCAGAGCCAGTCTTTTCTTGTGCCAGCTGCCCCACCATTGGGGTAGTCTGGGGACAATCAGAAGAGCTGATATTTTCTGAGCTTACTCTGTGCCAAGCTCTGGTCCAAGCATCTTGGATATTGCAATGAGTTGCAGCTGCTCAGCAACACTAACGTACTGTTATTGTCCCTATTTTATAGGCAAGGAGGCTGAAATACAGAGAGGTTAAGTAATATGCCTGGGAAGTCTCAAAGCCAGGACTGAGACTGACAGGGACTTGCCTGGTAGCCTGTGCACATGCCCACTTCTCTACACTGCCTCTTAGTGGGGAGACAGGGAGCAGAAAAAGAAAATTTTTAAAATAGACAGTCCAGAAGGGCATAGTGGCTCACACCTGTAAACCCAACACTGGGAGGCTGAGGTGGGAGGACTGCTTGAAGCTAGGAGTTCAAGGCCAGACTAGGCAATATCACAAGGCCCCTTTGTTACAAGTTTGTTGTTGTTGTTTTTTTTAATTTGACAGGTGTGGTGGTGTGCACTTGTAGTCTCAGCTACTCAGGAGGCTGATGCAGGAGGATCACCTGATCCCATGAGTTTGAGGCTGCAGTGAACTCTGATCATAACACTGTGCTCCAGCCTGGGCAACAGAATGCAACCCTGTCTTTAAACAAACAAACAAAAAAAAGACACTCCTATCTCTAAAGTGGCTATATATCATTACAAACTTTAATTCTGCCTTTTTCTCATAACACCAGAAAATTCCTGTTATCTTCCAGACTTTGAGTTAAAGGATCTCCTATTTCAGATGTGTCATGCTTTGCACATTCCAAAGTGCCATTCCCATCCATCAATAACAGCAGAGCAGGTGGCACAGAAGAGCCGTGGTAAAATGTTCAAAAATCGCCCCCGGCCTCAGCAAGAGACAAAGACTGAAACTGATTCATGCAAATGAAAGGCAACCTCAAAGAAGAAAGTACACATTCCAGCACCAAGACACCACTGGCGTTTTGTTTGAGGGGTCAAAGTTCAAGAAAACAATCTAAACTTGTTTGCACCAGGGCCTAAGTTCTTGCCACTTAAAGAGGTTTGAGGAGTCCTCTGGTGTGGTGTGGAAGGTCCAAATCTTGGTAAGAGAGGCTGGGTAGGCTGGCAGGGCTCACTGAGCCCACTGAGGCCCTGATCTCAGAAGAGTAAGCATGAGTCTCAGAGGAGCACAGTGCCATGCTGCCAGCAAGCGAACATTCTGCACCACTGACAATGCTGCCTACACTCACTAGGGATCACTTTACTTTTCCCTGGAGGGTGGAGATACAGCCACAAAACTGTCAGTCAGTGCTAAATCACATGTCAGACTTCCACACTCAAATACTTCTTTTGATTTAAACCCAGCTCACCAAGGAGGTGGTCAGTTTGCCCCGAAAGATACAATACCCCAGGAATGTGCTGTTTCTTACCAAACTCAATCTCACCAAGGCTAAGAGTGAAAATTTAAATTTAAAAAGAAAGAAAACCATGCACACACAAACTTTCCAGATCAGAGGTCACAAATTTAAAAGCCTACAGGGCCCAAAAATGGGTGAAGTGGTCCTAACTGGGATCAACTGAGACAAAATGGTAAGGCTGTGCCCCGTCTAAGATAACGGCTCTCAGCTCCAAACGATTGTTTGCACACGAAAGTGAGACCATTTCTCAACAAAGTTAAAGTTGGAAATTAGGATGTATATGTGAAATCTCCCAGTCCTAAAATGTTGACATCAAATTCACAAAATGTTTAAGACACCCTAAGGGCTACACAGAGCTGTGGGTGACTTTTGGTCCTGGAACGCCAATTTGCAATCTGTCTTTTAGACATGAGCCCCAGAGACAGCAGTGGGGGGGAGGGGGCACCTTACACATAATCAAATCTCAAGCCACCACCAGCAGGTTTGATACCCCTGGTTAGAGTCCAGGATCTCAAGCCAGATGCAGGAACTCAGGTAACCAGTGCCTGGAGACCTTTGTGTTTCTACCCAGAAGATAGAGAGTGTGATTTAAACCAGGATCTGAGAGACACCCCATCTAGAACTACTTCTTTCAGAGAGAGAGGAGGCCCATGGGACAAACACAGTCACCTTTCTAGGGGATGCACCATCTGCAGAGGAGCAGCAGCCACCTGCAGAGACCTCTGCAAGGCAGGGAGAGGCAGAACCTCCCTGGGTGTGATAAGGCAGGGACATGGGCAGAGAAAGGAGGAGGAACTGAGGAGGACAATTTCTCCCAGAAGCATCCCGGGAAGACACTTTCTCCCCCAGCAGAACTGATCATGTCAGGATCTCTTCAGGAGACAGCTTTGACTCTTCCAGAGCTGGGAAAGGAGGAAGGGTAGGTGCACTTCCTTGCCATGTAAGTCTCCCAGCTCCATCGGCCCCAATCACACACACACACCCCTTAAAAGGACCCTGTTGTGGTGAAGAATTCCTAGCCTGGGAGGTCACTCTGACCAACGTGATTCTTTCACTCTCTGCCTAACTCAGTCACTTCTATAAAGTCTTTTTCGCCCTCTCTTCCCACAAATAGCACCCCCAAAGCCCCAGAGCCTACCTTGGCACTGGAATCCCTGCTTCCCGAAGCCCCTGCAAAAGCAGAAGGAGGTGTATGTCAGGCAGCCCCGGGGGCCCAGCCTCCAGCTAGTTCCCCACAGAGTCACTCCCCTTCCTCCCCGCCGCTGTACCCCAGGTGCAACCTCGCAGCCACAGGCGGGTGCCCAAGACTCTTCCGCCTTTGTGGGGGTAGGTGGGAGCTCGGCTGTAACCCCCATCTCCCCTCACTCTGCAGAAGAGAGAAGGCTGCGACCACCAGGTGGCGGGATAGGGGGAACCGTTTCCGTCGGGGTCGGGGCTGAGGGCAGGCGGGAGATCTGCCCATAGATGCCCCGAGCACCCTCAGAGGAAGAGAAGAGATGAAGACGCATTCAGAGGGAAGGCAAGAGTGACCCCGCCGCGGTGGTGTCCCCTGCGAGGGGGACTGGGAAGGAGGAAAGGACGCCCCACGACTGGAGAGACGGGGGGCGGGAAAAGGGGGCCCGCAGTGATGTGAGAGGGGAGGACCGAGGAGTGGAAAGGGGAACCCAGGCCCTCGGGGAGGCTCAATGGGAGATAACACATGGCGCTGCCCGGAGGCACAGAAGAGAGGGAAAGGATATCCCATGCCCGCAGGGAGATAAGGAAGGACACCCAGGGCCCTGCCCTCCGGAAACAAGAGGTGGGGGCTAGGGCTCCTCGCGCCCGGAAGCAGGAGGAGAGACAGGGAACCCCAGGCCGGAGAGCACCCGAGGCGCTGCCCTCCAGGGCAGGCACAGACCCCGCGCGCTTCTAGCCAGGTGGAGCAAAGGCGCCCGCGACGCTGCCCCTGGGCGCTCTGGAGGTGCCTGGGAGCAGGAAAAGGCAGGAGGTGCCCCTCGGCGGCCCGTCTGGGACCGGGGTGAGGACAGGGCACCCGCAGGACAGTCCCTCCCGGAGTCCCCGGCAGCAGGGTCCGGAGCGGGGAGTCAGGGGACGCGGGGTCCCGGGGCGCGGAGAGGGGGTCCCCGGCGCAGCGCTGCCCTCGGGGGCCGGGGAAGGTGCCCTGCGCGCGCGCTCACCAGATGAAGTCGGTGCAGTGGCTGCAGAAGGTGGGCTGCTTGAAGAAGCGAGCGGTGAATTTGTGGTTCTTGACCTCGTGCACATTCTTCTGCCGGAGGGCGCCTTTGCGGGCGAAGCGCACGGTGCTCTCCTCGCCCTCACTCGGCGGCGGCCCCGCAGCCGGGTCAGCCATCTTGCGCGCGGGGAGCCGGAGCCGGAGAGGTACCGGCCCCGGGGCCGCGGGAGCGCGGGCTGTGGGCTGCGGGCTGCGGGCCGGGGAGACGCGGGAGGCTGCGGCCGCTGCTGCACCCGGGGCCGCGGGCGCTTCCCCTGCGCCGGCTCTGGCGGCCGCGGCGCGCGGAGCCGGAGCTGTCACTCGCCCAGCTGCTGCCGCTCGTCCAGCTGCGCTTGGCACCGCTGGCCCCAGCTGCGGGGGAGGGAGGCGGAGCCCCTGGACGGCCCCGCCCTCCTCATTTGCATCTCGCCCAGGCCCCGCCCAGCGCCGCCAGCTGCTTTACATATCGGCGCCCCGGCGGCCTCCGGCCTCGCGGCGAAGTGTGCACAGCCGCAGCGCTGCAGCGCGGGGACTGTGGCCCGGGGTCGCCGAACCTGAGCCTCTCCCTTCACCCCACCCCGTCCTCGGCCTCTGGGCCCGCGTTCAGGAGATGAGCCCCTTGGGTGCCCCCGGGAGGAGCGAGAGTGGAAGGACCTACGGGGCGAAGGGGAGGGAGTGGAAGGGGTGGGGCGCAGCGAATTCCACTCGGGCCTTTGCGGAGACTGGTACCCATCCACCCCCATCCATCCCATTGGTCATTCTGCACGCGTCTCCTGGAGGGATGGGCTCCCTCTGTCACTCATTAGGAAAGGCTTGTGGCCGCACACACTTACACACACATACACACACACGTTCTGCAGAGGTAGGGGAGGAGCGATCTTATATATCTCTAACTCCACCACAAAGAAGATTGTTGGCTTTGCTTGCTGCCTGCACGTTTGGAAAAGAACTCCCTACCTTGTGTCCATCCCCTCTGCAAAGGGTCTCCGTTTCCCCTGCTGTAAAATAGGGCTAATTGTGTCGGGAGGAAGGATTTCAGTAGATCAATATTTCTCCAAATTTCATTCATTTCTGACTCGTCTTCACAAATTCTGGTCATATTTGTGCACCAACTGGGGGGAAAAGAGCCTATCTCTTTTTATCTATTTGAGTTTGAATAGCAAGAGGTATCTATATTATTAAAATATCTCCAGGTGCCGTCATCTGTCCAAAGCATCTCCGACTGAAGTCATCTTTTATTTGCTAAGAGAGGAAATTAACAAATGTTAGAGAAGGGTTAAAGACATTAATATCCAACCGGGACCCTCTCCTTGATGGGATCTGAAGCTAACTGAAAGGGTAATAATTGTCTATATGCGTAATTCAGTGTTATTTAGCACCCTGTTCATGCATGAGGCCTAAACACACCCACTGCCACCATGTCCCCCACTCTGGGAACACAGAGCTTCATTAGACCGTGAGCTGCTTCACCAGACCTAGGCTCTGTGAGAGCAAGGGGCTGTTCACCATCATGTTACCCAGCACCAAGCTCAGTGCCTGACACCTCCTAAGAGCCCAATAAATATTAGCTGATTGAGTGCATGGATGAACAAGTGAATGAATGAAGACTTAAAGGACAGCACTCCTTACTCCCACTCACATCCACGAGGCATTTAATAATAAATATCGAGTGACTGATGGGCATCAGGTACTTGTGCTGTCTTATTTAGCCCCCACAACGGCCCTATGTAGGTCTGGTAACTTTCATTATGGATAAGGATAGTGAAGTTCAGAGTGATTAAGACACACCCACAGTCACACCGTTGCTGAATGGCGATTGGGCTGGCCTGACTACAAAGCATCCTGGTGACAAAGGGGTGAACCTGAGTAGCGGTGGATGAAGGAGGGCGGGCTGGAATTGCAAGAGCTCAGGTCCCACTATGACAGTTTTGCCTGGAAGCTGCTGAGTGGTAAGTCATTATTAGGTAGCATATCGAGAGTAAGGGCTGCAATAATAGAATGTCCCTCTCCTACATAGTAATTCAAAGGTAAAAAGGAAAAAATAGCATTACTTTTAAGGTTGACATGTTTGGAAAACTGGATGTGCCTGTCTATTATTAGTCCTTTAAGAGGCCCCACCACCTCCCAGGGAGGCTTGGGAAAACATCCCAGGAGACATTGCTGCTGAAGTAGATTTCCTTTGAACTGATGAGCTGGAAGCTCACAGCCCACATCCTGCCTTTTGAATGAAGTGCCCTGAATGACTTTGGTCTGTAACAACAAACAGTACCTCATGGCGCCAGGGCCTGGGGATGCAAGGACTGTAGATGGAGAAGAGCCACTTGGTTCCTGAAGACATTGCACCAACTGAGGATGAGAAATGTGGTTCCCATAGGACCCAGATTCCTGTAGGTCAGGGGTCTCAAACTGGTGGCTCCAGATACTCTTTTTTTTTTAAGCTAACCTAGTATGTTTTATTTTTTTTATTTTTTTAGTTCACATGTCATAGAATTTTACCTAAATATCCAGATTCTGACTTCTCTAGGAAAAAAAGATATAACTAAATGAAACCTGCATTCCTGCATTCATTCATACATTTGGTCTTTCAATTAACAAATGCTTACTGAGCACGTATTATGTGCTGTTCCAGATACTGTTAAATAAACCAGACAAAGGTCCCTGCCCTCATGGAGCTTATAGTCTAATGGGGAAGGGGGAGTAATAACCTAACCAACTAACAAATCCATGCCAGGTGGTGTATAATAGAATGTTTCTAAAGAAAAATAAAGCATTATTATAAAGACCATAGGGAAAACCTTTATAATATAGGGACATCTGAGCAAGGCCTGAATAAAGTAAGAGAGTGAGCCAGGGGACTATCAAGAGGTTCCAGACAGAGAAAACAGCAAATGCAAAGAGTCTGGGGGAGGATCATACTACATGTGTTGGAGAAACAGCGAGAAGGCCTCAGTGGTTGGATGAACAGAGAGGGGAGAGGACTTATGAAATGAGGTCAGGGAGGTAGCACGGCCCCAGAGACTTTGTAAATGTGATAAGGAGTTTGGATTTAACTCCAGTGGATGGAAGCCATTGGAGGGTTGGAAGCTGAGGAGTGGCCTGATATGACTTACAGGGTTTTCTTTTTAAAAGCTTACCCTTATGCTAGCTACTATGTGCAAATTCTATTGTAGGGGAGAAAGGGTGGAGGCAGAAGAGTGGTGAAGAGGTCAACTGAGTAGATCAGGCAAGAGATTAGGGCAACATGGCATGGTGCCACCTGGTGCTGCAGGACAGTGGCTCCCTGTAGATTGGGAATGTGCCCTCCCTCCGTGTCACCAGAGCCCCCCAGGCCCACTCTATTCAGGAAGGAGTGAATGCTGGCCACTTGAAAGATGTCAGAGGCAGTGAGCGGGCACGTTGCTCTGGCAGGGAATGGCGTCCAAGTTCTCTTCGTTACAGACCTGTGGCTGCCATAAAAAATTCTAACAGAAAAAGGCCAGACACAGTGGCTCCCACCTGTAATCCCAGCACTTTGGGAGACCGAGGCAGGCAGATAAGGAGGTCAGGAGATCGAGATCATCCTGCTAACACAGTGAAACCCCATCTCTACTACAAATACAAAAAATTAGTTGGGCATGGTGGCGCACGCCTGTGGTCCCAGCTACTCAGGAGGCTGAGGCAGGAGAATCACTTGAACCCAGGAGGCAGAGGTTGTGGTGAGCCAAGATTCTGCCACTGCACTCTAGCCCGGGTGACAGAGCGAGAGTCCATCTCAAAACATATGTGTGTGTGTGTGTGTGTGTGTGTGTGTGTGTGTATTATATATATATGTGTGTGTGTGTATTTTTTTGTGTGTATATATGCGTGTGTGTATTATATATATGTGTGTGTGTGTGTGTGTGTGTGTGTTTATAAAAATTAAAAAATTAGCCAGGCATGGTGGCAGATGCCTGTAATCCCAGCTATTTAGGAGGCTGATGCAGGAGAATCACTTGAACCCAGGAGGCAGAGGTTGCAGTGGGCTGAGACTGCGCCATTGCACTCCAACCTGGGCAAAAAGAGGGAAACTCCACATATATATATAATACACACACACACATATATATATGCACATACACACACACACACACACACACATACACACACACACACACACACACACACACACATATATCAAAACAGAGTGGCTAGCAATACAAAAATGTATTCTCTCATAATTCTGGAGGCCAGAAACTATAAGTCAAAGTGTCAGCAAGGCCACATTCCCTCTGGAGGCTTCAGAAGGGAGCGCTTCCTTGCCTCATGCGGCTTCTAGAGGCTGTCAGCATTCCTTGGCTTCCCTGGCTTGTGGCCACATCACTCCATCCTGCTCTGTCTTTACATTACCCTCTCCTTGTGTGCCTGTCTTCACCTCTTCTGTTTGTCTAATATCCCCCGTATACCTCTTTTTTTTATTTTTGCTTTTCAAGATGGAGTTTCCCTCTTGTTGCCCAGGTTGGAGTGCAATGGCGCAGTCTCAGCCCACTGCAACCTCTGCCTCCTAAGTTCAAGTGATTCTCCTGCATCAGCCTCCCAAATAGCTGGGATTACAGGCACCTACCACCACGCCTGGCTAATTTTTGTACTTTTAGTACAGACAGGGTTTCACCCTTTTAGCCAGGCTGGCCTCAAACTTCTGACCTCAGGTGATCCACCCACCTCAGCCTCCCAAAGTGCTGGGATTACAGGCATGAGCCTTTGCGTCCGGCCTCAACCCCCCTATTCTAAGGTTGCAGTCTTCAACACAGTTGTCACGGCAGCCACACATGGCTGCTGAGCATTTGAAATGTGGCTAGTCTGAATTGATATATGATTTCAAGCATAAAAATATACACTAAATTTTAGGCATCCAGTATGAAAAATAACGTAAAATACCTCATAAATAATTTTTATTAGCCTAGTGTGGTGGTGCACACCTGTAGTCCTATCTACTTGGGAGGCCGAAGCAGGAGGATTGCTTGAGCCTAGGAGATTGAGGCTGCAGTGATCCATGATCACACCATTGTACTCCAGCCTGGGCAACAGAGCAAAATCCTGTCTCCAAATAATTATAATTATTATTATATTTATCCTTATTGCATATTGAAATTATAATATTTCTGATATATTGATAATCAAATTTCTGTCTCAAATTAATTTCACCTTCTCTGTTTGTATTTTTTATAACGTACCTGTTAGAAAATGTAAAATGATTTACATGGCTTGCATTATATGTATTTGGGTAGCTCTGTTCTAAAGAATAAATTTAAAATTATATCAAGTAAATTAATAAAAAGCAACTGGATACTATAAATAAAAGTTCATCTCTATTCCATGTGTCATCAGCAGTTGTGCTTGACTGGAAGCTGAGCTGTCCACTTTGAAGATTATCATTCATGTGCTAATAAGTTGGTATGGGCTGTCATTTGAAAACTCACCCAGGGCTTTGGCCAATGGGGGCAGTTCCTCTTCATATGGGCCTCTCCACTGGCTGCTTGGAATTCATGGCATGGAAGCTGAATCCCAACAGTGAGAGTTCCAAAAGATAGGAAGTAGAGGATGAGAGTTTCTTAAGGTCTGACCCACAAATTGGCACAGTGTCATTTCTGATGCATGCCATCAATCAAGCAGACAGAGAGCCCATATTCAAGGAGAGACCCAATTTCTCAGTGAAAAGAATATCAAAGAATTTGAGGGCCACATGTGAGGAACTCAAATAACTGTTGAATTAATAAAATGTCACAATTCCTATCTGACAGATGAGGAAACAGAGGCTTGAAAAAGTTAAGGAACTCTCAAGTTCATTCTAGAACTGCTACAAATTGCAACTAAAAACCAGTATTAAGAAACAAGAAGGGGGTTCATGTGGTAGAGGTTCATGCCTCTATTTTAGGAAGCCAAGGTGGAAAGACTACTCGAGTCTAGGAGTTTGAGACCAGTCGAGACAATATTGGGAGACCCCATCTCTATAAAAACTATTTTTTAATTAGCCAGGCAGGTGGTCCACACCTGCGGTCCCAGCTCCTCAGGAGGCTGAGGCAGGAGGATCATTTGAGCCTGAGAGTTGGGAATTCTAGTGAGCCATGATTGCACCACCACACTACAGTTTGGATGAAAGAGTGAGACCTCGTCTCAAAAAAGAAAGAGAGGAAGAGAGACAAGGGGAGAAATAAAGAGAGAGGGAGAAAAGGAAGGGGAGGA
>NW_016107400.1:6348847-6367174 GCF_001604975.1 Cebus imitator | reverse complement strand
GAAGGGAGGGGAAGGGAAGTGGAAGGGAGGGGAGGGCGAAGTATGGCCCATTCAAAGGGAAAAAGTAAACCAACAGAAACTGTCCCAGAGAATGATCAGATGGTGAGCCTACTAGACAATGGCTTTAAAGCAACTATCTTGAAGATGCTGAAAGAACTAAAGGAAGACATGGAGAAAGAAAGAAAAACAATGCATAAATACATAAACATAATGAAAATGTCAATAAAGAAATTGAAAACCCAAAAAGAAATCAAAAAGAAATTCTAGAAATGGAAATACAATAAATGAAATGAAAAATTCACTAAATGGATTCAAAGGCAGATTTAAGGAAGCAGAAAAAAGAATCCACAGATTTAAATATAGGGCAATTGAAATTACTGAGGCTGAAGAACAAAAAGAGAAATGATTGAAAAAAGTGAACAAAGCCTGGAACACTTGTGGGACACCACCAGGCAAACCAACAATGTACAATGGGAGTTTCAGAAGGAGAAAAGGAAGAGAAAGGGGAATTATTTTAGAACTTACTTAAAGAAATTATGGGCAGAAACTCCCAAGTTTGATAAAAGACATGAATATAAACATCCAAGAAGCTCAACAAACTTCAAGTAGGATTAACTCAAAAAGACTCACACTAAGACATTAAAATCATACTGTCTGAAGCCAAAGACAAAAAGAGAATCTTGAAAGTTGTGAGAAAGAAGTGACTCATCACATACAAGGCATCCTCAATAAGATTATCTGCAGATTTCTTATCAAAACTTTGGAGGTTAAAAGGTAGTGGGCTGATATATTCAAAATGCTAAAGTAAAAAAAAAAAATCCACCCCAAATCCTATAACTGTCAAAACTGTCCTTCGAAAGTGAAAGAAATTAAGACATTCCCACATAAACAAAAGCTGAGTTTGTCACCACTAGAAGAAAGAGTTTGTCACCATGCAAGAAATACTAAAGGAAGTCCAGCAGGTTGAAATAAAAGTGCACTGGACAGTGTATTGAAGCAATATGAAGAAATAATTATTTCAGTAGAAGTAAATACATGGGCAATTATAAAAACAAATATCATAAAATCCACTTTCTGTTTTGTACATGATTTAAGAGACTAATGCATTATTTAAAATTACTAGTTTATGTTTTTGGGTACACTGTATAAAGATGTAATTTTGTAACATCAATAACTGAAAGGGATGGGAACAGAGTACACAGAGGCAGAGATTTTGTATGTTATTAAATTTAACTTGGTATAAATTCAAATCAGAATATTCTAACTTTAGGATGTTAAGTGTAATACCCATGGTAACAACAAAGAAAATAATTATAATTCTAAAATATACACAAAAGGAAATGAGAAGGGAATTAAAACATTTCACTGCAAAAAAAAAAATCAGCTAACCACAAAATAAGATAGCAATGCAGGAAATGAAGAACAAGAAAAGCTGTAAGGTATATAGAAAACAAATGGCAAAATGAGAAAAGTAAGTCCCTCCTTCTCAGTAAGAACTTTAAATGTAAATGGATTAAACTCTCAAGTCAAAAGTCAGAGATTGGCAGAATGGATTTTCAAAAAATTGATCTAACTGTATGCTGTCTGCAACAAGAGAAATCACTTTAGGCCAGGTGCAGTGGCTCACATCTGTAATCCCAGCACTTTGGGAGGCTGAGGCAGGCATCAGCTAAGGTCAGGAGTTCAAGACCAAGCTGGCCAATGTGGTGAAACCTCGTTTTACTAAAAACACAAAAAATCAGCTAGGCATGGTCGTGGGCACTTGTAATCCCAGCTACTAGGGAGGCTGATGCAGGAAAATCACCTGAGCCTGGGAGATGGACTTTGCAGTGAGCCGAGATCCATCCACTGCACTTCAGCCTGGGCGACAAAGCAAGACTCCATCTCAAAAAGGGGGGGGGGGAAGAGAGAGAGAGAGGGAACCTGCTTTAGATCCAAGGACACAAATCGGTTGAAAGTAAAAAATGTGAAACCGGGGACTGAAAGAGATATTTTTACCCATGTTGACAGCAGCATTATTCACAGTAGCTAAAATATGAACAGGTGAGCAAAATGTAGCATATACATGCAATGAAATATTATTCAGCCTTAAAAAGAATTCTGACACATGCTACAACATGTATGAGCCTTGAGAACATTATGCTAAGTGAAATGAGTCAGACATAAAAAAGACAAATACTGCATGATTCCACTTATATGATATTGTTTGAATGTGCTTCCCCCCAGATTTCATGTGTTGGAAACATAATTCCCAGTGTGGCAGTATTAAAAGGTGCAGCTCTTATGTGATGATTGGATCATGATGTGGTCTCCCCTCATGAATGAATTAATGGGTTAATAAAGTAACGTATTATAATGGGACAGGAACTGGCAGCTTTATAAGAAGAGGAAGAGAGATCTGAATAAGTACATTAGTATGGTCAGCCTCCTCACCATATAATTCCCTGAGCTACCTCTGCACCCTTCAGAGTCCTCACCAGCAAGAAGGCTCTCACCATATGGGGCCCTTCAACCTTAGACTTCTCAGCCTTCATAATAAATTCCTTTTCTTTATATTACCCAGGTTCAGGTATTCTGTTATAAGCAACAGAAAATGGACTAATACATATGAGGTACCTAGAGTCGTCAAAATCATAGAGACAGAAAGTGGAATAGTGATTGCTGGGGGCTGGCGGCAGGGAGAAATGGAGGATTCTTATTTAATGGGTGTATTTCAGCTTTGCAAGATGAAGAGTTCTGGAGATCAATGGTGGTGATGGTGGCATAATAACATGAATGCGTTTAACATTGCTGAACTACCCTTAAAAATAGCTAAGATGGGCCAGGTGTGGTGGCTCATGCTTATAATCCCAGCACTTTGGGAGGCCAAGGCAGGTGGATCACTTGAGGTCAGGAGTTTGCAACCAGCCTGGCCAATATGGTGAAACTTCGCCTCTACTAAAAATACAAAAATTAGCTGGGTGTGGTGGTTCATGCACCTGTAATCTCAGCTACTCAGGAGACTGAGGCAGGAGAATCATTTGAATCCGGGAGATGGAGGTTGCAATGAGCCAAGATTGAGCCACAGCAACCCAGTGGCTCAAGATGGAGTCACTCACCCAGGCTGGAGGTCAGTAGTACAGTCTCAGCTCACTGCAACCTCCACCTCCAGGGTTCAAGCAATTCTCATGCCTCAGCCTCCTGAGTAGCTGGAATTATGGGTGCTCGCCACAATACCCGGCTAATTTCCTGTATTTTTAGTAGAGACAGAGTCTCACCATGTTAGCATGCTGGTCTCAAACTCCTGACCTCACGTGATATACCTGCCTCAGCCTCACAAAGTGCTGGGATTACAGGAGTGAGCCACCACGCCTGGCAGTTGGCTACCTTCTTTAAAACACTTTTTTTTGTTGTAGTATAACATTTATGCAATAAGCTGTACTGATTTTATGCAACAGACTATGTTTTTTATATGTGTATATACCCATGCATATAAACATACCACCAGATCAACATACAGAAAAGCTCTAATTCCCCAGAAACTCTCCTGTACCTTTACCCAGGAAATACTACCTCAAAAGGGAGCCTCTGTCTGACTTTCATCATCATAGATTAGGTTTTGTTGTTGTTGTTAGAATCTTTAAAATTGTGGTATAAATATATAACATAACATTTACCATCTTAGCCTTTTTCAGTTTGCAGTTCAGTGGTGTTATGTACATTCACGTTGTTGTGCCATCAATCTCCAGAATCCTTTTCATCTTACAAAACTGAAACTCTGTATTCATTAAACAACTCTCCATTTCCTCTGCCCCAGGCTCCTGACAACTACCATTTTACTTTCTGTCTCTATGAATTTGACTACTCCAGGTACCTCATACAAGTAGAATCATACATTGTTTGTCTTTCTGTGACTTCACTTAGCATAATATCCTCAAGGTTCATTCATGTCCCATCATGTGTCAGCATTTCCTTCCTTTTTAAGGTTCAGATTGCAGATTGGTTTTGCCATTCTTGAAATTCATATAAATGGAATCATACAGTTTCTGGATTCTTTCACTCTATGTAACGACAGTAAGATTCATCCATGTTTTTGTGTATATAAATGTTGATTCTTTTGTATTGCTGTGCATGAATATATCACAATGTACTTATCCATTAAATATTGATAGTCATTTGTTTCCAGTTTGGGACTAATTTGGAAAACCCTACCATAAACATCCTTATACACGTCTTTTTGTGGACATATATGCCTGTTTCTCTTAGGAATACACCCAGAAGTAGAACTGCTAAACTTTAGACTGACTCGGAACAACTAGATGTGTGATGCCACGTGGTCCTGTATCTACCCGACTCCCTTAGCTAAGTTCCCCTTCAGAAAGGAGGTTTTGTCTTCCTCTTTCTCTTGAATAGCCACAAGTACTTAGGTGGGTTCTCAGAGCACAGCAACAAACAGGAACTTGAGCAGGAAGTAACCGTGGGTAAAATGCTGCGTAATAATGAACACAGCACAATTAATCCCAGTATTCAGGTCAGGGAAAGTTCTTGTTTGGTTTACTAAATTCTAGAAAGGGAAACTGAAATAACGAAGGCATGAAGGGACAAACAAAGAGGTCAGACATCCAGACTGAAGTATCGTTCCCATCATAGTTGTCTGATCCTCCCAGCAGTAATAGTAGAGTAATGGGGCTCAGACTCAAGGGCAGACTTGTGATTCTAAAATTCCAGCTCTGTAACCCTCTTCATTCAAGTAGGCAGGGGAGGAAAATCAGAGATCCGCTCATTAAGTATTACAGAGGTGTTAAAAACCTATTAGCACCTATCTGACACTTTCTCCTTGATGGTTTTAGAATAATTGAAAGCAAGTTAAATAAGGAAGGACTCTCATTGAGAGATTCAGTGAGACTTGATGCCATGTTTAAGTAATACTGAAAGTCATTGCAGGTACCCTATTTGGGGAAGGAGGGTGCCAAGGGGTGACTGAGTCCAAATAGGGAATGCTTTCTCTTTATCTTTCCTCCCATGATGCTGTCTGGAAAGGACATACGTTTGCGTATGCAAATGCTTTCTGCATAGACAGCCTGAATTGAGTAGGCTAGACAGCTCTGCCTACCCTTCCCCACATGGCGTTCCTCAGCAGGGCCAGGACTAGAGTAGGGAGAGTAAGCTGCTTGCCCTGAGTGCAAAATTAAAGTGATGCCAAGAAATCAGTAAGCAAAGCCAGGCGTGGTGGCTCATGCCTGTAATCCCAGCACTTTGGGAGGCCAAGGCAGGCAGATCACTTGAGGTCAGGAATTCAAGACCAGCCTGGTCAACATGGTGAAACTCTGTCTCCACTAAAAATACAAAAATTAGCTGGGTGTAATGGCGCGTGCCTGTCGTCACAGCTACTCGGGAGGCTGAGGCAAGGGAATCACTTGAACCCAGGAGGTGGAGGTTGCAGTGATCTGAGATCACACGACTGTACTCCAGCCTGGACGACAGAGACTTCATCTCAAAAAGGAAAAAAAAAAAAGGTAGTCAGCAAGATAAACAACATTTAATGCAATATTTTTAAAAATCAAAACTCATGCAAAAAATCCATGATGAGGGAAATCCCAACTTTTAAAATAAATATAGGTTATGGTGGGCAGAATTAGGGTGCGGTCAAGTCATGTAAGTGCAGAGTGGCTCCACTACGAAGTTAAGATTAAATGAACTAAGGGATATAACATGCTTAGAACAAGCCCTCAATGTGTTATAATTATTACCATTACTGTTACCACTACTGCTGCTGCTGCTACTATTACTACTACTAGTAGTGGTCGTAGTATTTTTGCTGTAGGAAAGAGACAGTTGTTGTATTACCAGGTGGAGTCGGAGTCTGCTGTTCCTGACCTTGCCTCTAAGAAGTTTTTCGTGATTCCTAGGGTTTAAATTAGGTGTTCCTTCCCTGTGATCCTCTGGCATCCTAAACTGGCCTGCACTTACACAGCATTGTGTTGTCTGTTTACTTGGCCATTGTCTTCATCAGCTCAGGCCACCAGAACAAAATATCATAGATTAGATGGCTTGAATAAGAGACATTTATTTCTCACAGTTCTGGAGGCTGGGAAGTCCCATTTCAAGGTAACAGCAGATCCAGAATCTGATGAGGGCTCCCTTCCCCTCCTGCAGACAGCAACCTTCTCAGTTTATCATCACAAGATGGAAAAAGAGAGTTCTGGTCTCTTCCTCCTCTTAGAACGATGTTAATCCCATCAGGAGGACCACAGTCTCATGACCTCCTCTAAACCTAATTATCTCTCAAGGACCTCATCTCCAAACACCATCACATGGACCTTAGGGCTTCAACACATGAATCTGGAGAAAACACAAATACTTGTCCATCACATTAATCTTCCTGGATAGCTTAGGACCTCTGTGAAGGCAGAGATAGCCTTATTTTGCTTACTAATTTATCCTCCTCTGGGCCAAACGCAGTGCCTCACACATAATAGCTACTGGAACTATATTTATTCTCTTAGATGAGTATGAATCAGTGTCCACACATCTCTTCTCACTCCTTCTTCAATGGGATGCACTAAATTGGTTGGTGGGAGATGTTGAGTGGCAACCATTTACATACTTGTCAACTCTCCTATTTAGTCTGAAGTCATATAATAATAAAATTATTACTATTATTTCTTTTAGTGCTAACATTCATTGAGGACTTCATATGTGCTAAGAATTACACTAACCTTTTTCTATGTATCAACTCATTTATTTCTCATGGTAATCATACAGGTAGGTTATATCATTATCCTCTTTTACAGATGAAGAAACTGAGGCACGGAGGAGTCAAGTGTGTGCCCAAGGTCACTCAGTTAGTTACCAGTGTGGAACAGTTGTGCGCCGTCCACCCCACTCTGACTCCTGAATCTATGCTCTTGAATATTGAATGAGTTTGGGCTCCCAGGCTAACAGAACCCTGCCACCCACATCTGTGAAAAGATGCCAGCTCTATTACCCCTCCACCCCTAGGCAATCCTTACTTACTCCCTCTTATAACAAGAGATTGCCAACGGCGAGAACAGATGAGAAGGAGAAAATATGTTTTGTCATTTCTCTAAGAGGCCACCTGATCCCTGCAGGTTAAAAAGAAATCTTCACTATAACATCTCTCTCTGTCCTGGAATTCTTCTCTGTGCTTGGCTGGTCAGCTTAATCTTGAGCTGGCCAAGCGGAATGCCCATCCATAATACTGCTTCCGGAGTTAGTGTGACCTGGAGAGCAGAGGTTTCAGTAAGCAACCATACCACCAAATGCAGAAAGCACAAACTACTCAGTTAAAGGGATACTTACTTTCTCTGCTTCTGGATTTTCATTGGTACATTCCAGGTTTGGGTGTTTTTTAAAATAAATGTCAAGATCTAAACATAGTATTTTTCTACCACTGTCCTGGCTCTTCTTTTCTTCTTTTCTTTTGTTTTTTTCTTTTTTTATTACAGGGTCTCACTCTGTCACCCAGGCTAAAGTGTGGTTATGGCTCATTGCAGCCTCAACCTTCCAAAGTGCTGGATTGCAAGTGTGAGCCACCGTGCCTGGCCCTCCCTAAATTCTTTAGACAACTGTAGAGAATAGAATTACTTAATATTTTAATCGACTTTAAAATATGACTTTTTACTTGCATTCATTTTTAGAACACTTAATGTGTTCATTTTTTAAAAGCTAAAGTAATATAAAAAGGCTTTCATTAAGAGGAGTATCTCCCATCCTAGGCTTTCTCTTCACCCCCTAGAGATAACCATGTTTATTAGTTTCTTATCTTTCCATGCTTCCTTTATTAAATTTACTATTTAAATATTTTTTAAAATCAATGCTGCATATATTCTGATATATTCTTCTCTTCCTCCTTTCTTAAAGGAAAAAAAGTATCTCACTATGTATAATATTCTTCACTTTGTTTTTACAGCTAACAATCTTTCTGGGCTGGGTGCAGTGGCTCACACCTATAATCCCAACACCTTGGGAGGCTGAGGTGGGAGGATTGCTTAAGCTCAGGAGTTCAAGACCAGCCTTGGCAACGTAGTGAGACCCAATCACTATGAAAAAAATTTTAAATTAGCTGGATGTGGTGGCATACACCTATAGCCCTGGCTACTCAGGAGGCTGAGGTAGGAGAATCACTTGAGCCCAGGAGTTTGAGGCTGCAGTGAGCTGTGATTGTACCACTGCACTCCAGCCTGGGCAACAGGTCAGCCTGGGCAGCAAATCAAATAAAATAAACAAAAGAAAAACAAAAAGCTCACAAGCTTTCTGGAGTTCTTTCGATATCAGAACATAGAGAACTTCATTAATCATTACAACCATATCACATTCTGTGTAACTGTTAGTCTAACCAGCCCCTCATCAGTAAAAACTCGGGTCATCTCCGAACTTTTGCTATTGCAAATGATGCTGCAAGAAATGACCTTGGACATGCCTCATCTCCTCCCCACAGCAGGGCATCTGTCTAATAAATTCCCAGAACTAGGGATTACTAGGTCAAAGGGTAAGTGCATTTTCAAGGCTGATGGATGTCCCCGGCTTGCTCTCCACAGAGGCTATGGCCTTTTGAACTCATCCCACTCGTGATGACAATGCCAGTTTCCCCACAGCCGTACCCATAACACCGTCATGCTTCTCTGTTTTGGCCGATCTGATAAGTGATAAATGGTCTTCGGGTGGAATTTTAGTTTTCATTAATCTTATTATGAATGAGGTTGAGCATCTCTTCATAAGAATGGTGCATTAAAAACACTTTTATTGTGAGTGACAGAAGCTCATTAGCGCTAACTCAAGCAAGTGAAGGGGAAATTATTCTAAGAATTAAGAGGTGTCTCATGGAGCCAAGAGCAGCAATCCAGCAAGGCACCCAGATCTAGAAAACAAAAAATATTAATGAGATCGATCTCTCTGTCCTCTCCTCTCGTCTCCTCTTCTCTTTCTCCAACTGGGAAATACCTCCTTTCTGAGTGTAGGAGTGTGGGCCTCCCCACATCACCCCCCTGCTAGTGTACCTAACACAACCTCCGTCCCTCACATATGCTATCTCACAGTCTCAGTTCCAAATACCCAGAGAGAGACTCTAATTGATTAATCTTTCTTCAACAGTTCATCCCTAGTCCGATTAGCCATAGTAGGAGGTGGGAGAAGGATGAGAATCAGAAAATACGATTGCTTCCCCCCATAATGCAATGCCAACAGGAAACCAAGGGCCCTTTCACTGACCATCCCTTCTCCCACTGTGGTTCTCCCGAAAAAACAGAAGTTTTCTACATTTTTAGCAAAGCCCCATGTGAAGGATAGTCTACTCTTCTCCGTATAACACCAGTGCTTTTCCAGGCTAATCATGGTAATCCCATGCCCTTTGCTAGTAATGGGTTTAGAAGTAGACCTGTGATTCAGTTCTAGCTAATGATACATAAGGAAACATTTCGCACAGCTAAAAATAGATACAGTGTCAAGTTAGCCACTCTCCCTTGACTGCGCATTGTTGTCTGTGTGCGATTCTATCAATTAGCTTTTGCTACATTAAAAACTCAGTCTATCATGGTGGGGTGCCGAGTCTCACGCCTGTAATCCCAGCATTTTGGGAGGCCGAGTGGGGAAGATCACCTGAGGTCAGTAGTTCAAGACCAGCCTGGCCAACATAGTGAAACCCCGTCTCTACTAAAAATACAAAAATTAGCTGGGCATGGTGGCGCACACCTCGCCTGTAATCCCAGCTACTCAGGAAGCTGAGGCAGGAGAATCGGTTGAACCCAGGAGAATTGTGGAGATTGCAGTGAACCAAGATCGTGCCACTGCACTCCAGCCTGGGCGATAGGGTGACAGACTCCATCTTAAAACAACAACAGCAAACAAACAAACAAACACCCTAGGCCAGTTGCAGTAGCTCACACCTGTAATATCAGCACTTTGGGAGGACAAGTTGGGAGGATCATTTAAGGCCAGGAGCTCAAAACCAGCCTGAGCCACATAGCGAGATTCTGTCTCTAAAAAATAAAAATAAAAGTTAGCCAGGCATAGTGGCAGATGCCTGTAGTCCAGCTAATTGGGAGGCTGGGGCAGGAGGGTCGCTTGAGCACAGGAGTTCGAGGCCATAGTAAGCTATGATTATACCACTGCACTCAAGCTGGACTGAAAGAGCAACACCCTGTCTGGAAAAGAAAATTAAAAACCCACAAATTTAGTGACAATACAGAAGCATGTATTATTTCTCATGATTTGGTAGGTTGGTCAGCTGGTTCTGATCTGAGCTAGGTCAGCTAGGACAACATGGTTTAGGATGGCCTCATTCACATGTCTAACAGTTCACAGCTGTTTGATCTACACGTGATAGCTGAGGATGGCTCATCTTGACTCCAACAGGAACCTAGTCCAGGCTTCCTAACACGGTATCTCAGGCCCTCAAGGTACAGTAAGAGGGTGGGGCAGCGGTAGCAGGAAAACACTTTCTTTCCTCTCTCTCTCTTTTTTTTTTTCTTTTTTTGAGACAAAGTCTTACTCTGTCCTTCAGGCTGGAGTGCAGTGGTGCCATCTCAGCTCGCTGCAACATCCACCTCCCAGGTTCAAGCAATTCCCCTGCCTCAGCCTCCCAAGTAACTGGGATTACAGGCACATGCCATCGCACCCAGCTAATTTTCGTATTGTTAGTAGAGATGGGGTTTCACCATGTTGGCCAGGCTGGTCTCAAATTACTGACCTCAGGTGATCTGCCCACCTCAGCCTCCCAAAATGCTAGTATTACAGGCGTGAACCCCTGCGCCCGACCTGAGCACTTTTCAAGTGTCTTCATGCATCATATTTGCTGTTGTCCCATTGGCCAAGGCAAGCCACGTGGCTATGCCACGTGATTAAGTGGAGCAATAGACCACAGCTGTTTATGGGAGGAGCTAAAACGTAATGCAGCAATTTTTGCAGTCTAACATGGTGACCCCTATAACCCTAGCTATCTTGGGACTATGAGGGGTACTAGCCTGAGGGTGGAAGAAGATGGGAAGGATTCTCATGATGACAGTGAATCACTGAATTTACTAACCTTGAAGAGGTGCTACCTTGGAAGTTTTTGTCACGTGAGATAATTAATTTTCCCTTCTGTTTAAGACAATTGAATTGGTATTAATCGATGTAAATTATTTTTGTATGTCAATTCAGATGTTACAAAGGGAGGTCAGTTCCCAGACGATAAAAGGGTGGTTCATCCACCCGCCAGACATCCCAAATTGGCTGAACACTTCGTTGTTTTTATTGTTGTTTGTTGTTGCTGTTGTTGTTGTTAGAGACAGTCTTGCTGTCACCCAGGATGGAGTGCAGTGGCATGATCTTGGCTCACTGCAACCTCCACTTCCTGGGCTTAAGCCATCCTCCCACCTCAGCCTCTTAAGTAGCCAAGACTCCAGGTCCACGCCACCATGCCCAGCTAATTCTTGTGTTTTTTGTAGAAAAGGGCTTTCACCACGTTGCTTAGGTTGGTCACAAACCCCTGAGCTCAAGCAATCCACCTGCCCCAGCCTCCCAAAGTGCTGGGATGACAGGCATGAGCCACTGCACCCAGCCTGGCTGGATATGTTTTAAGTGTCTGTGAAGGAATCCAGGCTGACTGCATGCCTAATATGAGCCAAATTTGAGGGATGGTTACCCAAAAATCATATGCAAATTTATACATCCTTAAATTATGTAGAGTTCAGAAGATGAGAAACAAAGTCCAGTTCTGAGGTCCAAAATTTCAAATATTCCCACACATAGGAAAAGGGCATAAAATGGAGAATGTGAAACAGATGCAGGGGTAGATAATATAATTTAAGTGATGATGCCCATCATGGCCTCTGCTGTGTAGTAGATAATACCCCATGTTACAATCTCAAGAAACAGAAGAAAGAGAGAGAGAGAAAGATGCTCAGTAATATTAGAAAGAAAGTTTATTTAGTGCCACATCTGGCAAAGAGGGTAAGTACAGGAAGGGTTCAAAAGAGACTATAAAATGTTGTCACCAGTCACCATGGTAAGAACAGTTTCAGTGCCGTGACAGGAAAAGCAAACCAGGATGAATTGAAGAGTGAAATAAACAAGAAAAAGGATGAATAATAAATATAGGATGTTACATTATCTTGGACTCTTTTGATTATGTGCTTCATAATCCCACCTTAAACCACTTGGTTTGAGGGTGCAGATTTAATAGCTCTTATAACTGAAACTCAGAGTGTCTAGCATCAGACATACTTGGATTCAGAGATTCAACCTAAAATCACCACATATTATCTCTGGGGAATTGGTTCTGGGATCCTCTCAGATACCAGAATCTGACGATGCTCAAAATTGTTTCATAAAATTATGTAATATTGGCATATAAACTATGGATATCCTTCTGTATACTTTGAAGCCTCTCTAGATTACTTATGATACCTAATATAATATAAAAGATAATACAATACAAATAGTTGTTATACTGCATTTTTTAATTTTTTTTTGAGACAGGGTGTCACTATGCCACCCAGGCTGGAGTGCAGAAGTGCAATCATAGCTCACTGCTCCACCTCTTAGGCTCAAGCGATCCTCTCGCATCAGTCTCCTGAGACTACAAGCACACACTACCATGCCTGGCTAATTTTTTTGTTTTTCTTTTGTAGAGATGGGCTCTCTCTGTGTTGCCCAGGCTGGTCTTGAACTCCTGGTCTTATGGTCCTTCTACCTCAGCTTCCCAACGTGCTGAGATTGCAAGTGTGAGCCCCAATTCTCAGCTCTGTTTTTTAATATTTTTGGCCTGCAATTGGTTGAATCTAAGGATGTAGAATCCTCGGATACGGAGAATCCACTGTACATAATGGAAACCCTGTCTTTCTCTCCATTTCTTGGTTCTACTTGCCTTCCCAGAAAGTCTCCCTCCACATGCAGCACGGATATGGTGGCTCATACCTGTAATCCTAGCACTTTGGGAGCCCAAGGTGGGTGGGTCATTTGAGGTCAGAAGTTCGAGACCAGCCTGGCCAACATGGTGAAACCCCATCTCTAGTAAAAATACAAAAATTAACCAGGCATGGTGGCATGCACCTATAATCCCAGGAGCTACTTGGGAGGCTGAGGCAGGAGAATCACTTGAGCCTGGGAGACCGAGGTTGCAGTGAGCCAAGATCACATCATTGCACTCCAGCCTGGATAACAGAACAACACTCTGTCTCAAAAAAAAAAAAAAAAAAAAGTCTCTCCACATGGAGAAGTGAAGCACAGCCTCCCCAGTGACTCTGGCAAAAGTCTCGGGGAGGTCCAGCATGGGAGACCTGACCACCCCTGACTTTATCACTCCTACCTGGGAGGTGGAGTGTTCTGATTGGCTGTGACCTTGTTAGCCTTCAAGCCACAGGGATTGAACAGGATTTTTATGAAATAAGCAGAGCAATGTTTGTCTCAAAGAAGAAATGCTAAGTAAAAGATTAAAAATATATAATAGCTTTCTTAGACTTGACACCAAAAGCAAGGAAAAATTGATAAATTGGACCTCATGAAATTCTTTTAAATTTTTTCTTTGAAAGACCTGTTAAGAGATGCAAAAACAAGCTGCATACTAAGAGAACATATTCACAAACAATATGACTCACAGAGGACTAGTATCTACCATACATAAAGAACCCTCACAACTCAGCAGTAAGAAAACTAACAACCCAATTGGAAAGTGAGGGAAAAAAAGCATAAACAGACATTTCATAGGAGAGGATATACAAATGACAAATAAAAATATGAAAATATATTCAGCCTGGCATGGTGACTCATGCCTATAATCCCAGCACTTCTGGAGGCTAGGGCAGGAGGATTGTCCAAGTCCAGGGTGTGGCCATGAAGAAACAGAGGAGAAAGTAATTGGTTGAGAAGATCACAGAACAGCCAACCAGCATGCTAGGAAAGTCATCTATAAGAACACTAAAATTTCTCAGTATGGTAATGGAAAGGGAGAGAAGAAATCAACTCCATTGGGAGCTAGTTTTCAACTAAGGTATGGTTGTGTAGTTGGCTTCCTATGAAAAAGATTCTACAGTCAGGCACGGTGGCTCATGCCTGTAATCCCAGCATTTTGGGAGGCTGATGCAGGTGGATCACCTGAGGTCAGGATTTTGAGACCAGCCTGGCCAACATGGTAAAACCCTGTCTCTACTAAAAATACAAAAATTAGCTGGGCGTGGTGGCAGGTGCCTGTAATCACCGCTACTTGGGAGGCTGAGGCAGGAGAATTGTTTGAACCTGGGAGACAGAGGTTGCAGTGAGCCGAGATCACACCATTGCACTTCAGCTTGGGCAAGGGAGCAAGACTCTGTCTAAAAAAAAGAAACAAAGAAAGAAAAAGAGTCTACAACATTGCGGTTGTGAGTGCAGGCTTCATAGATATATCAAACAGAGACAGACAGACAAATTGATAGACAGATAGATAGATAGATGCACAATATAAGTTCTTCTGTTTCTGCTACCCAGACCCTTAGAACATTCCATGTTCTGGCATCGGCTATTAACCTTTAGTTTAACCTGTAGCTATTTTGCAATCTAATAAATTCTTTTCTTTTTTCCCATAGGGTTAGCCAGAGTCTATTTCTGTTGTTTACAATTAAAGTATCCTACAAGATGAACAAATACAAATGACTCTTGCTGCCAAGGTGTGGATGCGGCTATCACAGACATGCTCAGTTTCATGAACCACATTTCAAGAAGGGCTCTGAGAAAACAAAGCAGCACTGGAGACTTATAATTCCTTTTGAGGGAAAAGCCTACGTACAAAAGATGTGAGTTACCAAAATGTTTTTAATTATCTGTAAGGGAGACTTTCATGCAAATATGAGATGCTCAGTAGTTTGATGGAATGAATGGAGGCAAAGGGAAAGAGACAAGCTACAAAACTTTGATTCCATTGCCTTTGGTCTTTCTTAGGTTGTGGACCATACCATGCACGGTAGCTCCGGTCATTTGGATCCTTTGGGAGTTAGAAGGCAGCCCCCAGGTTTAAGAGTTTCTCCGTAAGCTGAGATAAATCCAGCTCCTTCTAACTTCCATTGATTATTCCTCACTTCCAGAATAAATCTATTCCCTCTTCCACATGACAAGCCTTCACACATTGAAAAATAGCTCTCATATCCCTCCCTTTCTCCTAGCCGTTCTTCTGCAAGCAAATCTCCTTATTTCTTTGTATAATATGGTAACAAGTCCTGAAAAACCTTTGCTGACCTTTTGAGTTAATTTGCTTCAGTTTTTCATTGCCTTTATTAAAGTATAGTGTCCAGAACTGAGACCCAGCGTTCCAGCTATTAGTCAGATCCATGAAGAATGAAGAACTGTCGCCTCCTTTGTTTTCAATGCTATACTCCTAGTAATGTGTCCTAACTCTGTCACATGCATGGCTGATCCTGTCCACCCAGCTGTTTCTATCCTCTCCACAAGTGTCTTACCAGGTCCCAGTGGCCTCAGCTTCGTCCTGATTTCTCCCTACCCTGTTTGAAATCTTTCCTGCCTTCTTGAACCAGTTCAGGGAGCAACAGAAGTGACTCAGGAACATTGAAATAGTCAAGGAGGCTGAGTGCAGTGGCTCATGCCTGTAATACCAGCACTTAGGGAGGCTGAGACAAGAGGATCCCTTCAGTTTGAGTCCAGCCTGGGCAACAGTGAAACCCTGTCTAAAAAAAAAATTTTAAAACGTAGTCAGGTGTGCTATGCATCTACAATCCCAACTACTCAGGAGGCTGAGGTGGGAGAATCGTTTTAGCCCAGGAGGTCAAGGCTGCAGTGAGCTGTGATTGCACCACTGCACTCCAGCCTGGGCCACAGAGTGAGACCCTGTCTCAAAAATAAAAAATAAAAAATGGTCATGGAAAAAAATGAAAACTTTGGCGGAATTCCTTACACCTGTTGTCTTAGCCTAGGTTCTTCCAAAGAGGAGAGCTTGAGATTAGGGCTCGGAGGCAGCCAGTTTAATCTGCAAAGTGATTCCAGGAAAGCAGAGGCTAGAGAAGCATGAAACCAAGGAGTGATCACGGATCCGAGGATATGTTACTGAGCCGGTTACCACCATGGGCAGCTGGGGCTCAGTCCTGCTGAGGTCCTGAGAGGAACTATGGTGAGTGCTCCCCAAACAGGAGGCTCCAGAGAAGAGCAATTTATCCATGGAGCACTCCTTCATCTGTCAAGGGTTGCTGCATGGGCTGTTAACTCCCTTGCCTTTCCGGGTGTGTGAATGAGTCTGTGTGGTTCATTCACGCAGATTCCTACAGTCCTACCATCTGGAGGAAGCAGAAAAGCCCAGAAACAGAGAATGAAAGATACACAATGCAACCAAAAGGAGATGCTCTCCCTTTATGGCTGTGCACAACCAGGTGCCACGGTGTTGGCTGGAGTAAAAAAAAAACAGACCTAAGAGGTAGTGAGAAGCATGTCTTCTGTGTGCTATACATCTTTAATGACTTATGGTTGGTTTTTTCTTTGTTGTTGTTGTTGTTTTGAGACAGAGTCACTCTGTCACCCAGGCTGGAATGCAGTAGCACGATCTCAGCTCACTGCAACCTCCGCCTACCGGGTTCAAGAGACTCTCCGGCCTCAGCCTTCCCAGCAGCTGGGATTACAGGCACTCACCACCAAGCCCGGCTGATTTTTGTATTTTTAGTAGAGATGGGGTTTCACCATGTTGGTCTGGCTGGTTTTAAACTCCTGACCTCAGGTGATCCACTCTCCTCGGCCTCCCAAAGTGCTGGGATTACAGGCGTGAGCCACCGTGCCTGGCTGTTTTGTTTGCTTGTTTGAAGTTTCAGGGTGCATGTGCAGTTCGTGCAGGTTTGTTACACAGGTAAACGTGTGCCATGGTGGTTTGCCACACTATCAACTTATCACCTAGGCATTGAGCCCAGCACGCATTAGCCCTTTTTCCTCATGTTCTCCCCACTGTTGGCATTTTTATTACAAATGAAGGTAGCGCTTTGTGACTCTATTTAATCTTCATCCAGTCCTGATAGCCACACAGAAGGATCTAAAGAAGTATCCCTCCAACTCCAAATCCTGTTCCGTGCTATTCCTGCCCCTGGCTCTGGAACTCATGTTCATCTCATTGAGGACTTTGTTCATTAAATATTTCCTAATTCCACAAATCTTCAACTAGACGTCCACGATGTCCCAAAGAAGCATGGCTTTTCTTTCTTTCTTTTCATTTTCATTGCCTTTCTTTCTTTCTTTTTTTTTTTTTTTTTTTCTTTTTTGACACAGGGTCTGGCTCTGTTGGCCAGGATGGAGTGCAGCGGTGCAATCTCAGCTCACTGCAGCCTCAGCTTTGCAAGCTTAAGTGATCCTCCCACCTCAGCCCCATGAGTAGCTGGAACTACAGGTGCATGCCACAATGTCCAGCTGATTTTTTAAATCTTTTGTACAGATGGCGCGGGTGTCGGGGGGGAGTCTCACTATGTTACCCAGGGTGGTCTCGAACTCCTGGCCTCAGATGATCTTCCCACCTGGGCCTCCCAAAATGCTGGGATTACAGGCATGAGCCACTGTGCCCAACAGTTTCATTTTGTATTGAGCCCTACAAATTATGTAGCTGGTTCTAGCCCTGAGGGAGATAGACAATGGGAAGTATTTGCTTGGGATTTGCCTCAGCCCACTTTCCAGATCATCAGGCCCCTGGAATTTGAGTGACTTTTTTGTCTGCATGCCATTCATCTTGGATAAGGACCATTAAGAAAATAGAAGGGGGCCGGGCACCGTGGCTCATACCTGTAATCTCAGCACTTTGGGAGGCCGAGGGAAGCAGATCACTCACGGTCAGGAATTCGAGACCACATGGTGATTTTTGTCTCTACTAAAAATACAAAAATTAGCTGGGTGTGGTGGTGAATGCCTGTAGTCTCAGCTACTCAGGAGGCTGAGACAGGAGAATCACTTGAACCTGGGAGACGGAGGTTGCAGTGAGCCAAGATCACACCACTGCACTCCAGCCTGGGTGACAGAGCCAAACTCCGTCTCAAAAAAAGAGAGAAAGAGAAAAGAAAAGAGAAGGAAAGAAAGAGAGAAAGAGAAGAAAAGAAAGAAACAGAGAGAGAGAAAGAAAGAGAAAGAAAGAAAGAGAGAGAGAGGCCGGGCGCGGTGGTTCACACCTGTAATCTCAGCATTTTGGGAGACTGAAGTGGGTGGATCATGAGGTCAAGAGATCGAGACCATCCTGGCCAACATGGTGAAACCCTGTCTCTACTAAAAAACACAAAAATTAGCTGGATGTGGTGGCGCGTGCCTGTAGTCCCAGCTACTTCAGAGGCTGAGGCAGGAGAATTGCTTGAACCCAGGAGGCAGAGGTTGCAGTGAGCTGAGATCATGCCACTGCACTCCAGCCTG
>NW_016107400.1:6346072-6348777 GCF_001604975.1 Cebus imitator | reverse complement strand
AGAAAGAAAGAAAGAAGGAAAGAAAGAAAGAAAAGGAAAGAAAGAGAAAGAAAGAGAAGGTGGAAGGGAGGGAGGGAGGGACGGAGGAAGGGAAGGGGAAAATAGAAGGTATTATGGAGTGTCTAGCTTAGCATGTTATCTCCTTCACATTGCAGGTAATCTTTAAACTGAGATGTGAAGGCTGAAGGGTTAGCTAGACTAAAAGTGAGGGAAAACATTGCAGGCAAAGGGAAGGGCAGAGGTAAAATACGTGGAGACAAGAGAAAGGAGAGCACATGTGGGGAACTTGTTGGTCAAACTTTCTGTTATTACAGACAGAGCCGGCCAGGCATGGTGGCTCACACCTGTAATCCCAGCATTTTGGGAGGCCAAGGCGGGTGGATCACGAGGTCAGGCGATTGAGACCATCCTGACTAACACGGTGAAATCCCATCTCTACTAAAAATAGAAAAAACTTAGCCAGGTGTGGTGGCACATGCCTGTAGTCCCAGCTACTCAGGAGGCTGAGGCAGGAGAATTGCTTGAACCCAGGAGGTGTACGTTGCAGTGAGCCAAGAGCGTGCCACTGCACTCCAGCTTGGGTGACAGAGAGAGACTCCGTCTCAAAAAATATATAAAATAAATAGAGGCAGAGCCAGGCTGTCAAGGATACTGACCACAAGGGATGTTCCCAGCTAAGCTGGATAGAGCCGGAGAGTTAACCAAAGTGGTGGGAGGCAGACAGGTGTCTAGAGCCATGCAGTCTCTTTCTGCTGAGGTCCTTGTCACTTCCCCTCACCAGCTTGTTCCTCCTGGTGACCAGAATCTGGCCCAAGGCAACAGTTCCTCTAGATGCTTCCTTTACCTTCTAAAAGACAAAACAGCAATAAAACTGAAGAACAGGATCTCAGAGTTCAGTTACCCAAGACTTTCTGTGGGTATCCATGTCACTGAGCCCCTAAATAAGATAAAAGTAGTATTTCAAATAAGTGGGGCGAAAATGGACTCATCCACAGAGGGCATCAGTATTGCCAAATACTCAAGTCGTTTTTAATTTTATTAGGATAAATTCCTGGGGTGGGATCATTAAGTGGAATAATCTGAACAACTGCATGGCTTATGTTTGCCTTATTATATTCCCAAAGAGTTGGAGCATTTTACAGCATCACCACTTGGGCAGGGTTTTACATGTCGTTGCTAATCTAGTAAGTAGAAGAGAGAGATCAAAGTTTCTCTAATTTGTGTTTGTGTGATTTATCCGTATACTTTCTTCATTTATATAAATAAATGTCTTCACTTTGGGAGGCTGATGCAGGCAGATCATCTTACGTTAGGAGCCTGGCCAACATGGTAAAACCCCATCTCTACTAAAAACACAAAAATTAGCCAGACATGGTGGCAGATGCTTGTAGTCCCAGCTACTCGGGAGGCTGAGGCAAGAGAATCACTTACACCCAGAGGCAGAGGTTGCAGTGAGCCAAGACCGCGCCACTACACTCTAGCCTAGGTAACAAGAGCAAAACTCCATCTCAAAAAAACCAAAAAACAGCTTCTGGTCAGTGAGGTGGCTTATGCCTGCAATCCCAGCACTTTGGGAGGCCAAGGCAAGCGGATCACTTGACGCCAGCAGTTCAAAACCAGCCTGGCCAACAGGGCTAAACCCTGTATCTACTGAAAACAAACAAACAAACAAAAATTTACGGGGTGTGGTGACACATGCCTGTAATCCCAGCTACTCAGGAGAATGAGGCAGGAGAATAGCTTGAGCCTAAAAGTCGAGATCAAACCACTGTACTCCAGTCTTGGTGATAGAGTGAGATCCTGTCTTTAAAAAAAAAAAAAAAAAATCCAGCTTCATGCATTTTTAGTATGAGCATAAACTGGTACGACTTCTTTGGGAGAAAATTCTGAAATAGCTATCAAAAATTAGAAATGAGGAAGAAAAAAAAATCCTTTGACCCAGAAACTCTAATTTCAAGAGTTTATCCTAGACATAAGCTGGAATCTCAGTAAAGATATTTGCTCAAGGTTATGTCTTTTGACATTATTTATAGTAGCAAAAGATGAGAAACGACTTTTCCCGATCAATGGGAGCTGTTTGTTATATTACGGAGCCACTTTTTTTAATGAGGTAGACTTTTATGGGCTTCGACATTAAACAGTTTACAAGTTGTAGCGTTGGGGTCATAAAAGCCTGTAGGTGACACACCCACTTGTGTAGAAAGAGTGGAGGATGATATCCCTAGTTAGAGACTGTGATAGAGACTCACAGAGAGACACTACAAAGATCATATCGCAAGGAATTTACATAAGAGAACATTAATTGTAATTGTTTCTTGGGTGAAGGTAAGAGAGAAATAAGGTGTTCGTTGTATACATTTTGTTACTCTGAATATTACTATGTTATTTTTCTAGAAAATACTTAAATAAAAAATATTAGGAGAGCCGGGAGTGGTGCTTCATGCCTGTAATTCCAGCACTTTAAGAGGCAGAGATGGGAGGATCTTTTAAGTCCAGGAGTTCAAAACCAGCCTCGGCAATACAGTGAGACCTCATCTCCACAAAATAATTATAAAATTGGCCAGGCATGGTGGTACAAGCCTGTCATCCCAGCTACTTAGGAGGCTGAAGTGGGAAAATTGCTTGAGCCCAAGAGGTTGAGGATGCAGCGAGTTGAGAATGTGCCACTGCACTCCAGCCTGGGTTACAGAGTGACACCCTGTCTC
>NW_016107400.1:6343126-6346058 GCF_001604975.1 Cebus imitator | reverse complement strand
AAAAAAAAAAAAAAGAAAGAAAGAAAGAAAGAAAAGAAAAAAGAAGGAAAGGAAAGGAAATATCTATATATATATATATACATATTTTTTAAATTTCCTTTCCTTTTTTATATGTGTGTGTTTGTGTGTGTGTGTGTGTGAAAAAATTTCCTTTCCTTTTTTTTTCTCCCAGGTTCAAGTGATTCTCCTCCCTCAGCCTCCCGAGTAGCTGGGATTACAGGTGTGAGCACCTCTCCCAGCCAGAAAAAAATTAAAAAAAAAAAAAAAAAAACTATTGCCAGGCATGGGGGTTCATGCCTGTAGTCTTCAGCACTTTGGGAGGCTGAGGCAGACAGATCGCTTGAGGTCAGGAGCTCCAGACCAGTCTGGCCAACATGATGAAATCCTGTCTCTGCTAAAAATACAAAAATTAGCCAGACATAGTGGTGCATGCCTGTAATCCCAGCTATTCAGAAGGCTGAGGCAGGGGAATCACTTGAACCTGGGAGGCAGAAGTTGCAGTGAGCCAAGATTGTGCCACTGCACTCCAGCCTGGGTGACAGAGTGAGACCTCATCTAAAAATATATATATATTATGAATATATTGTCATTAATACATTAATTATGTTAGCATATATATAATAATTTTATTATGTATGATTCATATATTATTATGTATATCATATAGAGAGAGCAAGAGAGAGAAGACGGAGATGCTCAAGAGGGGGAAAAGAAAGTAAAACTCATCCATAATCCTAATTTATAGAAAATTATGCAAAGTAACAAAGTCTGCCCCCCAGGTTAATCACAGATAAATATTGCCTTTAAATTCTTCCAGAATTGTTTCTGTTTGCCCAAATATAGTTAAATAATATTTCGACTTTAATTTAGGGATTTTAATATACTTTTCCTCTCCCCACTGTCTTTCCCTCAGCCAAGCAAGCAGAAAGTCAGCTTGGAAAGTCTTCGTCTCTGAGGGGGTTTGTGGCAGGTCTGAAAAGCAGAATAATCTCCAAGATGTCTTAGCTGTTGCACCAAAAATCTAAGCCCATAGGAGAATGTAGAGGATTTGTGGAAGAGCTAGAAGGAAGCGAGGGTGGGGGGGATGTTTGCAGAAATAATTGACACTGAATGAAAGGAAGGTGGTCATTTTATATTTTGTAACCAATACAACATGTATTGTCATTGATACGTATGATTTCCCAAACACTGTTGCAAGGAACTGAGCATGAGTGTTAGAATTCTTGGGAGGTATTTGAAAAATCAAATCTGTAAAGGAGGAGAAAGGAATAGAGGAGGAAGAGAGGGGCAGAGGAGAAGGAGGAAGAGGAATGGAGAATTTAAAACCCATCTAAGCTAAACACGAGCTAGATTGAGGAGCTGAGTAATAAAATTATCAGATAAGAAAAAGTTCTAAATGAAAGGAGATACAGTTTGCATTTAGTGCAAAGGACGTGAAAAGGCAATTCACAGAAAAGGCAATACAAATGGCTTATACACATGGGAGAAAACACTCGACCTCACACACAATTAAGGAGATGCCCATTGAAACAACAATGAGACGGGACCTACAAACAGGGCAGGTGGATGCTGGCCTGTTCGCACCTCCGTGCACGTTAGAAAACAGCGCCCCCTCCTGGGCAGATGCGCCTCGTGCCGGTGACTGGGGTGAGTTTTCGAATTCAGTCCTACTGCCTCGCAGCCTGGGTTTGCAAACAAGCTTGGATCCCTTGGCCAAATTTTTAAAGGGTTGAGAGTACTGATGTTTAGAAGGAGACAGAAAAACACTCGCCTGCTCCTCAGAAAACGTTTTCTTGTTTTAACTCTGGCGTTCACACTGTAATTCTAAATAATATGATTGCACTTCTATGTATTGATTTATCAACTTAAAACCATATTGTCTCCATTGAAGAGTGAAATTTAGTTCAGCCTCACTATCACCTCTTCCCTTGTTTATACATCAGTTTTGTTTGATATTATTCAGTAAATTCCTGCAGTCAGCGAATAAATATTTATCAAAAACTTGCATACGGTAAGCTCTTTCCTGGGTGCTGGTTGTTCTAATGACTTCATTATTTTTTTAACTTTTCTTTTTAGATGCAGTTTTGCTCTTGTCACCCAGGCTGGAGTGCAATGGTGCGATATCAGCTTACCGAAACCTCTGCCTCCTCGGTTCGAGTCATTCTCCTGCCTCAGCCTCCCAGGTAGCTGGCATTATAGGCATGAGCCACCACACCTGGCTAATTTTGTTTTTTTAGTAGAGACAGGGTTTCTCCATGTTAGTCAGGCTGGTCTCAAACTCCGGACCTCAGGTAATGCGCCCACCTCAGCCTCACAAAGTGTTGTGATTATAGGCGTGAGTCACCACACCTGGTCTATTTTTAACTTTTTAATTGCCTGTATGGCTTTAGATAATATACTTAATCCTCTTTTTTCTATCCTTATTCACATAAATTCAGGATTTTTTTTATTTCGTGCTTTTGCAAGTAATAGAAACTATGACTGGCTTAAAAGGTGTTGTAAAAAGAAAGATTATGGGATGGATACTGGGGTATATTAACAGAATCCAAGGAAGGACTGAACAACCAGGGCTTGGCAGGACCAGCAACCAGGGCAGCTGCAGAAACCCAGCAGCAGGAATGTGCAAACTTCCTCCTAAGAGGCAGCTTTTACATCTCTCATGTCAAAACCATACGCTCCACTTTGGCCAGGGGTATAAGGCCATGTGGTATAGACATGGCAGCTGCTGAGACAATTGCACAAAAGACAGTTTAATTTTTTATTTGTTTTTTAGAGGCTTTTTTGGGCAACTTTGTTGCCCAGGCTGGAGGGCAGTCGCAAGATCATAGCTCACTGCAACCAGTTCTATTGGGCTCAAGTGATCCTCCCAATTCAGCCCATCGAGTAGCCAAGACTGCAGGCATGCACCACAGCCAGCTAAGTTTTTTTTTTT
>NW_016107400.1:6333790-6340841 GCF_001604975.1 Cebus imitator | reverse complement strand
AGGCAGGAGAATTACTTGAACCCTGGAGATGGAGGTTGCAGTGAGTGGAGATCCCCCACTGCACTCTAGACTTAGCAACAGAGCAAGACTCCATCAAAGAAAGAAAGGAAAGAAGGAAGGAAAAAAGGAAGGAAGGAAGGAAGGCAAGCAAGCAAGAAAGAAGGATCTAGCTCTGCAAAAGACCATGTAAAGAGTATGAAAAAGACAAAGTACAGACTGGGAGAAAATATTTGCAAACCCTCTATCTAACAAAGGACTAGTATCTAGGATATATAAAGAACACTCAAAACAGATTAGGAGCAGTGGCTCACTCCTGTAATCCCAGCACTTTAGGAGGCTGAAGCGGGTGGATCACTTGAGCCCAGGAGTTTGAGACCAGCCTGGCTAACATGGCAAAACCCTGTATCCTCTAAAAATACAAAACTTAGCTGGCTGTGGTGATACATGCCTGTAATCCCAGCTTCTAAGGAGGCTGAGGCAGGAGAATCACTTGAACCTGGGAGGCTAAGGTTGCAGTGAGCTGAGATTGTGCCACTGCACTCCAGCCTGGGCAACAGAGCAAGACTCCCATCCCAAATACAAACAACCACAACAACAAACCCTCAAAACTCAACAGAAAAAAAAAAATCCAATTAGAAAATGAGCAAAAACATGAAGAGACATTTTAGTGAAAAGGATGTATGGACAGCAAACAAGCACATGAAAAGATGTCAATATCACTAGCCATAAAGGAAATGCAAACTAGAACCATAGTAAGATATCACCTCACACCTATCAGAAAGACTAACATAGAAAATAGTGACAATACCAAACGTTGCCAAGGATTTGAACACACGTTGCTGGTGAGAATGTAAAATGGGCCAGGCACAGTGGCTCAAACCTGTGATCCCAGCACTTTGGGAGGCTGAGGTGGGAAGATCACAAGGTCAAGAGATCGAGACCATCCTGGCCAATGTGGTGAAACTCCAACCATCTCTACTAAAAATACAAAAATTAGCTGGGCGTGGTGCATTGCGCCTGTAATCCCAGCTACTTAGGAGGCTGATGCAGGAGAATCGCTTGAACCCAGGAGGTGGAGGCTGCAGTGAGCCGAGATCTTGCCACTGCACTCCAGCCTGGTGACAGAGTGAGACTCCGTCTCAAAAGAGAGAGAGAGAGAGAGAGAGAAAGAGACTGTAAAATGGCTGAGCATGGTGACACATGCCTGTAGTCCCAGCTAGAGGAGAGGCTGAGGCAGGAGGACCACTTGAGGCCAAGAGTTCTGGTCTGCTGTGGGCTATGTCAATCAGGTGTCTGCATCAATATGTTGACCTCTCATGAATGGGGAACCACCAAACTGCCTAAGGCGTGGTGAACCAGCCAAGGTGGGAAATGATCCAGATGAAAACTCCTATGCTGATTAGTAGTGGGATCACGCCTGTGAATAGCCACTGCCCTCCAGCCTGGACAACATAGCAAGATCCCATCTTGGTTTAAAGAAAAAAGAAAAAATTAATAAAATAAAAAGAGAGAATATAAAGTGGCACATGGCCAGGTGCAGTGGCTCACACCTGTAATCGCAGCATTTTGGGAGGCTGAGGCAGGTGGATCACTTGAGGTCAGGGGTTCAAGACCAGCCTGGCCAACATGGCAAAATCCCATCTCTATTAAAAATACAAAAAATTAGCTGGGCATGGTGGCGCACGCCTGTAATCTCAGCTACTCGGGAGGCTGAAGCAGGAGAATTGCTTGAACCTGGAAGGTAGACGTTGCAGTGAGCTGAGATGGTGCCACTGCACTACAGCCTGGGCAACAGAGCAAGACTCCATCTCAAAAAAACAAAAAAACAAAAAAAATAAAATAAAATAGAAAATGGTACAGGCTGGGCACGGTGACTCACACCTGTAATCCCAGCACTTTGGGAGGCTGAGGTGGGCAGATCACAAGGTCAGGAGTTCGAGACCAGCCTGGCCAACATGGTGAAACCCCGTCTCTACTTAAAATACAAAAATTAGCTGGGCATAGTGGCGGGTGCCTGTAGTACCAGCTACTCGGGGGGCTGAGACAGAAGAATGGCTTGATCCCGGGAGGCGGAGGTTGCAGTGAGCCAAGATCACGCCACTGCACTCCAGCCTTTTTGAGACTCTGTCTCAAAAAGAAAAAAAACAAGAAAATGGTCCAGCCACTTTTTGGCTGTTTCTTAAACTCTTTGGCTGTTTCTTAAAAAAGCTAAACATGCTGCTGGGCACGGTGGCTCACACCTGTAATCCCAGCACTTTGGGAGGCCGAGGCAGGTGGATCACCTGAAGTCAGGAATTCAAGACCAGCCTGGTCAACATGGTGAAACCCCATCTCTACTAAAAATACAAAAATTAGCTGGACATGGTGGTGTGCAACAATAATCCAGATACTTGGGAGGCTGAGGCAGGAGAACTGCTTGAACCCGGGTGGCAGAGTTTACAGTGAGCCGGGATCACGCCACTGCACTCCAGCCTGGGCAACAGAGCAAGACTTGGTCTCAAAAAGAAAAACAAAAAAAACAAAACTGAGCATGCCTCCCTGACCTATACTAGGCCTCTGCTGTGGAGGTGATGGACAGTCGAGGTGTCTGAGTGATTCCCAGGGCCCAGCAAAGGGACAAAGTCTCCAGAGCTCTGAAGACAAGGGGTACCACACCAAAATATGAACTCAGTTTCCACTCCACCTTCATTGGCCGCAAACCTGCCAAAAACAAAGGCCACATCTCCCGATACCTGGCAAACAGATGCAGTATCGCCTTATGAATCGATTGCTTCTCTGAGGTGTATTTGGGGAGAAGCTTCGAGAACAAGTTGAAGAGCGTCTGCCCTATGAGACTGGAGAGATTCCACGAAAGACTCTGGATGTCATGGAGGAAGCAATGGTTCAGGCAGAGGAAGCAGCTGCTGAGATTACCAGGGAGCTGGAGAAACAGGAGAAGAAACACTTAAGGAAGGAAAAAAGGCCAGGCGCGGTGGCTCACATCTGTAATCTCAGCACTTTGGGAGGTCAAGGTGGACGGATCACGAGGTCAGGAGTTCCAGACCAGCCTGACCTGGAACTTCAACACGTGAAACCCCATCTCTACTAAAATACAAAAAATTAGCCAGGAGTGGTGGCATGTGCCTGTAATCCCAGCTACTCAGGAGGCTGAGGTGGGAAAATTGCTTGAACCAAGAAGGCAGAGGTTGCAGCAAGCCGAGGATTGTGCCACTGCACTCCAGCCTGGGAGACAGAGCAAGACGCAAGACTCCGTCTCCAAAAAAAAAAAACAAGGAAAAGAAACAGCTGGCCGTGCTTGCCCTCGCATCTTCAGAAAACAGCAACAGTACTCCAGAGGAGTGTAAGGAGAATGAAAGCCCCAAAAAGAAAAAAAGCAAAAGCCCCAGGAGGTTCCTCCGGAGAATGGAATGGAAGACCCATCTGTCTCTTTCTCCAAACCCAAGAAAAATAAATCATTTTCAAGGAGGAAATGATGAATAGTGATCTTGATGAGACCCCTGGCAGCACCAGTCTTCTCAAGAGGAAGAAATCTTCACCCAAGGAGGAAACAATTAATGACCCTTAAGAGGCAGGCCACAAAAGTGTCTCCAAGAAAAAGAGGAAATTCTCCAAAGAGGAGCCAATGATCAGTGGACCCAAAGAGGCTGCCGGCAGCAAGAACAGCTCCAAGAGAAAGGCCGGGAAGATTAGAATGCAAATGGACATTCTCTGGGAGGCGGGGCATACCATAGTCCAGGGTAACACTTCCCACACTGTGTCCCATTCCCCAATAAAAACAAATTCACGCGCACACACACACAAAATCTGAACCATGCAACTACTGCATGACCAAGCAATTGCATTCTTGAGTATTCATCCCAGAGAAATAAAAATTTATATTCACACAAAAACCTCTACACTAATGTTTATAGCAGCTTCACTCTTAATAGGCAAACATTGGAAACCACTTGTGATATTGTAAAATTATATTTGGTCTCGGACCCCATTTCCTGGCATACAACTCCTAAAATCCTTAGAATCCTTAAGTACAGTGGCACTATCTCGGCTCACTGCAACCTCCACCTTCTGGAGTCAAACAATTCTCATGCCTCAGCCTCCCGAGTAACTGAGATTACAGGCGCCCCCCACCATGCCCAGCTAATTTTTGTATTTTCAGTAGAGACAGAGTTTTGCCATGTTGGCCAGGCTGGTCTCCAACTCCTGGCCTCAAGTGATCCGCCTACCTCAGCCTCCTAAAGTACTGGGATTACAGGTGTAAGCCACTGTGCCTGGCCTGTGTCTTTGGTTTAAAAATACTGCAGTGAAAGAGCAGGTTTGGACTGACCCACAGCTCACTACGGAATAATCACAAATAGTTATATGGGAGGCAGGCACACAGGAGGTGATTCCCCGGGGAACAACCGGCCTGGACTGGATAAAAGCCACTGCAGGCCGAATATTGTGGCTCATGCCTGTGATCCCAGCACTTTGGGAAGCAGAGGTGGGTGGATCACTTGAGTCCAGGAGTTCAAGACCAGCCTGGGCAACGTGACCAGACTCCACCCTTCCAAAAGAAAAAAAAATTAGCCAGTCATGGTGATGCACAGCTGAAGTCCAAGATTTTCAGGAGGCTGAGGTGCAAGGATCGCTTGAGCCTAGGAGGCAGAAGTTGCAGTAAGCCAAGATCACGCATCCAGCTTGAGTGACAGAGTGAGACCCTGTCACAAAAAAGTGACAGTAAGGTCTGTTCTCCCTGAGAAGGGGGACTCTGTCACCTCCTGTAAATACCTAGTAGAGCAAGTCAGAAGAAGCAGCCGATGTGTTTCATACGCAAGTCATGTGGGCCTGGCTTTATGAGGATCGGGATACTCACCAGCTGAATGTGCTCATTGCCAAGGTCATAGTAAATGCTGTGGATAAGGGCACCCCTGTGATGCGGATGCCCGTATAACCTTGCTGCTGCAAAATCAAAAGGGAGTTCAAGAAGCCTCATCAAGTTCTCTGGGCCAGGCACAGTGGCTCACACCTAAAATCCCAGCACTTTGGGAGGCCAAGGTGGGTGGATCACAAGGTCAGGAGTTCAAGACCAGCCTGGCCAATATGGTGAAACTCTGTCTCTACTGAAAATACGAAAATTAGCCAGGCGTGGTGGCGGGTGCGTAGTCCCATCTACTCTGAAGGCTGAGGCAGGAGAATCACTTGAACCCAGGAAAGCAGAGGTTGCAATGAGCTGAGATCACACTACTACACTCCAGCCTCGGCGACAGAGTGAGACTCCATCTCGAAAAAAAAAAAAAAAGAGAGAGAGAAAGAGATGCCTTATAGGCCACAGCCCTGTGGAAATGTGAGAGTGCATTAAAGTAAGACATGGGCTGCCCATCAGAAGAAACTCCTTCCGGGTTTGGAAGGTGATTGGAATTGACAAGCAGATATCCCCATGTGATCCCTGTGGGGGCCACCTGGGTCTATGAGACAGGGGCACTGCAGCAGTGCAGAGATGGGCTGAATCTAGACATGTTTCTCTTATACCCTCTGAGGTTCAAAACGCCAGTGAGACTGTTCTGTTTGTCAGCAAGAGACAGAGACGGCTGAGGGCTATGGAAACGGTTCCTTGGTGGGAAGACTCTGAACGTAACTGGCAAGTGAGACCGATGCTGGTAGCCCTGGGGGACCACAAATGGGTCTTGACAATAATAGACCCTGACTCTGCACTGGCTTCGCTTAACCAGTGGAAGATGCAACTATTCATGATGCCATTAAAAAACGGGACCAAAAATAGTACATGGATTTAGGCAGCCAACTGTCATTTATTCAGACGAAGGAGCACACTGTACAGGCTAAAATGTCCAGCAATGGGCAGAGACATTCTCCTAGACAAGTGGAACTGGCTATTAAAATGCATGACAGCTGGACATGGAGGCTCACACCTATAATCCCAGCAATTTGGGAAGCCAAGGTAGGCGAATCACTTAAACCCAGGAGTTCGAGAAAAACCTGGGAAACTAATGAGACCTCGTCTCTATAAAAATAAGAAAAAAAAAAAATTAGCTGGGTGTGGTGGCACTTGCCTGTAGTCTCAGCTACTTGGGAGGCTGAGGCAGGAGGACTGCTTGAGCCCAAGAGCTGGAGTCTATAGTGAGCTATGATCATGCCACTACACTCCAGCCTAGGCAACAGAGCAAGACTCTGTCTCCAAAAATAAAATTTAAAAATAAAACTTACTGGTTGTCTAAAATGGGGTGAGGCTGGTCGTGCTGGCTTATACCTGTAATCCCAGCACTTTGGGAGGCCAAGGCAGGAGGATCACTTGAGGACAGGAGTTCAAGACCAGCCTGGGAAATATACAAAGACCCATGTCTATACAAAAAGAAAAAAAAAATTAGCCAAGTGTGGTGGCAGACACCTTAGTCCTAGCTACTCAGGAGGCTGAGGCAGGAGGATCACTTGAGTCCAGGATTTCGAGGCTGCAGTGAGCTACAGGCACGCCCCCACCACACCAGGCTAACTTCTGTAGTTTCTTTGTAAAGACAAGGTTTCACCATGTTGCCCAGGCCGGTCTCAAACTCCTGGGCTCAAGCAATTTGGTTACCTCGGCCTCCCAAAGTGCTGGGATTACAGGCGTAAGCCACCGCACTCAGCTTTGAAGAGAGAAAGGGCAGGTTGGGTCTTATTCCACACAAGGTCTGTATTACACAACAGCCATGCATATTCAGCAGGTTTGGGAGAAAGCTATACATATCTATGAGGGGAGCCAAGCACATGAGCAATGGATAAACATGTATATAACACATCTCATGTTCACTTCGGGCTAGGCTTTAGCATTAAAATGAGGTAGAATTTGGCTCGTTATGTCAAAAGGTGACCTACAAGACACAAAGGCAACTTGTGCGTAGCCTCTGTAAGCTGCTGAAACTGGCCTAAGGTCTGCATTTCCTTGCAGGGAAAGAATGTTTATAAGGCCAGTCCCTGTCCAGAGTTGCAGTGGTCTGGGTTGTAAATTTGCCTGATACAGCTCCGATGGTTAGGGAGTTTAGCAAGTCTGTGGTTTTTCTTTTTTTCTTTTTTCTTTTCT
>NW_016107400.1:6327161-6333740 GCF_001604975.1 Cebus imitator | reverse complement strand
TTTGAGACAGAGTCTTACTCTGTCACCTAGGCTGGAGTGCAGTGGTGCAATCATGGCTCACAGCATCCTTGGCCTCCTGGGCTCAAGCAATCCTCCCACAGTCTCCTGAGTAGCTACAGGTATGCACCACACACTCGACTAATTTTTATATTTTTTGTAGAAAGGAGATTTTGCCATGTTACCAAGGCTGGCCTCAAACTCCTGGACTCAAGCAATCTGCCCTCCTCAGTATCCCAAAGTGTTGGGATTACAAGCGTGAGCCTCGGCACCCGGCTGGCTTTCCTTATAGCTGTAGGAATTTAGAAATTGTCCATGCCAGTCAGGACCTGAACCCTTGATCCGTAGGTAGGTAACTTTTGTTTCCTTAACCTTAGTGCCTTAGTTGATAAAGGGGTGTCTATTTTGAGACACTACACATAGATCTCTCAGATCACACTATGCTAAGTACTTTACATTATAAACTAATCTTTTTTTTTTTTTCTTGAGACAGGGTCTGGCTCTGTCACCCAGGCTGGAATGCAGTGGTGTCATCTCTGTTCCCTGCAACCTCCACCTCTTGGACTCAAGCCATCCTCCCGTCTCAGCCTCCCAAGTGGGGCTATAGGCATGCGCCACCATACCTGGCTAATTTTTTGTACAGACAGCGTTTTGCCATGTTGCCCAGGCTGGTCTTAAACCCCTGAGGTCAAGTGATCCCCTTGCCTTGGCCTCCCAAAGTGCTAGGATTACAGGTGTGACTTACCGCACCCGGCCCTACTAACCTTCTTAAACCCTATGAGGTTAATACTAGCATGATCCTGTTTTAAAGACAATGAAACCGAGGTTAAGTAATTTACCTAAGGTTACATAACTGGTAAGTAAATGGTGGAGGTAGAATTTGAACCAAGACATTCTAAGGTCCTTGATTTTAGCCACTGGGCTGCAGTAAAGGCTGGGCCGCTCATAGGGCCTCTCCTTAAAGACGCACTCCAGCTCCTCGCCATTCTCAGGGTTCTCCTCCATTCAGTCCCTCCTTCTTCAGGCCTTCTCAGTATACATCTCCATCCCTCCTCTCAGGAAAACTTTCAGAAGCAGGAAACAGAGCCTACAACTGATCTGGCCTTAAACACTGAAGGAATGTTATTATCTCACATAATAAAATGGGGAAGCTTCACAGTTGATTGATTTGGCAGCTCAATTACATTAGGAAAGGCCCACTTCTTTGTGGATTTCCAATGTTATCCTTGACCTATCACCCCCATCATGGCCACAAGATGGCTGACCAAGCTCCAGCCAGCACTTTCTCAAGTATCCAGGGACGGTAAAGGGGTTGTTTCTTCCCTCTTTCAATCGATCTCCTTTCAATCATTAAGGAAGACCTTTCCCAGAAACCCCAATATACTCCCCACTTGTGCCTCATTGGTCTGAATCATCTCATTGGGCTAAGCCAATCACTAAGCAAGGGAAATAGGAAAATATGGTCGGTTGAGACCAATTACTATTCACTTCCTGAAGTCAGAGACCGCTTCCTCTGAAGAACATGACCACGTGAAGAACAGTAGACACCAAAAAATAAACGGAGGTTTTATTGGGAAAAAGGAAGAGGAAATCAAGTTTTTCCCACATTCTAACCACAAAAGTGGACCTCACATTGGGATTCATCCTTCTTCCTCCCCAAATACAATCTCCAGAGGATCAGTATTAATTATCAGAAATAGTATTGTCTATCTCAGCAGTCCTTAAACAATAATGTGCATAAGAATCACCCCAGAAGTTTGAGGAAAGGGCCAATCTCTGGGAACGATGGAACTTGAGCTTAAATCCATCTATTTTATCACCTGGGCTTTTCACCATTGTCCTTTGAGCTCAAACCCTGTGCCTAGCACTGTGCTAGGAGCACTCCCTTAATGCCTGAAGCAAAATTAGGCCTAAGGAGTTTCTCTGCTTAGGTCCCCTGTGACCTAGCTTATCCTCCAGAATGTTCCTTCTTTGAAATTCTTGTCAAGGTGAGACAGGAATAATACAGGGTGGTCACAGGAGAACAGAAAATTCCAGGCAGCACTTTCACATGGCTAGGCAAAAGGCAACTGCTGAAATAGCTGCAGAAGCTAGGGGCTGTGAAGATCCTGAAAAACCTGGGTGTGTACCAAGCTGGCTAAGGCCAATTGAACCTAATTGGTGCTGGATTTGAACTAGGTTTCATCTAGGACCTCACTGTGTGATCATTAACTTTTTTTTTTTTTTTTAGACAGAGTTTCTACTAGTTGCTCAGGCTGGAGTGCCATGGTGCGATCTCAGCTCACTGCAGCCTCTGCCTCTCAGGTTCAAGTGATTCTTCTGCCCCAGCCTCCCAGGTAGCTGAGATTATGGGCACCCCCCACTTCAGACCTGGCTAATGTTTGTATTTTTAGTAGAGACGGGATTTCACCATGTTGGCCAGGCTGGTCTTGAACTCCTGACCTCGGGTGATCTGCCCACCTCGGCCTCCCAAAGTGCTGGGATTACAGGCATGAGCCACAGCGCCCAGCCTACATGCTCATTAACATTCTTAACCACACACCCTCCAGTGCTAGGACAGTTCCAGGAGCACCCACATTTGATGTAAAAATTGGTGGCACCATAGTTCTGAGAAATCTCCACCTTTTTTTCTGGGAATTTTCGTGAATATTCCAACCCTTGGAGTGTAGACACTCCTCTCTCTTGAGTGTACACTCAAGACACTATTGCATGTTTCTTTTCTACCTCCAGCTCATCAGATTCCCTCCTCTCAATGAAAGAAGGGAGTGCGTGTAATAAACAGATTCTCCCAGCTCCTCAGATGACTACTTTGGTGCTCAGGACCACAGTTTTCCCATAAGTAACGTCTTGATGGAGAAGTTTCTATCTATCTTCCAGCCATTTGTTGAGATTCTGTACCCCCAGGAGCATATAGAGACGCCTTGAGGTGTGAGCGAGAAAGGAGGGGGATAAGAGAGTACAATTACTCCTGGGAACATTCCCTTTCTCTGGGGAGAAAAGTGGCACATCATTGACACTGCTGGATCGCATCAAACACCCAAGCGTCCCTTAAAATAATTATTTGAATCTACAAAACTAATGAGCAATTGCCAAAGCTCCTTTCCTGCTAATGGGGCCGCATTGTGTTCCTGTAATGCGTGCTGATTGGCACTACATTCAGATGCAAACCTCGGTCTTTGTTTCTTACAAATAACCTTTTTTTTTTTTTTCCTTTTAAAGGCATACTCTGGCGGTGCTGAGTGTTTCAGCTTGATTGCAAATCTAAAATGGGGTTTGGGATTTGATTCCTTCAATTCCCACCCCAAATCTGCCTGCTCACCCTTTTCCCAGTGTCATCAAAAACTGTTCTTTTGAAGAAGACCTTAAATTTAAAAGCGATGGTGGGCTTGAAACTGGATAGAAGTAGGTGCAGTTTCTATAACCACCTGGTGAGAGGGGGTAGTGTCTGCACCAGCACTGGTAAAGCAGCTGGTTATTATTAGGAGATGTCTTCTCCTGCCCCCTTCCCTATAAATCTCAAGGTCTTACTGTCCTGCCGCTTCTGAGTCTAAGTGCCTTTCATCTCAGTCTTTAATGTCCCTCCTGTCAACATGTTCCCTCAACACACATTGTTGAAAATGTACTTTAGAGAGCAACCATTCCCCTTCCTGCAGTTTGCCTGAATAACCAGAATCTAGCCCAGACACAGTAGGTGCTTAATGATTGCCCATGAAGCAAATGCAGTGCTCTATTTCTGCTGCCATCCTTTATCCTTTCCATCTATTTCCTACAGTCTATGGAATGTGATCTCCAATACTAATGTGAAGGTACAGAATCCAGTGCAATGGCAGAATTGTTAGTTTCATGAGAATAATTCTCTTCAGCATCGCAAAGGCTGCTAAGTCCAGCTGGCTGCACAAGCAGTGGTTAGGCTCTATGATGAGTCGCCCCTGGAGGAGGCTGGTTAAGTGTCTCATCTCTCCTATTCCCTGGGCTGAGACACAACAGCCCAGGTCGGAGGAAGGAGGCAACCCAAATAGCACAGGACTTAAGGCACAGACTTCATCATCATATAGACCTAAAGTTGAGGCTGAGCTCTGTCTGATAGCAACCATGTGACCTGGAACAAGATTCTTAACTTATCTAAGCATCATCAGTAAAGTGGGGATGATAAGAGTATGTAGCTGGTTGTTTATAAGATGACTACCGTAACCCACTTCCATCCCATGTCCATACCTTGAGTAGGTCACTTCTATGTATAATCTGGTCTTGGTCATGTGACTTGCTTTGACCAATGGGACATTAACCAATGTGATGCAAGCAGAGGCTGCAAGCCTTCTTGCACATTAGGATTTACTCTCTTCCTGCTGAGAGCTTTCCTGCCGTCATGTGAAACAGTGTGGCTGATTGACAGCGAGAGACACAGTGCTGTTGCCCCAGCTGACATTGAGCCAATTGTCAGATATGTGAGCGAGACTAACCTAAGCCATTTAGTTGCAACCAAGTTAGCTCAAATCAGAATAAACTCCCAGAAAATTCACAGAGCTGTGAGAAATAATAATGTCTGTTTTTTAGTCAGTTACAGTGGCAATGCTTATAGTCTCAACCACTCAGGAAGCTGAGGAGGGAGGATCGCTTGGGCCCAGGGATTCAAGACCAGCCAGGGCAACATAGCAAGACCCCATCTCTAAAAAAATAATAATAAAAGGTAAAATAATGCCATGCACAGAGGTTCATGCCTGACAGCCCAGCACTTCGGGAGGCTGAGGCAGGAGATCACTTGAGCCCAGGAGTTCAAGACTGCCTGGGCAACACAGTGGGACACTGTCTCTGCAAAAAATTTAAAAATTATCTGGGCATGGTGCCATGTGTTTGTGGTCCCAGCTACTCAGGAGGCTGAAACAGGAGGATCATTTGAACCCAGAAGGTTAAGGCTGCACTGAGCCATGTTCACACCATTGCACTCCAGCCTAGGCAACAGAGCAAGACTCTGTCTCAATAAAAATAAAGTGATGTCTGTTGTTTTAAGACACTAAAACTTGGGGAGGTTTGTTACACAGCAAAAGCTAACTGATACACGTTGCCCCACTCATAATGATGTTTGAGTTTTAAACCTATATAAAGTGCTTCAACCAGAGCCTAATACATAAGTATTCAATCAATATTGATCGCATCATTTGATCTGTGAAGTTAGAATCCTGGGAACCTTCTGGGGTAATCTCCACTGAAGCAGAACACGTACAGAAAGACATTATGCTTCATTTTGCCAACCCATAGTCTGGTTCCAAGTCTGGTTGCCTCTCCAAGGGAGGGCCTCCAGACCTTGCAAAAGCACCGTTAGTCATTGCTGATCTGCACAGATCGTGAGTATCTCATTCCGACACCATTTTGATGAGCTACTCCAGAGTTAGCCAATGGGAAAGAAGCAAGCCCTTCTACTGCAGTAATACCAACAAAAACCTGTGACTGCTCATGCCAAAGTCAATGAGAAACATTCCCCCCACCCCAGGTGGTCCAGCAAGAGACCCTTCCCCGCTAGTCAGCGGGTCTGGGGAAAATTATTGGTTCCAGTGGATTCACATATGGAACATTTAGACTTATTCCTGAATTACAATGCCTCTGAGCCTCCCACCTGCACCCCATTTCTACTTTCAAAAAGCAACCTCATATGCACTCACGCACCCAGTTTTCTATTGCAATCTAAAAACACAATAGTTGCCAAGTTCTTTCTCTCTCTGGCTTCAGATTGAGGTGCAGGAAGCCACATAAACTAGCCACAGCTGAGTGTCTCTTTTGCAGATGTCTATGATGATATTGAGGAACCATCTCCCAATGCGCACAAAGTGAACAGTTCCAGGGTTGCCCCAGGAGAGGTGGATTCTGCACAGGACCGCCTCTTCCCCATCGCTGCATCACTGCAATTCTGCTTGCTTCTCCACCAATCACAAAATCTCTCAACCACACAGCTCTGCAGACTGCATTGTTTATGAAAGCCAAACATTGGAAACAATGCAAGTGTTCTTCAATGGGAGAATGGGTTTTTTTAATTGTCATTTATTCACACAGTGGAATATCATGGAACAGTGAAAACACTCCACACAATAACATGCATGAATTTCACAGATACAAAGTTACGTGAAAGAAAACACTCATTTAAAAGTATTTCTGTTTGGCTTTGGGGATTTGGGTTGGGTTTGTTGTTTTGTTTTGTTGTTTTGTTTGAGACAGTTTTGCTGTGCTGCCCAGGCTGGAGTACAGTGGCATGATCATAGCTCACCGCAGCCTCTACCTCCTGTGCTCAAGTGATCCTCCTGCCTCAGCCTCCCAAGTAGCTGGAACTACAGGCATGCAAAACCATGCCCAGAAAATTTTTAAATTGTTTGTAGAGACGGGGTTTCATCATGTTGGCCAGGCTGGTCTCCAACTCCTGACCTCAGGTAATCGGCCCACCTTGGCCTCCCAAAGTGCTGGGATTACAGGCATAAGTCACCTTTCCCAGCCAAAAAACATTTTTGAATCAACTTATGTTTAAAAAAAAAAAAACAGAGGCCGGGCGCGGTGGCTCAAGCCTGTAATCCCAGCACTTTGGGAGGCCAAGGCGGG
>NW_016107400.1:6299400-6326916 GCF_001604975.1 Cebus imitator | reverse complement strand
AAAAAAAAAAAAAAAAAACAGAGTAAGTCAAATGGCATGGTTTAGGGATGTGTTCTAAGGCAATAAGATTTTTAAAAAGCAAGGGAGTGATTACTAAATGCTAGGAGCTTAGTTTCCTTTGGGGGGACAGGAAAGGTTTTGAAAGTGAAGAAACACCCAACGGCTTCCTGAGATCCTGATGATGTTCCCTTTCTTGGCTTGGGTGATGGTTACTTACACGGGTGTTTGCTTTGTAGCAATTCTTTATGCTGTCCACTTATGTTTGACGCATTTTTCTATATGAATATTATATATTCCCATTCATCTCCAAAAAAACATTTTTAGTAACAATTCTATGGTACCTGTCTTTTACACTTTTATTTCTTTTGTGTGTGTGTGTGTGTGTGTGTGTGTGTGTGTGTGTGATAGAGTCTCGCTCTGTCGCCCAGGCTGAAGTGCAGTGGCACGATCTCAGCTCACTGTAACCTCCATCTCCAGGGTTCAAGCAATTCTTGTGCCTCAGCCTACTGGCAGCTGGGATTACAGATGCATGCCTCCACGCCCAACTAATATTTGTATTTTTAGTAGAGACGGGGTTTCTCCATGTTAGCCAGGTTGGTCTCAAATTCCTGACCTCAAGTGATCCTCCTACCTCGGCCTTCAAACTGCTGGGATTACAGGCGTGAGCTAACGCACCCAGCCCTGATACCTCCGTTTTATGCCAGTTATGCAACAATAGCTCCACGACCCTCACTGAATGCAAATGCCTATTGGTAATGGTGGTAGATGGAGTGGAAGGTATTTGTTTATACTATGAAGTCTTAAGATATACTTCAGCCAGCCAACATGCCAGCAATGGTATTAGTCATCACAGTAGCAGTTGTGGCATTCTTCTTGGATATTGACCCTGATTGCAACAAATCTAGAATTTGCTTATATGTCTTAAGTTGAACTTCCAGTCACCCTTGGTTCCTTCTCAACCTTAGCTCAGAGACAGGGTCACTCTCACCCGGGCTGGAGAGCAGTGGTGTGAACACAGCTCACTGCAGCCTCGATCTCCTGGGATCAAGCAGTCCTCCTGCCTCAGCCTCCCAAGTACTGTGACCACAGATGTGTGCCACCACCCATGGCTAACTTTTTAATTTTTTTTTTTTTTTTTGAGACAGAGTTTCGTTCTTGTTACCCAGGCTGGAGTGCAATGGTGCCATCTCAGCTCACTGCAACCTCTACCTCCTGGGCTCAAGCAATTCTCCTGCCTCAGTCTCCCGAGTAGCTGAGAATACAGGTGTGTGCCATCATGCCCAGCTAATTTTTGTATTTTTAGTACAGATGGGGTTTTACCATGTTGACCAGGATAGTCTCGATCTCTTGACCTCGTGATCCACCCACCTCGGCCTCCCAAAGTGCTGGGATTATAGGCGCGAGCCACCACGCCCAGCCACTTTTTAAATTTTTTATAGAGACGGGGCCTCACAATGTTGGCCAGGCTGGTCTCAAACTCCTGGACTCAAGCAATCCTGCCACCTCAGCCTCCCAAAGTGTTGGGTTTACAGGCACCAGCCACCATGCACAGCCTGCTCAACACATATTTCACTAGTAGACGCAAGTTTGCAAGTCTAAAGAAGGAATGATTTCCTGTGCCTCATCAGCCAAGAGTGATGAGAAAAGAGACCTGAGAAACATCAGCATTTAGGGAAGCCTCCAAGGAAATGAGAATGAGCAGCCAGGGCATGGTGCTCAAGAAACCTGGAAGTCAAATCTCCAAAAACAGTTTGGCCAGCCTGGATGACAGAGCGAGACTCTGTCTCAAAACAAACAAAAAAGTTTGGCCTTGGTCAAGCATGGTGGCTCACGCCTATAATCCCAGCACTTTGGGAGGCCAAGGCAGGCAGATCACTTGAGGTCAGGAGTTCAAGACCAACCTGGCCAACATGGTGAAACCTCGTCTCTACTAAAAATACAAAAAAAAAAAAAAATTATCCGGATGTGGTGATTCACGCCTGTAGTCCCAGCTACTCGGGAGGCTGAGGCAGGAGAATCACTTGAACCCAGCAGGCAGAGGCTGCAGTGAACTGAGATCGCACCACTGCACTCCAGCCTGGGTGACAGAGCAAGACTCCATCTCAAAATAAATAAATAAATAAATAAACCAGTTTGGTCAACGTCAAAAAGCAGCAAAGTCACATAATATGCAGATCGATTGAATCAGCCCAATTCCCAGAGATGTGATTTTCTTAATCCACCATTTTCTATAAATTATGCATATGAGCATTAAAACTCCATTAGTCCAAATTGAATTTTGCAAAATAGTTCTGGAAAGAGGGAAGCAAAACTACTAACAGTGATTATTTCTGGGGACTAAGATAAGTTGAGCGAAGGAAGTACTCTCACCTTTTAGCTTCAAGAACTTCTGAATTACTTTAATTTTTACAAGAAGCATGAATGCATTTGAAAATTTCAAAAGAAGCAAATAAATGAAAATGGCTCAGTGTTAACCAATACTAGCATAATAATATTGAGAGAAAGAAAAGTGGTTTTTGCTGATAGAAGGGGAAAGAAAATCTATGGGGGGGTGTTGATGACAGATGGGGGAATTTGGTACACAAGGACTGGGGAGGGATGAACGGACAGTGTGGGAAGTGAGAGCCTGGTGGGAGATGCTGTGGTCCAGTAATTGGATAGGTGAGTGAAAATAGAATAGCAGGAGCAGTTCCCAGTTAGGAGTTTTAAGAGGCTCCTCCAGTGACCAATGGTCAGGTAAAGATGGGCAGGAAAAACCCAGCGAAGGGAGGGGGGTGATATTTGGGGTCTCACTGGCCCCTGGACTAGGGAGGCACTTTCGTTGTCAATGCTCTTGGGGCAGCCTTCCCCAAGAGTCAATTGTGTCGCCAGTAGTCTCATCTAGTCAGGAGGCTGGGGTGGGAGGATTGCTTGAGCCCAGAAGTGCAAGACCAGCCTGGGCAACATGGTGAGACTTCCATCTCTAAATAAAAAAAAAAAAAAAAAAAAAAGAGTCAGTGGGGAACAAGGAAAAAACTGCTTCCCCTCTACCTACCCATATCCCCAAGGCAAGACACACAGGGTCAGAGCAGAAAATAGAGTTGGAGCCGGGCGTGGTGGCTCACCCCTTCAATCCCTGCACTTTGGGGGGCCAAGGTGGGCGGATCCACCTGAGTTCAGGAGTTTCAAGACCAGCCTGGGCAACATGGCAAAACCCCATCTCTACTGAAAAACTAGTTAGGCATGGTGGTGTGCACCTGTAGTCCCAGCTACTTGGGAGGCTGAGGCGGGAGAATTGCTTGAGCCCAGGAGGCAAAGGTTGCAGTGAGCCAAGATCATGCCACTGCACTCCAGCCTGGATGGTAGAGCAAGACCTTATCTCAAAAGAAAAGAAAAAAAGAAAGAAAAGAACAGACAGAGAAAACAGAGTTGGGATGAAGATAACAGCACAGAGTTAATGTAGTCAGACTATGGGCTGATTTACTTAACATCAGAAATCTATGAAGTGCCTTTTTCATCGTGTCCTAATAAGCATTGATTGTATCTTTTGTTTTGTTTTTTTAGTCTTTGCTAAACTGATTGGCGAAAAGGACTTTATTTTGAAACAGGAGATATTCTATCTAAATTGCTTGCTTACTCAAATCTTTGAGGGTGACACAGTGATTTTCATCTTTCCAGTCCCAGCATGTCACTTGACCTAGAATGAATGAATAAAAGTGCCATAGCATGGCTGTTTTTATGTGTATTAAAATGTTATAAAGAAAGAGTCGGCTGGGCAAAGTCAGCCCCAGCCTTGGAAAGAGAGCAAGAGTGTCCCCAAAACACATCAGATTTGTCTTTGCCTTGTCCCTGCGCAAAGAAAAAGGGCTCACCCAGATGGCCCTTCCCAAAAGGAAGGAACTGTGTACTCTCCACACACAAACCCAAGCCTCCACCCTAAATGACAGAACCCATGTCTATTTTTTTTTTTTTTAATAAAAGTAATAATGAGCCGGGCACGGTGGCTCAGGCCTGTAATCCCAGCACTTTGGAAGGCCAAGGCCAGGAGTTCGAGACTAGCCTGGCCAGCATGGTGAAACCTCGTCTCAGCTATAAATACAAAAATTAGCCAGGCTTGATGGCAGATGCCTGTAGTCCCAGCTACTTGGGAGGCTGAGGGACAAGAATTGCTTGAACCCAAGAAATGGAGGTTGCGACGAGCCAAGATGAAGCCACTGCACTCCAGCCTGGGTGACAGAAAGAGACTCTGTCTCAAAAAAAAAAAAAAAAAAAAAACCACACAGTTATTTGCATATAATGCTTGTATCTTTTTAAGTGGCCATTTGTAGAGCTTCAAAAAAAAAATAAGTCAATGCCCAGTCCCTACTAGACACTCTGTTATGTGCATAAGAAGTATGTAACTAGAGAATCCAACAATGTTTCCATTTGCACTGAAGGACTTCTGTCCTCAGCTTTGGAACAGAAACCAGGATAATTCCTGGCACCCGGAGAACCACAATCAACTTCTTCCATGTGATCAGCTTTAGCTAATGTTAAAGGCATAATGCGCAACACACCAAAATTTAGGAGATTGCACAACAGTGACATACTAAAAATACAAATGCTTGTTTTATTTTGCTGACATATGTTGGTTGAAGATAATGGAACCAAAAGTAGATTCAGAAAATATTTTCTAATACACCGGATTTGCATACCACAGATAAACTATTTCTGGGGCCGGGCACGGTGGCTCAAGCCTGTAATCCCAGCACTTTGGGAGGCCGAGGCGGGTGGATCACAAGGTCAAGAGATCGAGACCGTCCTGGTCAACACGGTGAAACTCTGTCTCTACTAAAAATACAAAAAATTAGCTGGGCATGGTGGCGCGTGCCTGTAATCCCAGCTACTCAGGAGGCTGAGGCAGGAGAATTGCTTGAACCCAGGAGGCGGAGGTTGCGGTGAGCCGAGATCGCGCCATTGCACTCCAGCCTGGGTAACAAGAGCGAAACTCCGTCCCAAAAACAAAACAAAACAAAAAAATAAATAAATAAATAAATAAATAAACTATTTCTGGGCAAACTTTTCGATGTTCTGTTTGAGGGAGAATGGGAATGCAGGGACAAACTTCGCAAATTACGGCTTCATAATGTTTTTTCTAGAATTGGTATGGTAACAGATAGGAATTGTATTCAACTACTAGTAACAGGGTTCCAATTATTGTAGATGAAACAATTTAGGGTTTGTTCTCTGATATAAAAGGCTAGAACTGGCTGGACACAGTTGGATCACGCCCATAATCCCAGCACTTTGGGAGGCTGAGGTGGGCAGATTGCTTGAGGTCAGGAGTTGGAAACCCGCCTGGCTAACATGGTGAAACCCTGTTTCTACCAAAAAGTACAAAAATTAGGCAGGTATGGTGGCATGCACCTGTAGTCCTAGCTACACAAGAGGCTGAAGTGGGAGAATCACTTGAACCTGGGAGGCGGAGGTTGCAGTGAGCTGAGATTGCACCACTGCACTGCAGCCTGGGTGACAGGGAGAGACCCTGTCTCAAAAAAAAAAACAAAATGCTAGAACTGATATGGCAACTCACAAAGTTATTTGGGATTCAGACTCCTTCTCTTAGTCGAAGCATGTAATTTCAAAACTCAAGTTTATTCACGTTCACATTATATACATGGAGCTCACGTAATAGACAAGCAAAAGAGGATGGCTACAAAGGAAACTAAAAAAATGTTGTCTTTTCAGTGGAATTTTGCCATCCCAAGTAAAATCGGCTTTCCCTTATTTAAAAGGGGGGAATTAATAGGCTACAGTAGACACCTAGCAGCCTCTGCAATGGGCACCCACTCAAAAAATTTATGTTGCTTAAATAGGCATAGAACTCTTCATTTTTCCAAATATATTGATCCCTAGAAATCCCCAGCTCTAGAAATGCTACCATTCTCCAGCCACATGCTCAAACCAAGAACATACAAACTGTCTCTGATTCTTCATTTACTTTAGCCCCACATGCAAACCATGAGCATGTTTTGTTGACTCTACCTCGGAAATACGTCCCATGCCTTTCTAAATATAACCCCCGCTATCACCACCCTCCTGCCTACCTAAACTATTGCCATAGCCTCCACCTAGTCTTCCTCATCCTGCTTTTTAAAAAAATACATTTTATTTTTGTTTCATAGACAAGAGTCTTGCTCTGTTGCCCAGGCTGGAGTGCAGTGATGCAATCACACTCGCTGCAGCCTCAAACTCCTGGATTCAAGCCATCTTCCACCTCAGCCTCCCAAGTACTTAGGACCACAGATGTGTACCACCACAGCCCACTAATTTTTTAATTTTTTGCAGAAACATGGTCTCACTAGGCTGCCCAGGCTGGTCTTGAATTCCTGGGCTCAAGCAATCCTCCCACCTCAGCCTCCCAAAACACTGGGATTATAAGCCTGAGCCACTCTGTCCAGAACTTACTTTGTCATACATTTATTTGTCGTGTTTGTTGCCTGCCTACCTCTCTAGAATAGGAACTCCATGACAGTGGGGTTGTCTGTCTTGCTTATCCCTGTAACACCAGCTTTTATTTAGCTCTGTGTCTGGCATGTCAAAGTGCTCATGAATATTAATAATTAATTAATCATTTGCTCAAAACAGAATCTGAAAATATTGCTCAGCGTTGGGAAAAAGATTGGTATGGCTTAAAATGAGAAGTTGATCATCCGAGTGTTAAATTAAATATCTTTTGTGAATTACTTTCATGCTAGGAAGCAACACACAGACCTCTTAAATATCAAATTAGTACACACTGAAGTCTAATTATGAAATTCATACATAAAATTATGGGAAAATCAGAGGGAATGTATAATTAAAAGAAAAACACATGTGATTGGAAACCAGCAATTTCTTGACAGAAAAACTTAATGACTAAAGGCAAGCACTTTGCCACTTACTGGCTGCATGACCTTGAGAATATTACTTTATATTTATAATGCGGGGCTACTAAAAATACCTAACTCATGGGTTTATTGTTAGAATTAAAGGAGGTTATGTTTGTGTAGGGCTTAGCTCAGTAGGAAGTGGCCATTACCATTATGCCTTTATAATTAAAATGTGCTAAAAAATATATATATATATATATATATGTATATATATTTCACATTTAAAGCAATAAAGCCATTTTCAAACTTTGGTAATCAGGGCAGGGGTGCCTGCAAGGGCTGATGACAAGTCTGGAGGCAACAGAGCATTGAACCTGTAAGTGGAAAGCAAGAGAGAAAGAGAGAGACCTGTGGGTTAAAGCCTTTATGAAGGTCCAGGGTATTACCCCAGTGGATTTCCCATGAAAAGTTCTAATTGGTGGGTTTAGAATGAGCAGGCAGGAGCTCTGCAAAGCCATACTGTGATTGCAAGGTGGTCACTTTGGCATATCTGGGCAGCCTAGGCAAGGTGTAGGGGCCTGTGGGGTGAGTCAAGTAGGTAGAGTGATACAAGTAGATTGTATCTACACCAGGAGAGATATAAGGCGGATATCGGGATCAGCCACATTGAGGAACCGGGAAGACGTGAAGAACTGTGTCAGGGGTGACTGGGTCCCGCATTTGATATGAGAAAGTCTAATTTACATTCAAAGCGGGTACCCAGGCAACATAAAACTATAGGAATTCACTATACAACCATTGGATCTCTGTCATACGCAGACAAGTCTATATTCAAGATAATATGCACACTTGCAAGTCCTGCCTCTGCAAATTATAATGTAGAAGATCTATAGTGAAGCCCAAGTATCACTATTTTTGTAAGTTTCCCAGGTAATTTGTTTTGATGGTCAACGTAATTAGTTTGGGGAACTATTGAGCTGCAAATGGCTCAATAAAGCACTACCAAAAAATTATTATTGAATAATAAGGAGAAACTAATCAGGCAAAGGTTGGGATGAAAGCCCAGGGCAAGGGAAAAGCCAAAGGCAGTGAGAAACAGCAGAGCAGAGAGGAAGAACCTCAAACAGCTGGCATTCCTAGAACGTGAAACAACACGCACGTGGGAGTCAGGAAAGGCTGCGTATGTCGTCTGCATTGCGGAGGACCTGGAAGCTATGAAAATAAGGAACTCAGATTTGATCAACTGTGTGAAACTGTTTAAGAATTTTTTTTTTTTTTTTTAGTTGGAGTGCAATGGCGAAATCTCAGCTCACTGTAACCTCCGCCTCCCAGGTTCAAGCAATTCTCCTGCCTCAGCCTCCTGAGTAGCTGGGATTACAGGCACCCACCACCATGCCCAGCTAACTTTCGTATTTTGAGTAGGGACAGGGTTTCACCAGTTGGTCAGGCTAGCCTCAAATTCCTTACCTCAGGTGATCCACCTGCCTCGGCCCCCCAAACTACTGTTTAAGAACTTAAAGGAGATTAGGAAGGTTGAGACAGGAGGATTACTTGAGACCAGGAGGTCGAGACCAACATGAGCAACACAACGAGACCCTATCTCTCTACAAAAAAAAAAAAAGGAAAAAAACTTAGCCCAGTATGGTGACACACACCTGCAGGCCCAGATACTCAGGAGACTGAGATGGGAGTATTGCCTGAACCCAGGAGCTTGGGGCTGCAGTGAGCTGTATTGTATCACTTCACTCCAGCCTGGCAGTGGAGTAAGACCCTGTCTCTAAAAAAGGAGTTTAAAGAAGGGGAGTGACCCAGATTGACTTGTTTTTATTTAAAAATGTAACATCTTAAAGATGAGTTTGTGTGCTTTGTAGGGACATGGATGAACCTGAAAACCATCATTCTCGGCAAACTGACAGAAGAGCAGATCAAACACCACATGTTCTCACTCATAGGCGGGTGTTGAACAATGAGAACACATGGACACAGGGAGGGGAGCACTACACACTGGGGTCAGTCGGAGGGAAATAGGGGAGGGACGGTGGGGGGTGGGGAGCTGGGAAGAGATAACAAGGGGAGAGATGCCAGATGTAGGTGATGGGGAGGAAGGCAGCAAATCACACTGCCACGTGTGTACCTATGCAAAAATCTTGCATGTTCTTCACATATACCCCAAAACCTAAAATGCAATAAAATAAATGGAAAAAAAAGAAAAAAGAAATAACCTCTCAAAATACTTTTCTTTATATGTTTATATACATGTTTATAACTTAGTTATGCTATACATAGTTTTCTTAATGAAGATAATATTCATCTATGACATCATTTTAAATGGCTGAATACCATCTCATTTTATGAAGATATCATTTTATCTTTAATTGATCCTATTGTGGTAGGTTCATTTAATTTCAACTTAGCTAAACTGGAACTATATTTCTAAGAAATCCCTTCTCTATGGTCTATGCTATTGTTGGCCATGAGAAAAACGTATGCAAGATGTGACAGAACTGGCTGGGGGCAGTGGCTCATGCCTGTAATCCCGACACTTTGGGAGGCTGAGGCTGAAGGATCACTTGAGCCCAGGAGTTCGAGACCAGCCTGGGCAACATAATGAGATTCCCCTAGCTCTACAAAAAAATTAATAAGTAAATAAATATAAATAAATAAATAAATAAGCCAGGTATGCTGACATGGGCCTGTGGTCCCAGCAACTCAGGAGGCTGAGGCAGGAAGATAACCGGAGTCTAAGGGTTTGAGGCTGCTGTGAGCTATAATTACACCACTTCACTCCAGCCTGGGTGACAGAGTAAGACTCTGTCGCTTAGCAAAAGATATGGCAGACAGGAGTGAAGGTGTAGCAATTTTTGTGCCCTGAGCACAGGTGCACGGACTTCTTACCACTCACACAATTTGCAGCTAACACGATGCTTCACTTGTGGATGTGAGGCATCAGCCAGGCCTGCGGTGCCTCCTGCTCCTCCAGGTCTCCCTCAGCTTCTCCAACCCTGGACCAGGTGCCTGTGATGGGCACTGGCTCCTCCTGCCAGTCACTCACATCATCAAGGTTGGAGGTGGTAACAGACTCAGGTTCCACATTGTCCTTGTAGGTTCCAACTTATCCTTGTAGGTTCCTGCTGTTCTTTGTATCCCCTACTTCACATATATTTTTTCGTGCCCAACTGCTGGCCCTGAAGACTTCAAGTCCAACATCATATTCAGAAGAGCCAGCACCCCACAGAGAGGGATAACTTGCTCCCACAGTTGCATAAGGACGAATCCCTGCATGCAATAAGTTTCTCATTGCATGTCAGCCATGGTGGTTCTGCTTCTCTGATCAAACTCCAACTGAACTCTAATGCAGTGTGTGTCAGGTGGGTTCTCTGGAGCAGTATCAGGTTTGCTGGGAGTAACATCTATGAAAGATAAAATGGTGAAGAAGAAGGACTGGCCAGGGAGAACATCAGATCCAGATGCAGATCTGGAAACCCAACCCAGTGGGGGATTCTGGAGCAAAGATTTCCCACCAAAGGAATCCCACAATGAGCTATAATTGCTAGTCCCAGTACCTTGCTCAGTCCTTTGCTAGGGCTGCTGGAGAACAGCATAACCCCAGCTTAATAGGTGAGGCAGAGGCCAGGTGCAGTGGCTGACACCTGCGATCTCAGCACTTTGGGAGGCCATGGTGGGAGGATCACTTGAGCCCAGGAGTTCAACACCAGCCAGGGCAACATAGTGAGATATCGTCTCTACTAAAAATAAGAAAATAAATTAGCTGGGTGTAGTGGCACACACCTGTAGTCCAAGCTACTCTGGAGGCTGAGGTGAGGATCACTTGAGCCCAGGAGATCAAAGCTGCAGTGACCTGTGATCGCAGCACTGCACTCCAGCCTGGGCAACAGAGCAAGACCCATGTCTCAAAAATATAAAAATAAAAATAGCTGGAACCGGTCAGCTCCCAGCATTCCTCGCAGCTGAAGGGCAAGTTCCTTCTTGAAGGGAAATCAGAACAGCACACCTGAGGGCTGCCCCACCCTTACTGGCGCACTTTGTTGGATGACTCTGATAATCCACTTTGTTATAAACAAGATTCAAGTGAACAATCTGGTAAGTCATATCTTTTTGCACAGCCTTAATTATTTGCTTAGGATACATGCCTAAGCATGTATGAGAATCTGGGACAAATAATCTCCCCATTTTTAGGGCTTTTGCTTTATAAAACCACACTGGGCCTCAGAAGAGTCATGGTTTTCATCAGAATTTAATCAACATTAAAGTTGAATGTTTTCATTTACATTTAGACATTTATATTTCTTTTTGTTTTGTTTTGTTTTGTTTTTTGAGATGGAGTCTCGCTCTGTTGCCCAGGCTGGAGTGCAGTGGCAAAATCTTGGCTCACTGCAAGCTCCCTCTCCCAGGTTCAACCAATTCTCCTGCCTCAGCCTCCCGAGTAGCTGGGATTACAGGTGCCCATCACCATGCCTGGCTAATTTTTGTATTTTTAATAGAGGGTTTGCCAAGTTGGCCAGGCTGATCTTGAACTTCTGACCTCAGGTGATCCACCCTCCTTGGCCTCCCAAGGTGCTGGGATTATAGGCACGAGCCACCATGCCCAGACTAGACATTTATATTTCTTTAAAAAAAAAAAAAAAGCTTCTTGTTCATATTGTTGGATATAGGATAGTCATCTTTTTCTAATTGAAAAAGCTACGTATATGTAAAAGATTGCAACTCATTGTCTGATATGCATGATGCAAATAATTCTCCAGTTTGTCTTTTACCTTTAAATTTTTAAGTTTTTATATAATCGACACTTAATATCTTACTTTATGATTCTTCTTAGGAAAGCCTCCACATCTCAGGATTACATTAATATATTACCAATCTTTTACACCTTCCCCCCACCGTTTTTCTTTTGCTCTTTGAGAGACAGGATCTCCCTCTGTCACCCAGGCTGGAGCGCAGTGGAGTCACAGCTCACTGCACTGCACCCTCAACCCCCTGGACCCAAGCAATCCTCCCGCCTCAGCCTCCTAAGTATCTGGGACTGCAGGTGTACACCACCACACCAGGCTTAACATTTGCATTTTTTGTAGAGACAGGGTCTCACTATGTTGCCCAGGCTAGACTTTAACCTCTGAGCTCAAGTGATCCTCCCACTCAGCCTTCTAAAGTGCTGTTATGCTCTTTTTCCAAACCATTTGCCAATTTTATGAGATGATTTGGAGATATAATACTGAAGTATAAAATAGAATATGAGACATATATGGTATCCGTGTATATATGTATACGCATGTATGTTTCCGTATTTTCTCTTGCGTTTTATTGATCTGTCTGTAGCGGTGTCCTATTTATTTTAGTTTAGTTTTTAAATTATGTTTAAATTTTTATTTTTTTAGAGATGGATTCTTACTCTGTTGCCCAGGCTGGAGTGCAGGACATTATCACAGCTCACTACAGCCTGGACCTCTTGGGCTAAAGTGATCCTCCTGCCTCTGTCTCCTAAGTAGCTAGGACTACAGGCATGCACTGCCAGCTAATGTTTTATTTTTTTAGAGACACTATCTCACTATGTTTCCCAGGCTGGCCTCAAACTCCTAGTCTCAAGCAATCCTCCCATCTCGGCCTCCCAAAGTGTATTTTTTTTTTAATAGTGTAATAGTTTACTAAATATTTTACGCTATTTATATACACAAAGCTCTTTTACATCTACCTATTCAGTGCTTTGCATTATGTACAAAGAAAATCCATTCATAAAGCAGTCTACATAGATTCACCTAAACTTTACAAGCTTCGCAAACCAACCATTTTATTTATTTTGGTTCCATGACAAATGATAATTGTTGACTGATAAGGTAAGGCCCATTTTATTTTTCATTTTTTGAAATGTCTACTTCCCTTCCCTGCAAGAAAAGTATGCATCCCCACCTGTACCCACAATGTCAGATTACAGATGACCATAAATTCATCAGCACTCCTCCCATCTAGAGATGGAGTCTCTATTTCCTCTTCTGGAGGCTGTAGGACTGTTTTGTCTCAATACATTTTTTTTTCTTTTGAGACAGAGTCTCATTCTTGTCACCCATACTGGAGTGCAGTCACCCTGTCTCAGCTCACTGCAACCTCCACCTCCCAGGTTCAAGTGATTCGCCTGCCTCAGCCTCCAAGTAGCTGGGATTACAGGCACTTGCCACCATGCCTGGCTAATTTTTGTATTTTTAGTAGAGACTGGGTTTCACTAAACCCATTCAAGTTCAACCCGGGTGGTCTTGAACTCCCAACCTCAAGTGATCTGCCCACCTCAGCCTCCCAAAGTGCTGGGATTATAGGCATGAGCCATCATGCCCAGCCTGTTTTGTCTCAATATATTATAACAGAAGTGACATTGTACCACTTTCTCAGGCTTTAAGACACTGGCATCTTTCACTTCCTGTTTCTTAGGACACTCTCTCTGGAAGCCTTTTCTAGACACTATTCCTAGATAGTGATGAAGGTGTGATGGCTAGAGCTATGGCAGCTATTTTGTAACCAGGAGTCAGCATGCCTGCACATTAAAAGACACATACTGAGGAATGGAAGAATAAAACATCTTGGATTCTCAATTATATTGTTGAGTCATTCAGTAAGACTGCCTACCATCAGAGACATCTTATAATATGAGATCATTGCTTTAATTATTTAAGCCACTGTTATCTGATAATTCTGTTATTTGTAGCCCAAAGCAAACTAATTAGTAAATAGTTATCTGTTGATTTTGCCTTTCCAACACGCAGCCTCCTTCTTCCAATGCCTTTCCAACACGCAGCCTCCTTCTTCCCATAACAACATTCTGATATTCCTTTAGGGAATCAACACACACACACACACACACACACACACACACACACACACACACGCTGCATTTGGTTCACGTGGGATTGACTGCAGTCTGTAGTACTGGGGCAAGCATGTGAGCAGATCTGACTAATCAGAGTGTTGCATTTACCTGGCTACGGTGGATGGGCCAATGAGGTTTGGTGCTGGGACTTTTGACAGAACTGATGGAAAAGAGAGGTTCATTCTCTTTAGCAAACTAACACAGAAAGAGAAAACCAAATATCACATGTTTCACTTATAAGTGGGAGCTCAATGATGAGAACACATGGATACACAGAGGAGAACAACACACACTGGGGTCTTTTGGAGGGTGGAGGATGGGAGGAAAGAGAGGATGAGGAAAAATAACCAACGGGTACTAGGCTTAATACCTGGGCGACTAAATAATCTGTGCAACCACCCCCCATGACACAAGTTTACCTGTGCAACAAACCTGCACTTGTACCCCTGAACTTAAAAGTTTTTTAAAAAAAGAGAGAGAGAGGTTCTTTTTTTATTGGTATTTTCTTTTACTGCTTAACAATGAAACCAACACATTGGCTGGGCACGGTGGTTCATGCCTGTAATCCCAGCACTTTGGGAGACTGAGGTGTGTGGATCACTTGAGGTCAGGAGTTCGAGATCAGCCTGGCCAACATGGTGAAACCCTGTCCCTACTAAAAATACAAAAATTAGCCCAGTGTGGTGGTGCACTCCTGTAATTCCAGCTACTTGGGAGGCTGATGAAGAGGTTCTCCTGAACCTGGGAGGCGGAAGCTGCAGTGAGCCCACGTTGCACTGCTGCCCTCCAGCCTAGGCAATAGCATGAGCTCTGTCTCAAAAAAAAAAAAAAAAAAAAAAAGAATTAAACCAGCACAGAGGGCAGCAGAGTTGAGAAATGAAAGACTAATTTCTGGTAATATCATTGAGCCTTTGGGACTCACCTTTGCCTCGTATACCTTTGGACTTTTCTTTCAGTTATATGAACCAATAAATTTCTATTATTTTATTATCCAGTTAACAACTGAAGGATCCCAACTGGTGCAACCCAGAGTCCAGGCTTATAGATCAGGCCAAGGGCCCCACCTAAAATAAGTAGGTTTGAGGAAGACAGGGAGACAGAAAGGATAAGGTACAGCTCTAGAGGGTAGCTGCCAGTATCTCTGTCACAGATGACAGAAGCTAAGGCCGGAGGGTTAAAGTCACCCACCCAAGGTTGTACAACAGCTCCTTATAAGGGTCCAGATTCAAACCCAGGCCTAACAAGACTCCAAAACTCACATTGCTTTTGCTAAACTACACTGCTTCTCAGAGTAAGACTCTACCAGGAATCAAATCTGTATATTGCCTCTTAAATGCTGGAGCCGGGAGTGGCGGCTCACGCTTATAACCCCAGCACTTTAGGAGGCCAAGGCAGGCAGATCGCCTGAGGTCAGGAGTGCAAGACCAGCCTAACCAACATAGAAAAACCCCATCTCTACTAAAAATACAAAAAGTAGCCGGTTGTGGTGGTGCACACCTGTAATCCCAGCTTCTGGGTTGGCTGAGGCAGGAGAATCACTTTAACCCGGGAGGCAGTTGCAGTGAGCTGAGATCAAACCACTGCACTCCAGCTTGGGCAACAGAGAGAGACTCCATCTCAAAAAAAGAGTTTTACTGGTGTTGCTTAGGTAGTGCTGAGGACTAGGTCAGAATTCCTATTTTCCTGATCTCTTAGCAAGAGGCAACGGCAGCATAACTAGGTATAGCCAACATCACTCCCCATGTCCTTCTACAGCCATGTGCTGCATCATGACATTTTGGTCAATGACAGACCACATATATGACAATGATACCATAAGACTGCAATATCACAGTTTTACTGTACCATTCCTAAGTTAAGCTATGTTTAGAGACACAGAGACTTGCCATTATGTTGTAGTTGCCTACAGTATTTAATGCAGTAGTGCTGTGCTGGTTTCTCGCCTGAGAGCAATCAGCTATACCGTATTGCCTAGGTGTGTAGTAGGCTGCACCATCTAGGTTTGTGTAAGTACACTTTATGTTGTTCATACAATGATGAAATCACCTAACAAGGCGTTTCATTTCCCAGTCGCTAAGCGATGCATGATTGTACTTGCTTCTCTTCTGAAGGCTCCCTACACACCGTCTCAGGTTTTGTCTCCTTGGCAAGGAGAGGAGCTTCTTCTGGAACTCCCATCTCCTCTTTGGGATACGTAGATGGGTTCTTCTAGAAAATTCCAGGACAGCCAAGGACCTTCCCAGTAGCCCCAGTGAAACAAGCTGGGACCTCTCCAGTGCCCATCCCACTTCTCCCTGGGAAGTACTCTCCCTCTCAAACGAGGATCACAAGCACCAGGACTAGAGCCACCTCTGGTTTCTCCCTTGGGGACTCTGTCATCTTACCCAGCAAGTGGGCAAGTTTATGGGCCCTGTCTCCAAGCTCACGAGTCTTACCAGGTTCTGGAGATTAATGTCAGCAGAGGGCTATTGCTTTTAATATTTCCAACTCCATGAAGCATGTCATAAAGTCCTGTTATTTATCCCTGAACCTGGCCTGATGAGTTAATTCTGCTACGATGGCCAACCTCTACCAAACCCAATCTGACCAGTGGCCAACCTGAGCATCAGGATGTCCAGCCCACTGATAGCTGCCTCCAGATGGTCCTTGAAGGGACAGGAGGGAAAGACTCAACCCAGGAGGTTTATTTCCTCATAGTTTCCCCCAGCCAGTGGTTCCCAAGGTGTGGGAAATACACCACTCACACGCACAAGATGATTTGGGGTAGTAACCAAACAGCCTTCAATAACATTGAATCACACAGTAAAAAAGTTGTTCCCAACCAGGTGCGGTGGCTTGCAGACAGCCTGGACAATATAGAAAGACCCCATCTCTACCAAAAAAAAAAAAAAAAGCAAAATTAGCCAGGCTTAGTGGCATGTACCTGTGATCCCAACTACTCAGGAGGCTGAGGTGAGAAGATCAGGAGGTAGAGGCTGCAGTGAGCCAAGATCGCACTGCTGCACTCCAGCCTTGGTGACAGAACAAGATCTCGTCTCAAGAAAAGTTTGTACCCTTCTCAATTCTTTTTTGCATTCTTCGGATCACCAAAGAGAAATCTCTGTTTGAGGCAGGTTTTTCTTTTAAAACTTTTTAATACTTGTTAATTTCTCCCATGTAATAAAAGTATTATTTTTGATCGATATATAATAATCATACATATTTATGGAGTACAGTGTAATATTTTGTTTTTGTTTTTGTTTTTGTTTTGAAACAGAGTCTCGCTCTGTTGCCCAGGCTGAAGTGCAGTGGTGCAATCTTGGTTCACTGCAGCCTCTGCCTCCCGGGTCCAAGAGATTCTCCTGCCTCAGCCTCCTGAGTAACTGGGATTACAGGTGCCTGCCACCACACCTGGCTAATTTTTCCATTTTTAGTAGAGACAGGGTTTCACTGTGTTGGCCAGGCCAGTCTTGAACTCCTGACCTCAGGTGATCTACCCACCTAGGCCTCCCAAAGTGCTGGAATTAGAGGCATGAGCCACCACACCCAGCTCAGTGTGATATTTTGATACATGCATACAACGTGTAATTCTCAAATGAGGGTAATTAGCATATTCTTCACCTCAAACATTTATCATTTCTTTGTGTTGATATTTCCTTATATGTATTTGTTTCTTTGCAGGTACTATATTTGTGTAGTTATTTTATTTACAGTGATTGATGCTGCTTTTAATTTATAGGAGTGATAATGGATGATTGGATGCAGAAAATATATTTTAAAGAGAGAACAAAACCTACAGGAGTGAGATACAATTTCCTTTATGAATTCAAACGTATAAATTTTAAATGTGTCTTTTTATAGACAAACAATGAGTAACAGCACAGGACATAGATACCGAACAGCAACAATAATGAAGATGGTAAAAATTGTCAACTGCTGCTCACAGAAGAGGCGCTCCTCATCAGGACCCTCTAGAGCAAATCCACAGGCACCTGTCAGACTTGACATCCAGAGGGTGGCGTTTAGCAGGTTCTGCCCAGCAGCCAGCCTGCAGCCCCTCACCTGCATGACAAAAGCCTCCCCTCCCGAGCTGGGGTGGGATCGGGGGCACTCTACTGCAGACGCAGAGTTTCACGGTTTAGGGGATTTCCTACTCCATTCTGTCTTACATCAATGTTTGAACATCTTACCATGAAAATAAGCTTACTCTTAGAATCTTCAAATGCATTCACACTCTAGGAAGGCATGTATTGTTTATTATTTTTACATCATCTCTCCACTACATCATCAAGCCCCATCACCCTAGCATGCACCCAGGAAATCAGCAAAAACCCACTTAAGAGGCCAGACTTCAAGGGTCCCTCACAATAATGGGCATCTCTTGTTTTGCCCGAGCAGAGCAGACCATTCATTTCCCCTTCTGCTAACTGCATTTAACTTTCCTTTAAGCAACCACCTTTCACTCCATCCTGAATTCCCCTGGCTCTAGGAATTAGCATATGACACAGACCTGGCCAATCAGAGTATTCCATTCCCCTAGAAGTAGGGATGAGACCCCAAAAGGGTCAATGATACTCTCCACTTAGAATTATTGGAATAAGTAAATCTCTTCCCCCTGCGTTACTAGGTTAGCAAGGTAGAAGCCTGGGGCTGATGGTGGCCATCTCCACCACTGGGAAGGAGCCTTTCTGGAAATGAAGCTTACAGAGAGGAAAAGCTAAGCCAGAAGATGGAGAATAACTGGGGCCTGATGACATCATTTGTGCCTTTGGATCCAGCTGTGACTAAAGACAGATACTTACAGACTTTTTAATTACATGAGCTCATAAAACTTCTTTCTGACTTAAGTCACTTTGAGTTGGGTTTTCAGTGATTCTCAACCAAAAGATTGCTTGCCGATTCACAGCTCTGAGACCAAATGAGGCGTCTGGTCTGTGGCCTGTTAGGAACCAGGACGCCCCACAGGTGGTGAGTAGCAGGTGAGCTGAAGCTTCATCAGTATTTACTGCCACTCCCCATTGCTCACATTACTGCCTGAGCTCTGCCTCCTGTCAGATCAGCAGCCACATTCGATTCTCACAGAAGCCCAACCCCTATTGCGAACTGCGCATGTGAGGGATCTAGGTTGCACGCTCCTTAGGAGAATCTAATGCCTGATGATCTGTCATTGTCTCCCATCACTCCAATATGGGACCATCTAGCTGCAGAAAAACAAGCTCAGGACTCCTGCTGATTCTACATGATGGTGAGTTGTATAATAATTTCATTATATGTTATAATGCAATCATAATAGAAATAAAGTGCACAATAAATGTAATGCACTTGAACCATCCCAAAACCATCCCCCATCACCCATCCAGGGAAAAATTGTCCCTGATGCCAAAAGGGTTGGGGACTGCTGAGCTAGACTTTAGCACACATCCTTCCAGCTTTCTTTCTTTGGTCCTAAATAGAGTTAGAACTAAGAATACAGTTGATAGGTGCCCTGCGTCCACAGAGGCTTTGGATGAATTCCAAGCAGATACTGATTGCAGGAGCAAGCCCAAGGCACAGAGTCACTTCAGGATCCGGATGCTCATTTTTTGCTCAACGTCCATCTTCTCTAGGGACTGAGGGGAAAATGAATGGCAGGCAAGAGGCTTGACTCTCAGCTCTCCATGCTCCTAACCTCCTCCCCCAGGGTTCTACCCATTCCAGAGACCCCATCGTTCCCAGGGTACCCCTATCTTTCTGCCCTCCTCCGTTGAACATTTCCCATGTCTGTCTGCCCCAGGGACTCCTGATCTCAACTCCCTAGTCCCCAAAGGCACCCTGACCTTGGTGAACTCCAGGAAGGACACAGCCCCATCCCCGTCTTCATCAGCCTCCTGCACCGTGCGGTCAGCAATGTTCTCCAGCTGCTCTTCGGTCACCTGTACCCCGACCATCAGCCGGAGAACCTGGGAGATGAATGAAGAGGCAGCCATAAAGAGGGGCCCCAAAGGCTGCTACTCCCCCATCCCCTAAACCTTGTCCACCTCATCCCAAAAGTTATTACTAATTTTATAATCCATCCTTCATCCATTTTTCACCATATCCCCCAATAATTTTCCCTACTGCTTCAACAACCAATCTATCTCTCCCTCACCATCCCACACTACCCTCAAAATATGCTCAAACTCATTACCCAACATTATTACCCAACCTCCATCCATCCTCCACACCATTCTCCACCTCAAGCACTAAGGATTTGTAATTCCATCCTTATTCCAACACATCTGTTCCAGAGTTTCTCAATCTTGGCACCATTGACATTTGAAGCCAGATAACTCCTTACTGGGGGAGGCTCTCCTGGGTATTGCATGACATATAGCCACATTCCTGATCTCTACCCACTAGATGCCAAGTAGCACACTCTCTCCCTCATTGTGACAACAAAAAGCATCTCCAGGTAATGCAAGATGTTCGCTCAAGGAGCAAAATCACCCCCAGTTGAGAATCACTGATCTATTCCCAACCTCAAAGTCAACTGCCCCCCATCTAACTTCCAACAAACCCACACTCCAACCCCACCCATTCCCATTTCCCAACCAATACCCCAATCAACTGCACCCCAGCTCCCCAGTCATCCCACCCCATCCCCCACACCATTGCATTCAACCATCCCCCCCTTCACCCATCACATCTCTTGCCCTCGCCTTCTGCCAACCTGCAGCATCTCATGCCTGGAGATCTTCCCATCTCGATCCAGGTCATAGAGCTGAAATGCATCTGGGGAGAGGGTGGGAGGGGGAAAGGAAGGTGGGTCTTCCCTGGCTCTGTTCCAGCAGGAGGCAACCATGGAGGAGAGGGGAGGTTGCCAGTGGGCTCAGGAAGGGAGTGGGAGATTCCTGGAGCCTGTCCCTGGTGTGAGTACATCTGCATTCTCACTCGGCGGGTCCTCACAAACTCACAGTGAAGTTTGTTCCTTCTGCTGTTGAGAGGTTCAGGTTTCTTGGGGTCTTGGTCTGTGTCCTCATCTTCTACAGGGCGAAAATGAGCCAGGACCCTGACAAAGCCCGGGAAATCCACTCGCTGGCTCCTGGGGAGACAGGGCGGGGAGGAGGAGCGCAGAATGGAAGGAGGTAGTGGTCACCTTGTCCATCACTCTGCCTCAAGTCTCTAACCTCCTTTCCCACCCACCCACACACCGGCTTCCCACCTCCACCTCCCCAAGTCAGCAGGCCTCACCCATTGGGAAAGAAGCTTTCTATAATGCGGTCTCCCAGGGGGTTCACCGCCAGCGCCCCTATCTGCTGGAGATCCATGCGGCTGCAAAGTCAAAGTTCAAAGAGGGTAAGGCAGAGATGCAAGATCGAGGGTCAAAGAGGGACGTGGAGTCAGGGAGACAGAGGCCAGAGGTCATGTGGTGGGCTCCTCCTTACCTCAGGTAGCCCTTCTTGTTCCTGTCCAGTGCCCGGAACCGGTGGTGCAGGCGGAGGAGGCTGGCTTGGGAGACTGCGGGAGGGAATGGGGTTGGGGGTGACGCAGCGGGGCGCGCTCCAGAAACCCGCCCCAATGGGCCGGGAAGACGGGGGACAGCGGGGGGCGGCTGGAAGGGGCAATCATCCCGGAGGGTGGAGTTGGCCGGGGTGGAGGGAGAGTGACACGACCCCGCAAAGATCCAGTTTCGAGACTCAGGTGGCTCGCAACCTCCCGAAAACCAAAGTACCGAAGCTATCCCTTCCATCCGTTGTCAGCTCTATCTTCAGCCTCTATCCGGGCTCGAGGACACCTGGGTGGCCTGGATTCGTCTGGACTCCAACCCCGTGAACGTGGATCCTCCCCAAACTTGGAGACTGGGACCCCTTGGTTAACCCGCCCCGAGCCCAGCGATCCCAGGCGCTGGGGTCTTGGTCTTCCAGCTCTGGGGAGCCCCGGACCCTGGACTTGTAAGTTCGTCCATCCCTCAACCCAACTCCTTCCCTGGGGACCTCTACGCGGTGTTAAACCTCCTCGGATCCCCAGCCCCGGACGCCTGGGTTCGACCCGTCCCCTCGGCAACCGCCGGCGCGGGCTCACTCACAGCCGGTCTCTCGCCGAATGCTGTCCACGTCGGGAATGACTGCGGCGTGGGAGCTGCGCGAGCCCATGACTGAGCTGGAGGCGGGAGGGCAGGAGCAGTCACCCGGACCCCAGGCGTTCTTTCCTCCCGCTGGAGAGGCGTGGCCGCCCCCGTGGCCCTAGGGGACGAAGGTCACAAGCCTGGCGAGCCGCCAAGCTCTGGAACCCCGGCGTGCCTCGCCTCCCACCCACAACCCGGGCGAATGGAAAACAATGTCCAGGGTGGCGGGTCAGAGGGCAGCTGCGAACAACAGCCTGTTTCAGCTACGAGATTTCGCGGTCCGCGCGGGAGAGGCTGATCAACGCCGGGGCCCCTCCTTTCCACGCCTACCCGGGCCGGTTCCCACGGTCCGCCCAACTCTCCAGCCACCTCCTCCTTTGCGGGCCCCCGGCGCTCCCAGCCCCAGAGCGCTCGCTGGCGTCGTCTACTAGGGAAGCCCTGGGAGACCAGACCTGCTGGGTAGAGACCACGCCGTGCTGGGAAGCGGGTGGCCTCCTGGAGGGAGGGAGGAGAGGCGTCGAAGGACTCCCAAAAACAGGGAAGTTGAAGGGGGTCGGGGAGATGAATGCTGTGCGTTAGGTTAAGTGGAAAGAGCGTTGGCTTGGGAGTCCTTATTGGAATCCCAGCGGTGCCCCTGACTTTGGTAGTCAGTATATCTTGGTTTCATCCCTTTTGTTTTGTCCACATAGCCTTATTGTTGTTTAATTGAGCCAATGCTTAACATTCAGGAGATTTAACCCAAAATCCACATTCCTGGCTTTTTCTGAGAAATCTCCAGTTCTGACACCACCAGCCCCAGAGCTGTCCTCTGGCCACAGTCCCTCCAAGCCCAGTTCACTCCCTTAGGTACCTACTGCCCCCGTAGCGCTCCAGACTGGGAATGACTTAGTCCTGTGACCAGCCCTCAAGAGCCACGGGACTCTTTGGCCCAAGAGAGAATTACAGACATCACTGGGACTGGGCTTAAAGCAAGAATGACAACAGCAAGGGCTCTTGTTTACCACGCTTTGCTAAGCACTTTATATGCATCCGTTCACACATTCCTTGTCGGCCCTGCTGGGCTGCCTTCTTTTGATTTTATGTGGTGGAGGCTGCCAGGGGGCAGGTTGTGAACTAATTATGTAAAGCAGGCGTTCTCAGTGCGGTCTCTATCACACCCCAACCGAAGAAAAAATAGAACATTTTTAAATGTATAAAGCACAGCATACATACAGCACATAAATATATACACAATACAGCTGTGATGTTGAAATTTCAGGGCAGACGTGGTGGCTCACACCTGTAGTCCCAAGACTTTGGAAGGCAGAGGCAGGAGAATTGCTTGAGCCCAGGAGTTCAAGACCAACCTAAGCAAGATAGTGAGACCCCCCATCTCTAAAAAAAAAAAAAGAAAAATAAAAAAGAATAGTAGTGCATGCCTGTAATCCCAGAACTTTGGGAGGCCAAGGGAGGTGGGAAGATCACATAAGCACAGGAAGACAAAGCTGGCGAAACCTTATCTCTAAAAAAAAAAAAAAAAAAAATTAACCAGGTGTCATGGCACATGCCTGTTGTCCCAGCTACTTGGGTGCCTGAGATAGGAGGATCTCTGGAGCCCAGGAGGTTAAGGCTGCAGTGAGCCATGATTACTCCAGTCTGGGTGACAGAGTGAGACCCTGTCTCGAAAGAAAATAAAAGGGACCAGGTGCGGTGGCTCATGCCTGTAACCCCAGCACTTTGGGTGGCCAAGGTGGGTGGATCGCCTGAGGTCAGGAGTTCGAGACCAGCTTTACCAACACAGTGAAACCCCATCTCAACTAAAAGTACAAAAATTAGCTGGGCATAGTGGTGGGCACCTGTAATCCCAGCTACTTGAGAGGCTGAGGCAAGAGAATCGTTTGAACCCGGGAGGCAGAAGTTGCAGTGAGCTGAGATAGCGCCATTGCCCTCCAGCCTGAGTGACAGAGTGAAACTCCGTCTCAAAACAAACAAACAAAAAACAGAAAAGAAAAGAAAATTTCATGGGGGAGGATGAGGGTAGGGAAATTAAAAAGACTTGGGGAGGCACTGATAATGAAAAAAAAAGAGTTGAGAAGTTCAGTTGTCAAGGAACAAGCACCACAAGTGTCCACTTTTAAAACTATCTTTAACCTGTTTCCCCCATCATAATTGCACATACATACACAGATTTCCCAGCGGGGGGAATGCAAGCAGCTCATTACAAAGGCTTAAGTTCATATCCACCCGGAGAAAGAGAAGCTGGAGAAGCAGCCTATCCTCCAGCCCAGGTAGAGGCCTGCATCAGATGAGCCTTGAAAATACTGATCTAAGAAGTGCTTGCTTCTCTTTCAGGATTAAGCAACTGGCATAAGGAATGCTTGATTCTTTTCAGACTCCCCTCAAAGACTAAGCATTCAGGAAACCACACTTCTCCCTAATGAAGCCCAGCAATCACTGCAACCCACAGCTGTGAGTCAGGCTGCGCATGTAGTTTGGGTTCAGTTCTGAACCCAGGAGGTGATGAGAGCACATAAGAAGCTGTGATAATCACCTCAGGCCAGCTGGGATACTGATCTTGAAAAGGGCCTCTCCAGCCTTAATCTTGGAGTCAGTGCTACACCAAAGTAAATTAGGCCAGAGAGTAATTAGAAACTCCCATCAGACACAAGCTTTGAAGAGAGACTATCCTAGAACCCATTCTGTTTCGTGTACATGAGTGAGATTTAAATCAACTTCACAGTACAGGTGGCCGCAGTTTTTTTCAGGTCATTTAAGCAGGAAGATGCTTTGGGAAAAATTTTATCTACAAAATCTGTTAGACTAGAGTGAGGATGAATATTTGGTTTTGCTTTTCAGCTACATAAAAGTTGCTAGTCATTATTTTTTTTTTAAGACAGAGTCTCGCTCTGTCACCCAGGCTGGAGCACAGTGGTGCCATTTTGGCTCCCAGGCTCAAGGGATTCTCTTGCCTCAGGCTCCTGAGCAGCTGGGATTACAGGCAAATGCCACCACACCTGGCTAATTTTGTATTTTTAGTAGAGACGGGATTTCACCATGTTGGCCTGGCTAGTCTTGAACTCCTGACCTCAAGTGATCCTCCCACTTCTGCCTCCCAAAGTGCTGGGATTACAGGCGTGAGCCACCACTCCCATCTGCTAGTCATTATCGATGAAGGTTCAACTAGAAAAATGAACATGCTAGAATAGTCAGGAAAATACGGAACACTTACCAATCAATAATAAAAAGATAAATGACCCAGTTTTTTAAACGGACAAAGGGCTTGAATAGTCATTTCTCCAAAAAACTTATATGTATAGCCAATAAATACATGAAAAGTTTCTCCACATCATTCGTCATCAGGGAAATACAAATCAACCACAGTGAAATATCACTTCATGCCCACTAGGATGGCTGGAATTAAACAAAAACATGTCTTAGTGAGCCTATGGAGAAGTTGGGAGCCTCATTCATTCGTTGCCGGTGGGAATGTAAAATGGTGCAATTGCTGTGGAAAACAGTTTGAAGATTTCTCAAAATGTTAAACAAATTTACCATGTGACCCAGCAATTCTGCTCCTAGGTATACACCCAAAAGAATTGAAACTAGGGGCTCAGGCCGGGCATAATCACTCATGCCTGTAATCCCAGCACTTTGGGAGGCCGAGGCTGGCAGATCACTTGAGGTCAGGAGTTCAAGACCAGCCTGGGCAACATGGTGAAACCCTGTCTCTACTAAAAATAAAAAAAAATTAGCCAGGCATGGTGGCATGTGTCTGTAATCCCAGCTACTCAGTAGGCTAAGGCAGGAGAATCATTTGAATCTGGGAAGTGAAGGTTGCAGTGTGCCGAGATTGCACCACTGCACTCCAACCTGGGCAACAGAACAAGTCTCCAGCTGCCACCACAAAAAAAGGGAAACAAAAAGAAAGAAAACAGCGGCTCAAACAAAAACCTGTAGTGAATGCTCATAGCGACACTATTCACAATAGCCAAAAAGTGGAAATAAGCCAAATGTTTGACTGATGAATGGAAAAGTAAAACATGGTATATGGATGCAATGCAATAACATTTGGCCACAAAACGTAATGCAGTATTATATATGCCACAACATGGATGAACCTTGTAAACACTATGCTAGGTAAAATAAACCAGTCACAAAAGACCACGTATTATATGATTGCATTTACAGGTATTGATCAACTTACGACCTATGCAACTTACGACCATTCGACTTTACGACCACAATCGCTAGCCACGACTGCTCCGCGTCTGGCAGCGCAAACTTTGCCCAGCTGGGCGTACAACAGGGCGGACCAGCTTCCGGCAGCACTACCATCTCCGCGTGCACCATTTCAACTGTTATCTCAGACTCGGTACAGCAATTTGTGTTTTGTGTCTTGGATATTTTTCATCAAACCCCTCCCAATAAACTTCTTATACATTTCGAAGCAATGGACCCAAACATCGAACGATTTGCAAGGATTGAACGGATGGCGCATGATGTGTTTCGTCCCTATCATGAAATTTATGAAGAAAAAAAGAAACATACAATTCAGACAAAGCTCACCATGTTTATGAGAAAACCAACTTCGGTAACCCCAACTGCTGCCTCAGATGACGACATCAAGGATCCGCAGCCAAGCACCAGCGGCCAATAAAATGTTTCGTACATGTTTATATATTTTGATATGTTTTGCAATTGGCAAAATGTTCCCTATCGTATTTTTTACACCTGTATTTTGTATTTTTGTATGCACCTGTATTTTGTAATTTTTTTATGTTTTGCAAATATTAAACCAGTTGTACTGGTAATGCAGTGTTTTACTTAAACCTGACGAATGTAAAAATAAGAAACAAAATGGTGTAGAGATGATACAAATGGCATAAAATGAACAAAGAAAATTATGATATATAACAATAATGAAAGAAAATTATGATAAAATATGACTTAAAGATTTTTATAACATCATTTCATAGTACTGTACATATAGCCTACTCAACTTACGACCAAATCATGTTACGACCGGTCTGTCAAAACCAATCGTGGTCGTAAGTCGAGCACTAGCTGTATAAGAAATGTCAGTAATAGGCAAACTTATAGAGACACAAGTAGATTAGTGATTGCCAAAGGCTAAGGGAGGTAGGTAAGAGTCAGGGATGATAGCTAAAGTGTACAGGGTTTCTTCTTTTTCTTTTTCTTTTTCTTTTTTTGAGACAGGGTCTCCTTCTGTTGTCCAGGCTGGAGTGCAGTGGAGTGATCATGGCTCACCACAGCCTCAACTTCCTGGGCTCAGATGATCCTCCCACCTCAGCCTCCTGAGTAGCTAGGACTACAGGCACGTGACATCTCTACTAGCTAATTTGTTGTTGTTGTTTGTTTGCTTGTAGAGATGGGATCTCACTATGTTCCCCCGGCTGTCCTGACCTCAAGCGATCCACCCACCTCTGCTTCCCAAAATCCTGGGATTACAGGTGTGAGCCGCCATGCCTCGCCCCGGGGTTTCTTTTTGAGGTGATGAAAATGTTCTACAATGGACTCTGGTGATGGTTTGCTTGCACATATCTGTGAATGTAGTAGAATCTATTGCATTATGCTTTAAATGGGCAAATTATATGGTATGTGAATTATATCTCAATAAAACCTTTTTACAAAGAAAACAGCACTGAGAAGACAGTCAAACTTGACTCTCTAGAGGAAATAAAAGTTGTAACAAGATTTCTGTAGGTGAACCTATGGAGGGATCTTTGTCTTCTTCTTTTTTTTTTTTTTTTTTT
>NW_016107400.1:6285179-6298030 GCF_001604975.1 Cebus imitator | reverse complement strand
CCGCCTCCTGGGTTCAGGCAATTCTCCTGCCTCAGCCTCCTGAGTAACTGGGATTACAGGCACGCACCACCATGCCCAGCTAATTTTTTGTATTTTTAGTAAAGATGGGGTTTCACCATGTTGACCAGGATGGTCTCGATCTCTTGACCTCGTGATCCACCCGCCTCAGCCTCCCAAAGTGCTGGGATTACAGGCTTGAGCCACTGCGCCTGGCCCAAGTCCTTGTTCTTCTAGATCTTCAGAACTTTGCCCATCTGGGAAGGAAAGGAATCCCTGAACTAAAACCAAACTGGTTTTTTACGCAGAAGACTGGAGAATCAGGTTTGCAAAAGGCATGAACCAGGACAGTTTTGGGGGAGATTGACAGCAGGAGTCGTCACAGGAACAGTGCAAGAATGACCTGCTGGGTATATAAAAGGTATATAAGAACACCTTCTAGGTATATAGAAGGAAATAAAAACATAACAGTCAGGCAAAAACTGGTACACGGATGTTTATAGCAGCATTATTTATAACAGCCAACAGTGGAATACAACCAACAGCTCCCTCTGGCCTTTTTTATAAGGGCACAAGTCTCATTCATGAGCACTCCACCTTCACAACCTAATTACCTCCCCAAACCTCCACCTCCTAATAACACCACACTGGGGATTAGGCTTCAATAGATGAGTTTTGCTGGGGGCACACGAACATTCAGAACACAGCAGATACATTCCAGGTGAGGTACCTATTAGACGTCTAAATGGGGTTTAAGAGCACCTCTTAACATGATCCCTTCCCTTCCTCCCCCTGGCCCTCTCTCTTCCCCTATCTATTCTCCACAGGGCAGCCTGAGGGCTTTCTAAAGAAGTGAAATCATTTCACAATGGCCAGTGATTCTTACTTAGGAAACTGTTGGGTTCCAGAGGCAGAAACCAACTTCAACCTAGATTAAGGAAAAGACAGCACAGATGAGCTCAAGCCAAAGGGAATTCCAGAGGATTGGACCTCAGGCACAGCTGGATCCAGGTGTTCAAACAATCCCATCAAGTCATTGTCTCACTTTCTTTCTCCACTGGCTGTGCTCTTCTCATCTTCAGACAGACTCTCCACCTGCCTGCAAAGATGGTGCCCAACATCTCCAGGCTAAACTGGTCCTTAGTACCTTGGTTCTCAGAGAATAAGAAGCACCTCTCTCTCCCCCAGGATCCAAACAGTCCCTGAAAAGGAACTCACATGCCCACCTCTAAACCCATCGCTGAGGGGCCAGCAGGGGTCTTAGACTCACTCTTGTGGTGGGGGAGGTGAAGTCCCTTTTTTGCCTCCCATTTCCCGATCCTCATTCCTATCAAAACCACTGCTGCCCCCTCTTTTTTTGTTTATCTTACGGAGTTGTTCATACATACACGAGAAAAAAGAGGCTGGGCGCAGTGGCTCACACCTGTAATCCCAGCACTTTGGGAGGCTGAGACGCACAGATCACTTGAAGTCAAGAGCTCAAGACCAGCCTGACCAACATGGCGAAACCCCGTCTCTACTAAAAATACAAAAACTAGCCGAGCGTGTGAAAAGTTAAATATTAAGTTTGAACTCAATTGAACATGGACACAAACAATGGTCACCAAGTCCCAGAACAGGTCATATGAGCCCCCTGATGCATTCATCCAGCCCTGTTTAGGAAAAATCTCTATTTCAGTCTATTCCTATACGTCAGTTGTTGAAAAGCAACAATCACAAAAGCAAGTTGGTCTTTTTGTGTTCCTTGAGCCCACTCTTGAAAGGCCCTTGTGAGTGGGCGCCATGCCAAACAACTCACGACAAAAAGAGCAAGGGTCTCAGACCACGCCAAAGCTTCATGAGGCCTCTCCTCATCTGTGCACAGATGGGTGGCCAACTCTGGAGCCCAGGGTATTGATTACCAGTCTCGCAATGAATCCTCCATAGTCTGGTGAGTGTAAATACATGTATATATATACACACACACTTTTTTTCCCTTTTACCATTCCCATTCCCATTGCAATTTGCTTATTATATCAGTTTGCTTATTATATCATTTGCTTATTATATTTGCATTGCCATTTACATGGGGTAATGGTTGTTTACCCTTAAAAGTATTGTGTATGTCAGCCGGGCGTGGTGGCCCATGCCAGTAATCCCAGCACTTTGGGAGGCCAACACAGGTGAATCACAAAGTCAGGAGATTGAGACCAGCCTGACTAACATGGTGAAACCCCATCTCTACTAAAAATACAAAAATTAGCCTGGTGTGGTGTCACGTACCTGTAATCCCAGCTACTCAGGGGACTGAGGCAGCAGAATCACTTGAACCCGGGAGGTGGAGGTTGCAGTGAGCCAAAATCAAGCCACTGCACTCCAGCCTGGGCAACAGAGCAAGATTCCATCTCAAAAAAAAAAAAAAAAATACAATTGGCCTTGTATAGTGGCTCACACTTGTAATCCCAGCATTTTGAGAGGCTGAGGCAAGTGGATGGCTNAAAAAAAAAAAAAAGTATTGTGCGTGTCTTTTCTTTCCCCTTTGTGCATTTCCCGCACGGAACAGCATGGTGGCAGGTGCCTGTAATCCCAGATACTCAGGAGGCTGAGACACTTGAATCCCGAGGGCAGAGGTTGCAGTGAGCTGAGATTGCACCACTGCACTCCAGCCTGGGCGACAGAGCGAGATTCCATCAAAAGAAAAAAGAAGACAAAACAGAAAAACAGAGGAAAAAAAAAAAAACAGAAAAGAAAATATATAGGGATATCTCCTAAGAGAAAGGAATCTTTTCCAGAAGTCTCTCCCAAAAGATCTCCCCTTTTTGCAGAGGTTTCCTTACAGGCTCATGCAAAAAGCAATCATGAGCAAGAAAAATGTGCAACATGAGAATCACCTGGTATGTTTAAAGAAGTACGAGATACAGGGGATCAATCTCAGACCAATTAAATCAGAGGCTGAGTCAAAGGGTTCAGAGATAGTGACAATTAGTAGCAAGACTAAAAACTAAAACCAGGTCATCCCCTGCAGGAAAAGAAAAAGGGTAGGGAAAGAAGTGGAGTGGAAAAGATGAGCCCAAGGGATGAGGGAAAGGGAGGAGTGAGAGGACAGAAAGGGGAAAAAGCAACTATGTCGCCACTCTCTGGTGGATGTGAAGGACAGGTCCTCAACTCTGTTCTTTCTAATTACTCATTTGAGAAACATGTATTTATTGAAGGGAAATGTGCTGGATGCTGAGATTAGAGCAGTGAGCAAAAGAGACACAGTCCCAGCCCCATAGAGCCTAGTCAGATGGAGGAGATAGACATTCAATATATTCAGTCATTCATTTATTCAACAAAGATTTATGGAGCACCTACTCTGTGCTAGGCACCATCTTAAGAGCTGGGATATGAGCCTGGCATGATGGCTCACACCTGTAGTTCCAGCACTTTGGGAGGCCAAGGAGGGAGGATTGCTTGAGGTCAGGAGTTCAAGGCCAACCTGGGCAACATAGCAAGACATCATCTCTGCAAAAAATTTTTTTTGATTAGCTGGGCCTGGTGGTAAGCACCTATAATCCCAGCTACTTGGGAGGCTGAGGCAAGAGAATTGCTTAAACCCAGGAGGCAGAGGTTGCAGTGAGTCAAGATCATGCCACTACACTCCAGCCTGGGCACGGAGCAAGACTCTCTCAAAAAAAAATTGTCTGTCATGAATGGGGTATTGCCCCATATGCCATGTAGCCTTAGGCAATTCACTACATCTCTCTGAACTTCAGTTTCCCTATTGGTATTGTAAATGGAGGGAAAAGATAGTAGCTGGTGCCTAAGAACGAGTTCAGGAGTAAATGACATAAATGACTGTGATTAGCTTATCACAGTGTCTGATATGCAGCGTGCACTTAAATAATGAAAGCTGTTTTTATGACTGCTGTTTGACATAACTCTGCATTGCTTTTCTTTTTCTTTTTCTTTCTTTTTTTTGAGACAGAGTCTTGCTCTGTCACCCAGGCTGAATGCAGTGGCGTGATCTAGGCTCACTGCAACCTCCACCTCCCAGGTTCAAGCAATTCTCCTGTCTCAGCCTCCCAAGTAGCCGGTACAACAGGCGCACCACCATGCCCAGCTAATTTTTGTTGGTTTGTTGGTATGTTGGTTTATTTTTTGAGACAGAGTCTCACTCTATCGCCAGGCTGGAGTGCAGTGGCACGATCTCGGCTCACCGCAGCCTCCACCTCCCAGGTTCAAGCAGTTCTCTTGCTTCGGCCTCCTGAGTAGCTGGGATTACAAGTGCGTGTCACCACACCCAGCTAATTTTTGTATTTTTAGCAGAGCCAGGGTTTCACCATGTTGGTCGGGCTGGTAATTTTTGTATTTTTAGTAGAGATGGAGTTTCACCATGTCGGCCAGGCTGGTCTCAAATTCCTGACCTCAAATGATCCACCCGCTTCCGCCTCCCAAATTGCTGGGATTACAGGCATGAGACACCTCACCCAACCTGCACTGCTTTTCAATAGTAACCATCATAAAATATAAAATTGGAGAAGAGTATATAAAAGTTAACACATGTCAACAGTTTTGTACCTTTAACCAGCAATAAAATTTATTAAAGATTGTTAAAAGTCACTCTCCTTTATATTTCTTTTTTTATTTGAACATCAGATCACAGAACTAGATTATTTATAATAATGAATACCCTTGGCTCAAGGCATACTCTTATCTGTAGTTTGTATATAGCATGCCTTTATATTGTTAGTAGTTTTCAATAATGCATTCGGCATCTGCAAAACCACTCACCGAAAACAAAAGCTAGGAACTTGGCAGTAGCCAACCTTAACCACATGGTTCCCCCAACTAGGAAGCCATCATCCTGAATCCCATATTCATCGTTCTCTTGCTTTCCTATTTATGTTTAGTTCATTTTATATGTATTCCTTAAAAGTGCATATTTTAGACCAGGTGTGGTGGCTCATACCTGTAATCCCAGCACTTTGGGAGGCCAAAGCAGGAGGACCCCTTGAGGTCAAGGAGTTTAAGACCAGCCCAGACAACACTGTGAGATCCCCATCCATAAAAAAATTAAAATTGACCAGGCATGGTAGTGTGCCTGTAGTTCTAGCTACCGTGGAAGCTGAGGTGAGAGGATTGCTTGAGTCCTTGAGCGCAGGAGTTCAAGGTTACCGTGAGCTATGCTCGCATCGCTGCACCACTGCGCTCCAGCCTGGGCAACAGAGTGAGACTGTCTCCAAAAAAAAAAAAAAATGCATATTTTTGGCTGGGTGCTGTGGCTCACGCCTGTAATCCCAGCACTTTGGGAGGCAGAGGCAGGCAGATGATGAGGTCAAGAGATCGAGACCATCCTGAACAACATGGTGAAACTCCGACTCTACTAAAAAATACAAAAATTAGCTGGGCGTGGTGGTGCACGCCTGTAGTCCCAGCTACTCGGGAGGCTGAGGCAGGAGAATGGCTTGAACCCAGGAGGCGGAGACTGCAGTGAGCCGAGATTGTGCCACTGCACTCCAGCCTGGCACCTGACAACGGAGTGAGACTCTGTCTCAAAAACACACACACACACACACACACACACACACACACACACACATACACACACACACATTTTTATGTTGATTACTTTTTTATTTTAAGTTTTTATTTTATTTGGTTGTGAGGTTTTTTTGTGATTTTTTTTGTTTTTTTGTTTTTAGACAGAGTCTCGCTCTGTCGCTTGAGTGTAGTGCCGTGATCTTGGCTCACTACAATGTCCCCTCCCAAGTTGAGGCGATTTTCTGGCCTCAGCCTCCCAAGTAACTGGAATTACAAGCATGCGCCACCATGTCTGGCTATTTTTTGTATTTTTAGTAAAGATGAAGTTTCACCACGTTGGCCAGGCTGGTCTTGAACTCCTGACCTCAGGTGATCCACCCACCTTGGCCTCCCAAAGTGCTGGGTTTACAGACATGAGCCACTGCGCCTACCCTATTTATATTATTTTTTTATTGTTGTACTGTTATTTTTTATTGAGATTTTTTTTTCGAATATTTTCAATCGAAGTTTGGTTGAATCCATAGATACAGAACCTGGCAGATATGGAGGGTAACTGTATTCAACTTGAAGAGATAATGCCAAACTGTTTTCCAAAGTATTTATATGATTCTACACTTCCGCCAGTAATGTATATGCATGCCTTCTATATATTTATAACCCAAATGCTGAGGATTTGCTGAAAGAAATGAAATACATTATAAAGACGGTATTTTCGTATAAGGATCAGAGGACTCTCATGGAAACCCAGAGCAAGAAGCTCAGCTAACCAGCTACCTGGCACTGGCTCTCTCTTGTCGTTCTCTCTCTGTTTGGGTGCAGATCCTCTCCCTCTCTGCTTCTCTCTTTATGGGCATTCCTCTTTTTTCTCAGTAAGTCAGTGTCCTCCAAAAGGCTCCCAGAGTCTGTCTTCTCCGAAATTGGACTTGCCCTTGACTTTGGGGCTAGGTGCAGTGGCTCATGCCTGTGATCCCAGTACTTTGGGAAGCTGAGGCAGAAGAATCCCTTGAAGCCAGGAGTTTGAGAACAGCCTGGGAAGCATAGTGAGATCCCATCTCTTAAAAAAATATAGAGAGGGAGACAGTTGCCCTTGACTTTGGGTTCCACTCTGACCCAGATCCTACAGTATCTTACAACTCCAGTGTTCCCAAACCCTCCCGCCATCAATTCAGATTTTAAAGAGAATAGATCTACTTGACTTAGCTGGGATCAAGTGTCCGTGCCTGGTGCAATCAGTTGAGGCCAGGAGCTCAAGACCAGCCTGGCCAACATAGCAAAACCCTCTCTCTACTAAAAATACAAAAAATTAGCTGGATGTGGTGGTGCAGCGCCTGTAATCCCAGCTACTCAGGAGACTAAGGCACAATAATCATTTGACCCCTGGAGGCGAAGGTTGCAGTGAGCCGAGATAGTGCCACTGCACTCCAGCCTGGGTGACAGAGCGAGACTGTCTCAAAAATAAATAAGTAAATACATACATGCGTACATAAAACTAAGCATTTAATTTGACTTCAGCCCTTAAGAGAAACACAAATTAAAACTACACTGAGATGCCATTTTTCATTTTTGAGAATAGAAAAAAAAATTCCAAAGTTGGAAAAGGCTGGTGCAGTGGCTCATGTCTGTAATCCCAGCACTTTGGGAGGCCGAGGCAGGCGAATCGTGAAGTCAAGAGATTGAGACCATCCTGGCCAACACGATGAAACCCCATCTCTAGTAAAAATACAAAAATTAGCCAGGCGTGGTGGCGTGCGCCTGTTTTCCCAGCTGCTGAGGAGACTAAGATAGGAGAATAGCTTGTACCCAGGAGGTGGAGGTTGCAGTGAGCCAAGATCCTACCATTGCACTCCAGCCTGGGCGACAAAGCGAGACTCCGTCTCAAAAAAAAAAAAGAAAGAAAGAAAGAAAAAGGAAAAATACACTGGTGGTGAGACTTTCAGGACCTAGGCACTCTCATTTCGGTTTGTCCCTGTAGAGTGATGTGTTCATTGGTGTAATTCCAGCAGAGGTCATGTGGATACTATGTATTAAAATCCCAAATATATGAACTCCTAGACTCAGCAACCCAACTTCTAAGAAGTCACCATACAGAAAGACTTGTACATTTGTAAAATAATGTGTGCACAGGGTTATTTGATGCGACATTGGTTTTTCATCTAGAAAAAAAAATGGAAACAGAATCCATCCAAGTGTCCATTAGGTGAAATAAAGTACAGTACCATGAAACACAATGAAACTGTAAGAAAGAGAGAGAGGAAGGAAGGGAGGGAGGGAGGGAAGGAGGGAAGGAAGGAGGGAGGGAGGGAGAGAGGGAGGGAAGGAAAAGGAAGAAAGGAGGGAGGGAGGGAGGGAGCAAGGGAGGGAGGAAGGAAAAAAGGAAGGAAGAAAAAAGGAAGAAAGGAAGGAAAGAAGGAGAGAAGGAAGGAGGGAAGGAAAGAAGGAAGGAAGGGAAGAAACCTTTCTACAAACTCAAACAGGAAGCTCTCCAAGATATATCACATGGAGAAAGCTAGTTGTAGAACAGTATGCATCATTGTGAATAATATGCTACCCTTTCTCTTAAAAATACAACAGAATGTGGCCGGGCGATGTGGCTTCCACCTGTTTTCTCAGCACTTTGCAGGGCCATGGCAAGTGGATCACTTGAGGTCAGGAGTTCGAGACCAGCATGGCCAGCATGGTGAAACCCTGTCTGTACTAAAAATAGAAAAATTAGCTGGGCGTGGTTGTGCACACTCATAATCCCAGTTACTCAGGAGGCTGAGGCAGGAGAATTGCTTGAACATAGGAGGCGGAGGCTGCAGTGACTTGATATCACACTACTGCACTCCAGCCTGGGTGACACAGTGAGACTCCATCTCAAACAACAAACAAACAAACAAGAAACAAACAACAACAAAAAAAAAACCAGGAGAATACAAGAGAATATCAAGAAAGTACATATCTATATATACATACGTACATGTATATATTTGCATAAATAAATCCCGAAGATGCCTAAGAAACTTATGGAAGGTGGGAGGGGATGGTACATTTAGATGAATAGGGAGCAACAGTTAAATAGTTTACACTTTAGTTTTCATATGGTTAGATTTGAAATTGTGTGAATGTATTACCTACTTAAAAATTCAAGTAGGCCATGCTGTGGCTCACACCTGTAATCCCGGCACTTTGGGAGGCCAAGGCAAGTGGATAAAGAGGTCAGGAGATTAAGACCATCCTGGCCAACTTGGTGAATCCCTGTCTCTACTAAAAATACAAAAATTCGTTGGGTGTGGTGTTGCACACCTGTAGTCCCAGCTACTTGGGAGGCTGAGGCAAAAGAATTGCTTGAACCCAGGACGCTGAGGTTGCTGTGAGCTGAGATTGCACCACTGCACTCCAGCCTGATGACAGAGCAAGACTCCATCTCATAAAATAAAATAAAAAAAATTAAAATAAAAAAATTAAAGAAAATTTTAAAAAATTAATTCAATTTAAAAGAAAAAAAAACTATCATCTGGGACATAAAGGCAAATCTCTGTATGCTGAGTGTGGTGGCTCATGTCTGTAATCCCAGGACTTTGGGAGGCTGAGGTGGGAGGATCACCTGAGTCCAGGAGTTTGAGACCAGTGTGGGCAACATAGCAAGACCTCCATCTCTACAAAAACAAAACAACTTTAAAAATTAGCAGAGCTTGGTGGAGCATGCCTGTTGTCTCAGCTACTTGGGAGGCTGAGGTGGGAGGATTCACTTGAGCCTGGGAGATCGAGGCTGCAGTGAGTTATGATCACACCACTGCATTTCAGCCTGGGCAATAGAGCAAGACTCTGTCTCAAATTGAAAAGAAAAAAAAAAACTCTACAATTTGAGAGCACAAATATTTTCTACCATTAACAAACAAACAAAACAAAATAGTATTTTTAAAAGTTAACTCCGTCATTATTTCAACCTTAATTTCATCCATAATTAGCTTGAAATTCAAAATAATTATGCTGAGTGAAAGAAGCCAGGCAAGAAAAGAATCCATAATGTGCGATGCCATTTATATAAAACTCTACAAAATGCAAACGAATTTATAGTGACGGAAAGCTGATCGGTGGTTACTCAGGGTTAGGGGAGCAGAAACGGGTGAGGACTACTCCTTACAGAGAGGCATGGGAAACTTTTGGGTCTGATGGGTGTGTTCACTGCTAGTTACTGTCAATTCATGGTCAATTATGCCCTAATAAAGCATTTTAAGAGTTAATTTCCTTTTTTCAATTTTAATTTCAATTTTGTTATGTTTTATAACAGAACCAAAATTATGCATACAACTTATAAATAATTTTATGTATATATGTATTGAGGGTGTAGGTTCAAAAATTTCTCACTGAAATGCGTGGCAACTACTAGTGGAAGCCAGTTTCAAACCCAAAAACAGTGTGAAGCCCACACGTTTAACTGCTACACTCTACTGCCCCCTGCTGGAAGTAGGTTTTGCATTAGGCCTTTAGTTGGCTCCTCTGGGTTAAAGTCAGAAATTTAATGAGGAAACATTTTCCAAAGATCTACTTAGAACCAAACCCTTCAAAACCACACACACACACAGACACACACACACAGACACACACACACACACACACACACACACACACACACACACACGAGGAAGCAGCCCCAGATCCTTCTGCCACACCAGCCTCAAGAGAGAGAAGAGAGGAATCATTCAAGGCTTTGAAAGAAGAAAAAAACGAAACCATCAGGCTAGAGTCCAAACTTTCCCTAACACCTTGAATGCCCCCTCAGGAGGCCATGGATGGAGAAGGGTCTTCCCTAGAGGCCTACATTCCCCTTCACCCTTTCTCCAGGTAAGTAAGAGACTTAACACCAAACGTCTGGCCAGGCATGGTGGCTGATACCTGTAATCCCAGCACTTTGGGAGGCCGAGGTGGGAGGATTGCTTGAGCCCAGGAATTCAAGATCAGCCTGGGCAACATAGCGAGACTCTGCCTCTACAACAACAACAAAAAAAAAATACAAAAATTAGCCTGGTGTGGTGGTGTTCACCTGTAGTCTCAGCAACTTGGGAGGCTAAGGCAAGAGTATGGCTTGATCCCAGGAGGCTGAGGCTGGACTGAGCTGTGATCATCCCACTGCACTGCAGCTGGTAGGACAAAGCAATACCCTGTCTCACAAGACACAAAACAAGGCTGAGAGGTGTGGCTCACGCTTGTAATCCCAGCACTTTGGGAGGCCAAAGCGGGTGGATCACCTGAAGTCAGGAGTTTGAGACTAGTCTGGCCAACATGGCAAAACTCCGTCTCGACTAAAAGTACAAAAATTAGTAGGGAATGGTGGCATGAGCCTGCAATCTCAGCTACTTGGGAGGCTGAGGCAAGAGAATCACCTGAACCCAATAGGCAGAGGTTGCAGTGAGCCAAGATTGTGCCACTGCACTCCAGCCTGGGCAACAGAGCAAGACACTGTCTCAAAACAAACAAAGAAACAAAATGAAAGCCAAACCTCTTGTCAGCCAGAGAGCCACAGAGTTGCAAGGAAATTTAACCATAGAATTATTCTGGCCGTAGTCCAGAGAGCTACTGTGAGTTCTGACAAAACCCACGGGCAGACTCTTGAGGACTTTACAAATGTTTCCTTACTGGGTTTTTTGTTTTATTTTGTTTTCAGACAGAGTGTCACTTTATCACCCAGGCTGGGGTGCAGTAGCACAATCTTGGCTCACTGCAACCTCTGCCTTTCAGGTTCAAGACATTCTCCTAACTCAGCCTCCCAAGTAGCTGGGATTACAGGTGTCCACCACCACTCCCCGCCAATTTTTGTATTTTCAGTAGTGATAGGGTTTCACCATGTTGGCCAGGCTGGTCTTAAACTCCTGACCTCAGGTGATCTGCCTGCCTCAGCCTCTCAAAGTGCTGGGATTACAGGCGCGAGCCACTGTGCCTAGCCATCTTTATTGTTGCTTCCAAAAACCTCTAAAGTGGGTGAGCTCATGGCTTCGGTTTCAACCGCACTATGACACATGGCCAAGAAATGCATTGGAGAATGCAGTTCCCATTTCAAATAATGTTCTATGAGGGGATCCACCCAGGCCTGGGATCTAGTCTGCAAGATTAGGCAATATACCGGGAAAATCTTAGAGCCTAAGTAGACAATTTCATGACCCTAAATAAGCCACCACCATGCAAATGCAACCACTGTAACCATCAATTTCCTGCTTCCACCGAGATCTAAAACTCACAGCAATATCTTTCAGTCCTAGAGAAAAAAAGAAAAAAAAATGTGTCCAAAGGATCTTCTCTGAAACACAGTATAGCACAGAGGTTAAGAACTTCAGATTCAAAGTTAGATGTGCCAAGGTTCAAAGCCTGGTTCTTTATTTTATTATTTATCTATTTTTCTTTTTAGAGACAGGGTCTCACCATGTTGTCTAGGCTGGTCTTGAAGTTTTGGGCTCAGGCAACCCTCCACCTAGGCCTCCCAAAGTGCTGGGATTACAGGTGTGAGCCACCATGCCCGGCCCTGTTTGTTTGTTTGTTTTTGAGGCCATCCCTGCCTGGCTCTGTGATTTAGCTTACAAGTTGTGTGTCTAGGGAAAGTTAACTCTAAGCTTCTCTAAACCTTTTCTGGAACTCAGTTTGGTCATAGATGAAATGGGGATCGTGGTAGTAATTATCCTGTAGGATTGCTGTGAGAATATATGACACTATCTAAGAAGGCCCTTCGTGCAGTGCCTGGCCCATGTCAAACACCCTGTATCTTTACTCTTGCTGCTGTTACTGTTACTGTTTTTCTTTTGTTTTGGGTTTGGGGTTTGGGTGGTTTTTTTTGGGTTGTTTTGTTTTGTTTTGAGACAGAGTCTCACTCTGTCTCCCAGGCTGGAGTACAGTGGCTTGATCTTGGCTCACTGCAACCTCCACCTCCTGGGTTCAAGTGATTCTCCTGCCTCAGCCTCCCGAGTAGCTGGGATTACAGGCATACACCACCATGCCCAGCTATTTTTTATATTTTTTGTAGAGACAGGTAGAGACCTGTCTCTTTTTGTAGAGACCCCATGTTGGCCAGGCTGGTCTCGAACTCCTGACCTCAGGTGATCTGCCCACCTCAGCCCCTGAAAGTGCTGGGATTACAGGCGTGAGCCACCACACTTGGCCTGTTATTCTTCTTCTCTATCCTCTCTCATTCTTAACCATCTCAGTATTTTCTTTTTTGAAACAGGGTCTCGCTCTGTTGCCCGGCTGGAGTGCAATGGTGATCATAGTCCTCACTTCTGTCTTAACCTCCCCAGTTCAAACGATCCTCCCACCTCAGCAGCCCGAGTAGCTAGGACCACAGGTGTGTACCACCATGCTCAGCAATTTTTTTTTTTTTTTTT
>NW_016107400.1:6251345-6284294 GCF_001604975.1 Cebus imitator | reverse complement strand
GAGAAAGAAAGAAAGAAAGAAAGAAGAAAGAAAGAAAAAAAGAGAAAGAAAGAGAAAGAAAGAAAAAGAAAGAAAGAAAGAAAGAAAAAGAAAGAAAGAAAGAAGAAAGAAAGAAAAAAAGAGAAAGAAAGAGAAAGAAAGAAAGAAAGAAAGAAGAAAGAAAGAAAGAAAGAAAGAAAGAAAGAAAGAAAGAAAGAAAGAAGAGAAAGAAGAGAGAGAAAGAAGAGAAAGAAGAGAAAGAAGAGAAAGAAAGAAAGACAACGCAGTTAGATCCCCCAGGAGCCTCCCTCGAGCGTCCTCCGCGTCACTATCCTGTTTCTTCCCCACTCTCTCCCTTCTCCATGGGTAACCAATACTGAAAACAGCTTGGAACCCTTGGCTTGCTTTTGTCATTTCAAGGGAATCGTGAGCCTGCAGTTTGAAATGTTACCACTAAAGGCCTCTCGTGAGGCAAAGAGGAAATCTGGAGGACTCTGCCTCTGAAACCCAGTCCTGCTGGACTTGCTGGCCTTCCTCCAACATAAGGAGATAGTTACTCATGCCCAGGGCTGGAAGGAGACAATGGAATGCCTGAGTGCTGATGCTGTGCGTGGGTGAGTCCTTGGAGGAGATATGAGGTCACAGGTCCCCTGGGGATGATATAGGGACCAGTTTTGGGCTTAAACCCCAGTGTGGGCTGGGTGTGGTGGCCCAAAACTGTAATCCCAGCACTTTGGGAGTCCAAGGCTGGCGGATCACCTGAGGTCAGGAGTTCAAGACCAGCCTGGCCAACATGATGAAATCTTGCCTCTACTAAAATATATATATTTTTTAAAAAAATTAGCCAGGTGCGATGGCACATGCCTATAATCCCAGCTACTTGGGAGGCTGAGGCAGGAGAATCTCTTGAACCCGGGAGGCTGAGGTTGCAGTGAGCCAAGATTTCGCCATTACGCTCCAGCCTGGGCAACAAGAATGAAACTCCGTCTCAAAAAATCAACCAACAAACAAACAAAAACAGCATTTTGTGCCAGTGAATTCGCATAGCCCAAATGAGGATGAAGAACTGCTTCAGCTCAGGCAACAGGAGCTAGAGTTACCTCAATGGCTCCCTTATTTGAAGCCTAAATCTTAATATCAGTTCATTAGATCACAACACCCTGATCTGGAAGAGACCAATCCATTGAAAAACATATCAAGGGAAGGAAATAGAACATAGAGATTAAGCTCACAGACTCAGGAGTCAGACCTAGCTTTGAATCGCTGCCCCATCACTTACTAGCTTTGTAAATTTGGACAAATTACTTCACCTCTATGAAACTTAGTTTGCTCGTCTGTGAAATGGAGACAAGAAAACCTTCCTTGCAAGTTACTTAGCTATTAAGTGAATGACATATGTGCAGCAAAAGTGACTATTTTGAGGAGGATGAAAGGAAGACTCTCATTGTGTTTCCAAAGACATTCCAATGCACTGAATTTATGATGTGCCGAACTGGCAGGGTATGGGGACATGGGAATTAAAATTTCTCGAGGCCGGGCGCAGTGGCTCATGCCTCTAATCCCAGCACTTTGGGAGGCTGAGGCAGAAGGATTGTTGATTGCTTGAGGCTGAGTGTTTGAGACCAGCCTGGGCACACACCAGTCTGGGTGACAGAAGGAGATACTGTCCCCAAAGTTGTTTTTTTAAAAAAACATTTCTGCATATTAATATAAACAACTCTTTTATTTGGTCAAGAATATATTTGCATATTAGTGCATACGTGTATACCACGTAGCTATATCTAAATGTATACAAATGGGGTACATATGAGAGTATTTTCTATTTTTTAGTAACTTTTTTCTTTCTTTTTTGCTGGTTTTACTCTTTCATTAGTATAACACTCCCTCCAGCCTACCACAAGACCCCTGTTAACAAACCATTATATTGCATTCTCTATTTTTCTCCATGCTCATATAAAATAACTTACAAACATGTATGCAAAGTTTTACAAAAATAAGTTCCTATAAGGTTATTTCTCATCTTGCAATTCTCAATGTGACTCAAAGAAATTCTTCCAAGTCAATAAATGTACTCTAATTTTTTTTTTTTTTTTTTTTTTAGGACTTGCTCTGTCACCCAGGCTGGAGTACAGTAACACAAATACAGCTCCCTGCAGCCTTGACCTCCTGGGCTCAAACCGTCTTCCTGCCTCAGCCTCCCATATAACTGGGACCGCAGGTGCAATGCCACCACACCTGGCTAATTTTCTAAATTTTTTGTAGAGATAGGGTATCACTGTGTTGCCCAGGCTGGTCTCAAACTCCTGGGCTCAAGTAATCCTCCTACCTCAGCCTCCCGAAGTGCTGGGATTATAGGCATGAGCCACCACGCCCAGCCTCCAATATATTTCTTTTCTTTTTGAGATGGAATCTTGCTCTGTCACACAGGCTGGAGTGCAGTGGTGTGATCTCAGCTCACTGCAACCTCTGCCTCCCAGATTCTCCTCCCTCCAAAGTAGCTGGGATTGCAGGCACCCACTACCACACCACCACACCCAGCTAATTTTGTATTTTTAGTAGAGATGAGTTTTTACCATGTTGGCCAGGCTGGTCTCAAATTCCTGACCTCAGGTGATACACTTGCCTCGGCCTCCCAAAGTGCTGGGATTACAAGCATGAGCCACCGCACCCCGCCTCCAATATATTATTTTTAATGGCTACATAATACTCCAAATAGTTCAGTCAACTATTTCTCTTTTTAATTTTTTTAATTTTGAGACAGAGTCTCACTCTGTCGCCCAGGCTGGAGTGCAGTGGTGCAATCTCGGCTGACTGCCTCCTGGGTTCAAGTGAGTCTCATGCCTCAGCCTCCAGAATGGCAGGGACTACAGGCATGCACCACCACACCAGGCTAATTTTTGTTTTTGTTTTAGTTTTAGTAGTGACAGGGTTTCAGCATGTTGGCCAGGCTGGTCTCAAACTCCTGGCCTCAAGTGACATGTCTGCCTCGGCCTTCAGTCAGCTATTTCTCAGCTGAAGGATACTTTCAGTCTTTCCTCTTGTTTGTCGCTAAGAACAATGCTACAGTCAACACACTGATATTTCTACCATTATAAACCTGGTGCTTTTATTTTTGTGGAAAAGATCCCCGAAAGTGGATCCAGGTCAAAGAAGTTATGTATTTTTTATTGTTAACAGTTATTAACAGATGCCTTCAAATACATAACAGGCCAGGCATGGTGGCTCACACCTGTATTCCCAACACTTTGGGAGGCCAAGGCAGGAGGATCGCTTGAGGCCAGGAGTTCAAGTTTCTTGCCTGGACAATAAGCAAGATCCCCATTTCTAGAAAACATTAAAAAAATAATAACCACTAAGTCTGTAACAATTTACATTTCCACCAGTACCATGTGAGACTGTGCTCTTCCCCATATCCCTGACAGCAATAGGTTTAGCCTTCTTTTTGTTTGTTTGGCTTTTCTTTTCTTGTTCTTGTTCCTTTTACTTATTTAAATTTTTTGAGACAGTGTCTTGCTCTGTTGCCCAGGCTGGAGTGCAGTGGCACAATCATAGCTCACTGAAACCTTAAACTCCTGGGTTCAAGCAATCCTCCTGCTTCAGCCTCCTGAGTAGCTGGGACTACAGGCATGTGCCACCGTGCTCGGCAATTTTCTCCTTCATTTCTTTATTTTATGAACATTTTCAAACATTGTGAACCCAAACAGAATAGTATGATGAACCTCCAAAAACTCATGGCTCAGCTTCAGCAATTCTCAATATTCTTTTATTCCCACAGCCTTCTTTTTAATTTTTGCAAATTTATGGGCATAAAGTGATATACTTGCTGTTACTTTTTTCATCTTGTTTTTACATTTCTCTGACTGCTAGTGATTTTGAGCACATTTTCACATGTGTGGAGTTGGTCTTATGTAAGAGCCTATTCATAGACTTTGCATAATTTTTGGTTGTTTGTCTTTTTCTTGTCAATTTATAGGAGCAGTTTGTATATAATAGATGTTAATCCTTTACTTATCTTCCATATTGCCAATATTTTTTCTAATCCAATGTTTGTCTGTGGGGTCTATTCTAAAGTTTTAAATTTTTATATATTTCATGATTTCGTGTATATCAGTTTTTTTCTTAAAGCTTCTATATTTTCTGTATTGCATAAGAAATCCCTCCCTTCCCCCACCGCCGACCACCACCAAGTACAATCTGGTAGTTTAGAAAATTGTTTGGCAAAATGTACTGAGGCAGAACATACACATTTCCTATGACCCAGAAATTCATCTGCTAAGTATATACCCAACAGAAATGCATAGATACGTTCATGTACAGACATGTACAGTGGGCACGGCAGCTCCCACCTGGAATCCCAGCAGTTAGAAGGCAGAAGCAGGAAGATCACTTGAGTCCAGGAGTTTAAGACCAGCCTGGGCAATATAGTGAGACCTCTGTCTCTACAAAACAATAAAATAATCAGCCAGGCATGGTGGTGGCACAAACTGTAGTCCCAGCTATTCAGGAAGCTGAGGCAGGAGGATCGCTTGAACCCAGGAGTTGGAGGCTGCAGTGAGCTATGATCTAGCTACTGCACTTCAGCCTAGGTGACAGAATGAGCCTTTATCTCTGAAAATAAAATGTAAGGCTGGGCGCCGTGGCTCACGCCCGTAATTTCAACATGTTAGGAGGCCGAGGTGGGTAGATCATGAGGTCAAGAGATTGAGACCATCCTGGCCAATGGTGAAACCTTGTCTCTACTAAAAATACAAAACAGTTAGCTGGGCATGGTGGCTCATGCCTGTAATCCCAGCTACTCGGGAGGCTGAGGCAGGAGAATCACTTGAACCTGGGAGGTGGAGGTTGCAGTGAGCCAAAATCACACCACTGCAGTCCAGCCTGGTGACAGAGCAAGACTCCATCTCTAAATAAATTAATTAATTAAATAATATAGTATGAAAATATTCATAGAGCTATTCATAAAAGCCAAAAACTGGTAGGGAAAAAAACTAATGCCCATCAACACTACAATGGTGCAGCCATAAAAAAGAACAAGATTTTGTCCTTTGCAGCAAACTAACACAGACACAGAAAACCAAATACTGCATATTCTCACTTGTATGTGAGAACAGATAGAGGGGAATGACACACCTGGGGCCTTTTGGAGGGTGGAGAGAGGGAAGAGGGAGAGGATCAGGAAAAATAACTAATGGGTACTAGGCTTAATACTTGGGTGATGAAATAATCTGCACCACAAACCCCCATGACACAAGTTTACTTATGTAACAAACCTGCACTTGAGCCCCTGAACTTAAGATAAAAGTTGAAAAAGTTAGAATGGATAGGTCAGGCACTGTGGCTCACACATGTAATCAATCACAGCACTTTGGGAGGCCAAGGCAGGTGTATCACAAGATCAGGCATTCGAGACCAGCCTAATCAACATAATGAAACCCCTTATCTACTAAAAATACAAAAAAATTACCCAGAAATGGTGGCGGGCACCTGTAATCCCAACTACTCGGGAGGCTGAGGAAGGAGAATTGTCTGAACCTGGGAGGCGGAGGTTGCAATGAGCAGAGATCGCACCACTGCACTCCAGCGCAAGTGACAGTACAAGATTCCGTCTCAAAAAAAGAAATAGAATGAATGAATAAATTGTGGCATATTCATACAATGTAATGCTATACGGCAATGATAATGAACTACAGCTACATATCCTACAAAAATAATACTAAAAAAGAAGCCAGACATTGAAGAGCACATGTTGTATGATTCCATTTATATAAAGATCAAAACCAGACAAAAATAATCTATAGCATGAGAAGTCAGGTTGGAGATTACTCTTGAAATGGGGTACAAGGAACTTTCTGGGGGAGTTGGTCAATTTCTATTTGTTGATCTGTGTGTAACAAACAGAATACAATCATAATCAAACAGATATGTTCACTATAGAACCTGTGATTTTTGTACCTTCTGCAATAAAAAGTTTACTATAGGTCAGGCATGGTGGCTCATGTCTGTAATCTCAGCACTTTGGGAAGCCGAGGCGGGCAGATCACCTGAGGTTGGGAGTTCGAGACCAGCCTGACCAACATGGAGAAACCCTGTCTCTACTAAAAATACAAAATTAGCCAAGCGTGGTGGTGCATGCCTGTAATCCCAACTACTCTAGAGGCCAACAAGAGTAGTTGGGATTACACTCCAGCCTGGGCAACAAGAGCGAAACTTTATCTCAAAAAAAAAAAAAATAAATAATGAAAATATCATCTTTGACATTTATTAAATTATCACATATGCTGATACTTATTTCTGGATTCTCTGTTCAATCCAACTCATATTTTATTTATTTGTCAATTCCTGTGCTAAAATTATTTTGATACTGTGGTTTTGCAGTATGTTCTGATGTCAAGTAAAAATAAGCCCCTTTCCCATTTTTCTTTATTCTCACACTTTTCTTGACTAGTCTCAAGCATTTATTCTTTTATTTCAAATTTTTTATTTTTTATTTTTGTGGGTACGTAGTGTATATATTTATAGGGCACATGAGATGTTTTGATACAGGCATGCAATGTGAAAAAAGCACATCAAACATTTATTCTTGCATATAATCTTTATTTTATCCAATTTTTAAAACTTGATCAAAAGAACTTCGGGGGGAGACTGAGGTAGGAGAATTGCTTGAACCCAAGAGGTGGAGGTTTCGGTGAACAAAGATCACACCCCTGCACTCCAGCCTGGGCAACAAGAGAGAGTTTGTCTAAAAAAAAAAATTGCATTATACTTATACTTTAATTTGGGGACAATTTTTGTTTGTTTGTTTTTTGGAATTTTTTGTTTGCTTTGTTGGGGAGAATTTTTGGTTTTGGAGTTTTTTTATTTTATTTGTTTTGTTATTGTTTTTAGAGACAGGGTTTCACTCCGTAACTCACGTTGGAGTGCAATTGTGCAATTATTGCTCACTGCAGCCTCAAACTCCTGGGCTCAAGTGATCCTCCCACCACCACAGCCAGCTATTTTTAAAACTTTTTTTTGTAGAAACAGAGTCTTGCTATGTTGCACAGGCTGGTCTCAAACTCGTGGCCTCAAGCAATCCTGCTACCTCAACCCCCCAAAGTGTTGGGATTACAAACGTGAGCCACCACACCCAACCTAATCTGGGGAAAATTCACATTAATTATGGGAAGTCTTCCCATGCAGGAACATCCCTTTACATTTGTTCATATTTTATGTCTTTCATAAGATTGTAAGGATTTCTTTCTATAGGTCCTATGCCTTTCTACTTAAATTTATTCCTAAGTATTTTCCTTTCAGTGCTATTATGAGTGAAATATTTCTCCTGTTTTCAATTTCTGTTTTCTCTATTCTGTTAGAATAGGAGAAAGCTGTTGATATATGTATAGATCTCGAGATTTCAGAGCTCTTGAGCACACACTGAGGTGCAGGGAAGAAATAGAACTTTATTTCTTTGTAAGTTTATAAAATGTATCAACTTTGTAAAATCTTTTTCTTTTTTTTTGAGTTGGAGTTTTGCTCTTGTTGCCCCAGCTAGAGCGCAATGGTGCGATCTTGTCTCACTGCAACCTCTGCCTCCGTTTTAAGCGATTCTTCTGCCTCAGCCTCCAGAGTAGCTGGGATTACACATGCCCACCACCACGCCCGACTAATTTTCTATTCTTTTTAGTAGAGACAAGGTTTCTCCATGTTGGTCAGGCTGGTCTTGAACTCATGATCTCAGGGGTCCGCCCACCTCGGCCTCTCAAAGTGCTGGGATTACAGGCATGAGCCACCTCGCCCGGCTAACTTTGTAAAATCTTATAGAACTTCAGGAGCTTTATAAAATATAACTTTTATTTTAAGCTCCTTTTGTGCCAGGTGGAAGAAATTCAATCCCATCTGGCTCTTCCTAGCCTTTTTCAGGGTAGGTTTAAGTTCTGTGGAGCCTACACAGCACCAGCAGGCAAGAGGGCACAGGGGCCTGGTCACCATCTGCACCAGCGGGCGGCCCATGGCCTCTGCTGCGTTGCCTGTCCTTCCCCTCTGAAGTCTCCCTCCTCCCTCCTCCCATCTCGCCTGCTCTCTCCCTCCCTCTGACTCTCTCTCTCTCTCTCTCTATATATATATATATATATATGTATATATATACACACAGAGACATATATGTATATATGTGTTTATTTGTATATACACACGTATATTTGAGCACATGTGTTCTCTCTCTGCTTTCCTTTTTTTTTTTTTTTTTTTTGAGATGGAGTCTCTGTCACACAGGCTGGAGTGCAGTGGCTCAATCTTGACTCACAGCTAGCTCCGCCTCCCGGGTTCAAGCGATTCTCCCACTTCAGCCTCCCAAGTAGCTGGGATAACAGGCAACCGCCATCATATCCGGCTAACTTTTGTATTTTTGTAGAAATGAGATTTCACCATATTGGCCAGGCTGGCCTCAATGAGATTCACCTGACCTCGGGTAATCCACCCTCCTCAGCCTCTCAAAATTCTGGGATTACAGGTGTGGGCCACCTTGAGCCTGGTCTTTGCCTTTCCGTTCTGAGCATGCATGTTCTCTCTCTCTTTCTGAGCATGCATGTTTTCTCTCTTTACCTCTGTCTCTCTCTTGGTTCTCTCTCTCTCTCTTTCTCCATCTCTTTTTTTTGAGCATGCATGCTCTCTTCATACACATATACTTTTTGAGCACACATGATCTCTTTCTCTCTCTCTCTGTCTCTATTTTGAGCATGCATATTCTCTCTAATTTGTTTTATTTTTGAGATGGAATGTCACCCTGTTACCCAGGCTGGAGTGCAGTGGTGCATCTCAGCTCACTGCAACCTCCATCTCTCAGGTTCAGGCGATTCTCCTGCCTCAGCCCCTGGAGTAGCTGGAATTATAGGCGCCCACCACCACACCCAGCTAATTTTTTTGTTTTTTTAGTAGAGATGGTGTTTCACCATGTTGGCCAGGCTGGTCTGGAACTCCTGACCTCAGGTGATCCACCTGCCTCGGCCTCCCAAAGTGCTGGGATTACAGGCGTGAGCCACTCCGCTCGGCCTCTGTCGCTCTTTATCTCTATTTTGGGCACACATGTTCTCTCCATTTCTCTCTACATATGTATTTTTGGGCACACGTGTCCTCGCTCTGTGTGTGTCTATTTTCAGCATGCATGTTCTCGGTCTCTATCTCCATCTCTATTTTGGGCACACATGTTCTCTCTCTCCCTCTCTCTCTCTGTTTTCAGTAGCATGTTCTCAATGTCTATGTGAGCATGCATGTTCTCTCTTTATCTCTACTTATCATCTCTCTCTCCCTCCCTCCTCCAAGCCACTCTCAGGCACTCAGGCATGTGGTAAACATCCGCCCACCTCCTTGATACAGTGGACATTGGGGTCCCCTCTAAGGACCCCTCTTCCCCAACATAGAATGCATCTTCTCTTCTGGAGTCTTCCTGCTTTCCCAGGCTCTTCCCAAGAAGCAAAACGCAGATCTCCTCTGCCCTTGGATCCCACAAACCTACATGGGGTCCCGCCCTTGGGTGAGGGGCTGCAGGCCTGGGTCTCCCTTCCTGGGGGAACTGGAGCAGCTTTTCCCTGTTCCTCCTTATTCTCCCTCCTCTCAAAGTCTGGAAATTCTTTTCCAGTCTCATTTAGTGTCTCAAATCTTTTTTGGACATGGAGTCTCACTCTGTCACCCAGGCTGGAGTGCAATGGCACAATCTCAGCTCACTGCAACCTCCTCCTCCCGGTTTCAAGCGATTCTCCTGCCTCAGCCTCCCACGTAGCTGGGATTACAGGCACGTGCTGCCACACCCAGCTAATTTTTGTATTTTTAGCAGAGACTGGTTTCTCCATGTTGGCCAGGCTGGTTATTGTCTCAAATCTAGGCTCCTAACTTGAGTTTTCTGAAAACTCGAAAGCTAGAAGAATTTTCATTTTTTCTTTCTGTTTTCTCATTCATTTGCTGAGGTAACAAAATTTAGAGCAGACTTGCTTGAATGGGAGGAGGACTGTCAGGGGAAAGGAAGCTCTGGAGCGGAAAAAAGATACAAATATTTCAACATAGGATCCCGAGGTACATATAGGCACAAGGAGAAGAAAGCATTGGCGGAACCATGACAGAATGTTAATGGAATGCTCTGTTTTCAGATGGTGAAGCCATGAATGAATTTTTTTTTTTTACTTCTTTCTTGTGGTTACTAATTTTATTTTTTTTAGACAGAGTGTTTTTCTATTGCTCAGGCTGGAGTGCAGTGGTGCAATCTTGGCTCAATACAGCCTCTGCTTCCCGGATTCAAGCAGTTCTCTTGCCTCAGCCTCCCCATAGCTGGGATTACAGGCATGTGCCACCACGCCTGGCTAATTTTTGTATTTTCAGTAGACACAGGGTTTCACCATGTTGGCCAGGCTGGTCTTGAACTCCTGACCTCAAGTGATCTGCCCACCTCAGCCTCCCAAGGTGCTGAGGTTACAGGTGTGAGCCACTGCACCTGGCCAATTATCATTAATATTTTTGAGGTAGTGTCTCACTCTTTAGCCCAGCCTGGAATGCAGTGGATGCAGTCACAGCTTACTCACGACTCCTGGGTTCAAGTGATCCTCCCACCTCAGCCTCCTGAGTCGTTGGGACTACATGTGTGAGCCACCACACCTATCCAAATATTTTCTTATTTAAATTTTTCTGAATTTTACAAAGTTTCTAGAATGTATATTACTTTTATCATCACACACACACACACACAAACACAAACAATTTATTTCAGTCTATTTGCAGTTTGTATTCTATGCAAGTCGAATTTTTTGCATGAGAAATGCCTGAATCCAAGCATAGTAAGTACAATGTACATTTCAAAACAATGCAGAGTATACATAGTATAGAGCAGAAAGGAGGGTCATTCACACACTCAGTAGCTTGGGTTGGGTTCTGTAGTGGCAAGCAATCACTTTTGTTATAAAGTTAGGGCTACTGGGCCAATTTAGGGGTACTGGAACGGCTAGGCATGAAAGAGCAACCAAGTAAATCAAAGACTTCATGATGTACATATTTCTTTGTTTTTGTTATTTATTTATTTTAAGACTGAGTCTCACTCTGTCGCCCAGTGCAATGGCGCGATTTTGGCTCACTGCAACCTCGACTTCCTGGGTTCAAGCAATTCTCCTGCCTCAGCCTCCCGAGTAGCTGGGATAATAGGTATGTGCCATCACAACCAGCCAATTGTGGTATTTTTAGTAGAGATGGGGTTTTGCCATGTTGGCCAGGCTGGTCTCAAACTCCTGATCTTAGGTGATCCACCCACCTCGACCTCCCAAAGTGCTGGGATTACAGATGTGAGCTACTGTGCCCAGCCTGTTTTGTCTTTTAGAGACAAGTTCTCACTCTCTTGCCCAGGCTGAGAGCAGTGGTACTACCTATAGCCTGGAACTCCTGGGCTCAAGGGATCCTCCCACCTCAGCCTCCCAGGTAGCTGGGGCTACAGGCACACACCAGCAGGCCTGGTTTATTTTTTATTTTATTTTATTTTTTGTAGAGACTGAGGGCTTGCTATGTTGCCCAGGCTGGTCTTGAACTCCTGAACCTGGCATGGCTTAATGTGAAATAACTTTCACGAAAATCCCAAATGGGTTTCTAGGAAACCCAGCCTAAGATAGTGTTGTAGTTCCTTCAGATAGTCAGCTGGGAGGTCCAAGCTGGATAAGGACAAGGAAGGGACTACCAGAGTGGGAGAGACTGTGGAATGAAGTCAGGCCATAGGGATAGGGAGAATGAAAGGGTGAAACCGCTGCATGGAGAGGAGGCTGCAATCAGAGAAAGGGATGTTGGGGCAAAAGTGGTTCTGAGTGTGACAAGGGCCCAGGGCATAACGTGCAGTGGTGGTGTGGGGGATAAGGTCTCCAACGAGGTACAGCTACTAAGAGGCTGCAATGTTGGTTAGGCTATATCTGCAGACATTGAGGGCACCAAGGAGAATGGCAGGATTTGGGGTGGAGATGAAGGCTAGGGGCCACGTTACCAAGTTTTCAGTAACTAGAAGGGGATGACCAAGGATGACAAAGAGGAGGGGGAGAAGGTGGCAGAGCCGGGCTACATGACCCTCAAAGCAACAGGGATTTTTTTTGTAAAAAATGCAAGGATAAAGGAGACATGAATGAGTCAAAACTTGCCAACGGAGTGCACCCTGCCTTCAAGGACCCTGGCAGGCCCTCTCTGAACAAAACTGGAGACGTCTACCAGGAGCAAAGGTGGTCACTGCCATTACAAGGTGCCCTTCCATGCCGCGTTGCCTTGCATCTAAGGCATAGGGAACTCTAAGCTCTATGAAGACAGGGAACTCATCACTCTTGTTCACCAGGCAGGCATGTAATCGCTCATAATAAATACCTATTTATTGGTTGGGCACGGTGGTTCAAGCCTGTAATCCCAGCACTTTGGAAGCCCGAGGCAGCGGATCATCTGAGGAAAGGAGTTTGAGACCAGCCTGGCCAAAGTGATGAAATCTTCTCTCTACTAAAAATACAAAAATTATCCGGATGTGGTGGCCCACACTTTTAATCCCAGCTACTCGGGAGGCTCAGGCAGGAGAATTGCTTGGACCCAGGAGGCAGAGGTTGCAGTGAGCCGAGATCACGCCATTGCACTCCAGCCTGAGTGACAAGAGCGAAACTCTGTCTCAAAAAATACATACATACATATTTACTTGTTTATTTATTTTATTTTGGAGACTGGGTCTCTCTCTGTCGCCCAGGCTGAAGTGCAATGGCACAGTTAGAGCTCACTGGAGCCCTGCATTCCTGGCTCAAGTGATCCTCCCGCCTCAGCCTCCTAAGTAGCTGGAACTACAGGTGGACATCACCACGCTTGGCCAATTTTTTTTTTTTTTTTTTTTTTTTTCTGTAGAGACGGGCTCTCACTATGTTGCTGGTCACAAACTCCTGACCTCAAGTGGTTCTCCTTCCTAGGCTTCCCAATGTGTTGGGATTACAGAGGTGAGCCACCTGCCTGATCCATAATAAATATTTGTTGAACGAATGACTGAACCACCAGTTAATCTCTATTTCCTGATAACTCAGCGCGGTCGGCTGATGCAGTGATGAAGAGCGCGGGCTTTGAGGTCAGGAGGAGCTGTGTTTGGACCGCGGATCCCAGCCTCCGTTTGTGCCTGCGGTGCGGTGAGGGCTCCAGGAGCCGAGGATGAACCCGCGGGGCCCTCGGCACGTGGGAAGTTCTCCATAAGTGGGCTCAGTAAAATCTCTCTCCCCGGAAAGCTCCCCACCGTGCGCGAGGATGAGGTTAGGAGTGTGAAGAGAAGGGCGGGGACAGGCGAGGACTCCAGGCTGGGGTTGCAGGCCCAGCCGGGGGCGGAGTCTCCTCCGGGTCGGGCGGGGACCGTGCGCTCCCCTGGAGGCACGGAGGGACCTGGCCAGCCGTGCGGCTGCCCAGGCGCTATGGCGAGCGCGGTCAGGGGGTCGAGGCCGTGGCCCCGGCTGGGGCTCCTGCTTCAGTTCGCGGCGCTGCTTGGGACGCTGAGTCCACAGGTGAGAGCCAGGGACCGACGCCGAGTCCCCACAGTCGGGTCGCGGGGCGCAGGGGGCGGGGTCGCGCTCGGAGCCAGGGCGCGGCGGGCCCACGGGGGCGCCTCTCCCTCTCTCAGGCCTGGGTCCCGACCGAGTGAAAGTCTCCTGGGTTTGGGGAGTCGTCAGTTGCCCCCAGCAAATACCTAGCTGGAGGGATCTGCCAGCGTGGAAAGGCGAGAGTAGACCGAACACCCCGCCTCTTCTGCGGGAAGGGGTGCCGTCTGGAGGGGGGTAGGCACCCGGGCACGAAAGCCAGGCCTCTTAAAACTTCTGGGGATTCTGGCTTCCTTTGAAAATATGATTAACTTCGGGGCCCTCTGCTGAGAAATGCGCCTGCAAGCCCAGTTATGCAATTTCAGAGGCTTTACAATGGGGTCCCTTTACACATGGCTGCACCCCAGGTTCAGAACCTGTGAGATAAATGAGCTGGGGGTGTGAGTATCTGCTCCCACGGTACCAGGAGTAGAAGAGTCTTACAGAGCTGCAGCCAGAAGGCAAAAATCGCCTGGCCTGAGAATCCAGTTGTCTATCCTGGAGCCCTCATGGAGTGAAAGCAATCAGGTTGAGTTAGGCACCCCATTCCTCCCTTCCACCTCATGGGTCCATCTCATGGTTACCAGCTAAGAATGCAAGCTCAGTGTGGCCAGATCGGGTGTCTCCAGAAAAATTAGAAATGAGAAAAATCAGAAATCTTGTTTCTTTTTTATAAATCATCCCATTTTTTTTTTATTGGCAGCTAATTGAAAGCAAATTTTTTAGCACTAGATGGTCAAACAAAATTCATTTGTGGGCAACCAGTCTGCAGCCTCTTCTCCAGACCGTTCTCCCTCCTGCTGTGCTGCAGATGACGAAACTGAGGCCCAGAAAGAAAGAGGGGCTAGCAGACAGTTTCCTGACCCTCCACTCAACACCAGTGGCTCCGCCCGAAACCTGAGGGTCCTGAAGCAGGATGTGGCCTTTGCAGGGGTGCGGCTGGGCCACCCGGATGTTGGGCCTCCTGCTGGGAGTTCAGCCTCACCCTGTTTGCTCAAGGAGAGGCTGGAGCAGGTGACTGAGCCCAGAAGCGCCAGATATAAGCATGGGCGGCTCCAGTCCCCCTTTCACAGCCATCCCCATCTTTGGGTCAGGGGACCCACTGGAGCCTGGCACCAAAACCAGCTGGGCTGGTTTGGGGAAGTGGAAAGGGGCATCCCAAAAGAGGCAGACATTGTGGCAGAGGAAAAAGAGGCCAGGCATAGGAATCAGAGAGATGGCAACTCAAGTCCAAAGTTTTGCCACTTACTATCTCTGTGGCTTTAAGCCAATGACCTAACTTTGCTGAGCTTCATTCTCCCTCCCCTGTAGAGCGGGAATACTAATAGTACCAGTCTTAGAATGGGTGCAGTGGCTCATGCTTGTAGTCCCAACACTTTGGGAGGCTGAGGCAGGAGGAACACTTGAGGCCAGGAGTTCCAGACCAGCCTGGACAACATGGCAAGACCCTATCTCTACAAAAAATACAAAGATTAGCCAGGAGTGATGGCACACACCTGTAGTCCCAGCTACCTGGGAGGCTGAGGTGTGAGGATCAGCTGAGCCAAGGGGTTTGAGGCTGCTGTGAGCTATGATTGTGCCACTGCATTCCAGTTTGGGCAATAGAGCAAAACCCTGTCTTATATTAAAACAAGAACAATAACAAAAAAGAAACAAAACAAACAATGAAGTCGTTTTATAAAGGCCTTTAGTCTTCTTTGGAAAACCAGAATGAATTGAGGGAGGAAGTAAGGAATTGGGAATTTAGATACATGGGAGCCAAAACCTCCCCCCAGGACTCCCCAGCTCCCACTGTAACCCCTCTCTAGGGTCAAAGAGATGATGGGTGACACCAGCATTTTCCCCAATCACCCTTCCTCCCCTGCTCTGTTCGCATCTGGGGGGAAGGGAATTCATGGCCAGCCCTGCCTGGGACAGGAGCAAAGGGTCATCCCAGACCCCTGAGAGAGCTGACTTTGTCCCTACCCCCTTGCAGGTTCATACTCTCAGGCCAGAGAGCCTCCTGCTGGTGTCCACCTTGGATGGAAGTCTCCATGCACTGAGCAAGCAGACAGGGGACCTGAAGTGGACTCTGAGGGATGGTGAGCAAGAGGTGGTCCGTCCTCCCTTCTTGGGCCCATAGATTGGTGGAGTGGGAGTCACTGTGGCATAGAGAATAAGAACACGCGGGAACGGTCGCTCACGCCTGTAATCCCAGCACTTGGGGAGGCTGAGGCGGGTGGATCACCTGAGGTCAGGAGTTCAAGACCAGCCTGGCCAACATGGTGAAACCCTGTCTCTACTAAAAATACAAAAATTATCTGGGCGTGGTGGTGGGTGCCTGTAATTCCACCTACTCGAGAGGCTGAGGCAGGAGAATTGCTTGAACCCAGGAGGCGGAGGTTGCAGTGAGCCGAGATCGTGCCATTGCACTCCAGCCTGGATGACAAGAGTGAAACTGTCTCAAAAAAAAAAAAAAAAAAAGAGAGAGAGAGAGAGAATAAGAACATGGGCTTTAAAATCCAATGATATCTATCGACAGGCAGCTTCACTGCTTACCAGCTGTGTGGCCTTGAGAAACTCACTTTACCTCTCTGATCCTCAATGTCCTCATCTGTAAAATGGGGCAAAAGATATGACCCTATCTGACAGAGTTCTTGGGAAGATGGCATTACATTCATGTCAAGTAATGGCATTACATTCATGCCATAGCTCAGCGAATATGAGCTGTGCTTTTCAGTGGAGTCTGGAGGGAGCTGCTCACACTCTGTGTCCCTGTCCCTGCAGATCCTGTCATCCAAGGACCAATGTATGTCACAGAGTAAGTAAACCTGGGGCCTTTTAAGGAGGAGGCAGCTGGGAAATGGGGGACCCATAGTTGTCTAGAGAGTATGTGTGTGGGATGGGGACATGTTGGAAGTAAGGGAAGAGAATTGGCTCTGGAAGTGATATGAGGGAGGGTCTTGGAGACCCAAGGTGTCTCCTACGAGAACAGGCTTCTACTAGCTGAGAAGTTGGAGAGAATTCGGGGCCTTCATGAAACCAGGGGGCAGGCACCCATTCATCTCCTTGTTCCTCTTTACTCCACAGAATGGCCTTTCTGTCTGACCCAGCTGATGGCAGCCTGTACATCTTGGGGACCCAAAAACAACAGGGATTAATGGTTTGTTTCCCATGGTGTTTGGGAAGGGGTAAGGGCCAGGGCTTTTGTCAGCTGGAGCACTGAGAGGTGGAGAAAGAGTATGGTCAGTATCTCCCGTCCTGCAGATGATGTAAGTCAGGACTCTGAGCACACTGTGGGAAGGCTGTCTGAGGGACCTGCTGCAAGGGTGGTAAGGGGAAATCTGGCTGTGTCTGCAGGGCAATCTATCAAGCTGGGGTTATCCCAGGGGCTTCTCCAGGACTCTGAGGGCTTTAAGGAGAAATGTATATATCAGTTAGCTTTTGCTAAATACAAATCAACCCAAAACTCAAGAGCTTAAAACCCAAACATCACCTAAATTTATTCAACTCAGAATTTGGTGGGATGACCATTTAGGCTGGACTTAGCACAGTGGTTCTTCTGCTGGTCTAGACTGAACTTGTTCATGCATGTGTGGTCAGCTGCTGGTCAGTTGGATGGCTCTGTTTCTGAAAGTTGGTTGCTGGTTGGCTGGTTTTTGGCAGGGGTGGCTGGGCCATGTGTCTCTTAACCCTAGCAGGCAATCCTAGACTTGTTCACATGGTGTCAACAAGGGACCCCAAAGCTGCAATACATAAGCATTTTTCAAGCTTCTGTTCACATCACATTTGCTAATAGTTCATCAGCCAAAGCAGATCACATGGCCAAGCTGAGAGTCCAGTGGTGAAAAAGCAGACTCCATCTCTTATGGAAGGAGATAGAAGTCACCATGTGAAGGGAAATGCATATAAAGATGAAGAGGAATCTCTGGCCATTCTTTCGCAATATTCCACATCAAGACTGTGAATGGGGTAGAATGTGCTTTGTCAGATTTTTTTTTTTAATTTTTAAAATTTTTTTTAAAGGCAGGACTTCATTCTGTGTCCAGGCCGGAGTGCAGTGGTATTATCGTAGCTCACTGCAGCCTCAAACTCGTGGCCTCAAGCGATCCTCGTGCCTCAGTACCCTGAGTAGCTGAGACTACAGGTGCATACCACCACACCCAGTTCTTTGTCAGAATTCTGACCATGCCCAGGGGAAGCCTGCCAGAAAAGTCTTAAGTATGTGATTTAGCAAGTGATAAGAAATTTTAGTGTGTGAATCAGGCAGGGTCTCAACTTGGCATACTCACATGGCATACTCAAATAGAATAGTTTGAGGACATTTTGTTAAAGGTGTGAGCAGAGTATAGGAAACCACAAGGGATAGTCCAGTATATTAGTTCATTCCTACATTGCTATAAAAAAAAAATACCTGAAATTGGGTAATTTGTAAAAAAAAAAAAAAAAAAAAAAAAAAAAAAAAAAAAAAAAAAAAAAAAAAAAAAAAAAAAAAAAAAAAAAAAAAAAAAAAAAAGAGGCTTAATTGATTCATGTGTAGGAAGCATGGTAACCTCTGCTTCCGGAGACACCTCAGGAAACTTACAATCATGACAGAAAGCACGAAGTGGAAGCAGGCATGTCTTACATGCCCAGAGCAGAGGCAAGAGAGAGAAAGAGACGAGATACCAAAGAGAGGAGGTGCCACCTACTTTTAAACAACCAGATCTCGTGAGAACTCTATTACAAGAACAGCACCAGCTGGGCACAGTGGCTCATGCCTGTAATCCCAGCACTTCAAGAGGCCAAGGCAGGCAGAACACGTGAGGTCAGGAGTTCAAGACTAGCCTGGCCAACATGGTGAAACCCCATCTCTACCAAAAAATACAAAAATTAGCCAGGTGTGGTAGCACATGTCTGCAGTCCCAGCTGCTTAGGAGACTGAGGCAGAAGAATCACTTGAACCCGGGAAGCAGAGGTTGCAGTGAGCCAAGATGGCACCACTGCACTCAAGCTTGGGTGACAGAGCAAGACCCTGTCTAAAAAAAAAGAAAAAGAATAGCACCAAATGGAGAAATTTGCCCCTATAATCCAAACACCTCTCGCCAGGCCCCACCTCTAACATTGGGGATTGCAATTCAACAGGTGGTTTATGTGGGGACACAAATCCCAACCATATTATGCGGCATCCTTTGGTTCATGACAGTGGGGTGCCATTATCAGCCCTAATTCTGGAGGCTAGGGAGGGAGCAGCTACCACAGCCTGGAGCTAGAGAGAGATGTCCTGAGAGCACCACCCAGTGGGACCTCAGCGCTTTGGTGGAGGGACACAGCCAGCCCGTGAGGACTCTGTGGCGAGGAAACCAGGGCATACTCTGATCTCACCCTGTCCCCATTATTCAAACTCAATAGGAAGGCAGAGCACAGGATGCCCACAGACATAACCCAGACAAGTCCAGCTCTGGGAAGAAGGTGGAGAGTGGAGCTGATCTCCACTCCTAGCCAGCATCAGGCCATGGTCGCCTTTATTCTGGAACAACTCCTTCATTTCTCAGAGTCTCTCATGGCTATTGACAGTTTTTAAGTACCCATGTGAGTTGGATTTTTTTTGGAATTAAACTCCCCACTCGTGTGTGATGTTTTTTTGTTTTTGTCTGTTTTGTTTTATTTTGTTTAGAGACAGAGTCTCACTCTATCACCTAGGCTGGAATGCAGTGGCACAATCAGAGCTCACTGAAGCCTTGAATTCCTGGGCTGAAGCTATCCTCCTGCCTCAGCCTCACTAGTAGCTGGGACTATAGGCATGCACCACCATGCTCAGCTCATTTTTTTTTTTTTAAATTTCTGTAGAGACAAGGTCTTGCCATGTTGCCCACGCTGGTCTTGAATTCCTGGGCTCAAGCAATACTCCTTCCTTGGCCTCCCAATGTGCTGGGATTACGGGCATGAGCCACCATGCCCATCCCAGGGCAAGTTTTTGAGGAGGAGGTCAGGTCATTCCAGGAGCAAGTGGCTCATGTGGTACCTTGACACTGGGTGTGGGAATTTCTGCATTTCCTCAAGAGGCTGTGTATCAAAATGATTCAGTGTGCTGGCTCTGGAGGCTGACTGCCTGGGTTCAAGGCCACTTAGTAGCTGTGTGATGTTAACCAAGTTACATGGCCTCTCCAAGCCAGTTTCCTTACCTAAAAAGTGGAAATGATAGTAGTACCTGTTAATCGGTTGCTATGGAAATGGGCTCACCTGGCACAGTGAGCATTGTGTGTTTCTGCTCTTACTCCTTCCTGGAAATTTTCCCTCTCCCAGAAACTGCCATTCACCATCCCTGAGCTGGTTCATGCCTCTCCCTGCCGCAGCTCTGATGGGGTCTTCTACACAGGTGAGCATCTCTCTAGCCTGTGGGGTCCAGGTTCAGCCAGCAGAGTCTGGGATCTAGGTCATGATGGGCTAATTAGGCACAGGAATGATGAGACCACACCCCTTCCCATGCCAACTTGGGAGCTAAAATGCTTTCCACCTCCACAGGCCGGAAGCAGGATGCCTGGTTTGTGGTGGACCCTGAGTCAGGGGAGACCCAGATGACACTGACCACAGAGGATCCCCCCACCCCTCGTCTCTACATCGGCCGAACACGTGAGTTGGGCCCCAGTTGTTCATTCAAGCTCTAGGCAGACTTCCCTTTTGCTCTGCTGAGATCTGGCTGTTGCTAACCAGGTTGAATTCAGGCCAGTCAGTCTGTTAGTCATTAACAAACACTGTACAGAGCACTGAACTAGAAGCTGGGGATAGAGCTGTAGACAAGACAGCTCCCATCTCTGCCACTGTGATGCTCACAGGCTTCCAGGCCTCCAGGCTGTGTGCTTGGGAAAACCCCACGCCTACAAGATAAATGGTCCCTGGGGTTGGAGGGGGTGTCACATGGGCATTCCTGGTAATCTTGCTTCTGGGATCCCCAGAGTATACGGTCACCATGCATGACCCAAGGGCCCCGGCCCTGCGCTGGAACACCACCTACCGCCGCTACTCAGCACCCCCCATGGATGGCTCACCTGGGAAATGTGAGTTCCACCTTTCTCTGGTCCCATCATGGAGCAAGGTCCCCAACCAGGGAACCCATGAACAGCATCCATGACCAGTTCCCAGCCACTTTTTGACCCACTAAACCTCCCCAGGGACCCATGTACTGAATGGCACACCCCTGAAGGCTGACCCCAAATGACTCCCTCAACACCCAGACTGACCCTCCTGAACCCTGGCCAATCCCTCAACCTCCTAACTCTTCTATACTCTAAGTGACCCCAACCAGGTAACCCTGGATGACCTCCCATATTCAGAGTGATCCCAAACAGCCTCTGAGCAATCTCTGCATGTCCTGATGCCTACATATAACCCCTGAAAGCTGACCCTAAGTAGCCTCTTCCATAGACTGACTCCCCAGGTGACCCTGATCACTCTCCTGTGTTTTTTGTGAGATAGGGCCTCACTCTGTCACCCAGGCTGGGGTGCAGTAGTGCAACCATAGCTTACCACAGCCTCCAACTCCTGGGCTCAAGTGATCCTCTATCCTCAGCCACCTTAATAGCTGGGACTGCAGGTGTGCACCACCAAGCCTGGCTCGTTTTTTAACTTTTTGTAGAGATGGGGTCTTGCTATGTTGCCCAGGCTGGTCTCAAACTCCTGGGCTTAAGTGATCCTCCTGCCTTGGCTTCCCAAAGTGCTGGGATTACAAGCATAAGCCACTGCCTTGATATTATGACTGATACCCAACTGCCAGAGTGACCTTGCAGGTGCCCCCCTGCAAGGCCCCCCAATCCCTTATTTCATCATTCTGCATGAGACCCTACACAGATCACCTTATCAGAGATGAAGTCACCTATGCACCCCAGCCGACCCTTCTCACACTCTAATTGACTCCCAAGTGATCCACATGCCTCCAGGCCACCCTGATTGATCCATCCTAGGTGACTATCTGTTGACCATGAGCAATACCCCACATCCTAAGTGACCCAAACGGACCCGCACACACCTGAGTCACCTTTGAATGACCCTGATTGATCACCTTATTTTCAAAGTGACCCCACGAACTCCAACAAAACTTCTCACATCCTGATAACCCTCCATGTGATCTCACTTGACCTCCACACACCTGAATGACCCCCTCACCCAGAGGGCCCACCCTTGGACTCTCTTAGGAGAGCCTCCAACCACCTCTCCCCAGCCACCTTTCTCAGCAGACATGAGCCACCTGGCATCCTGTGGGATGGGCCTACTGCTCACTGTGGACCCAGGAAGCGGGACAGTGCTGTGGACGCAGGATTTGGGTGTGCCTGTGATGGGCATCTACACCTGGCACCAGGACGGCCTGCGCCAGCTACCGCATCTCACACTGGCTCGAGACACCCTGCATTTCCTCGCCCTCCGCTGGGGCCACATCCGACTGCCTGCCTCAGGCCCCCAGGACACGGCCACCCTCTTCTCTGCCTCGGACACCCAGCTGCTGTAGGTGTCGGTATCTGGGGCCTGGGGAAGAAACTGTCTGGGAGTGTTGCAGCCTGGGTCTGATGGCCAGGCGAGATGTTCAGCTGTGACACACCAGTACAGCTGAAGCAGGGGTCAAAACATCTCAAATTGGTTACTTACCCAACTGGTTGGTAAATAACCAGTGTCCTGTGCTGCCCTCCAAGTGTTCCCAGGACCCCCTAGGTAACCCACTGTTCAGCAACTCATAGGGTAAGATCTGGCCTAGGAGGGTGTATTAGTCCGTTTTCATGCTGCTGATAAAGACATACCCAGGCCGGGCGTGGGGGCTCACGCCTGTAATCCCAGCACTTTGGGAAGCCAAGGCAGGCGATCACCTGAGGTTGGGAGTTCAAGTCCAGCCTGGCTAACATGGAGAAACCCCATCTCTACTAAACATATAAAAATTAGCTGGGTGTGGTGACGCATGCCTGTAATCCCAACTACTTGGGAGGCTGAAGCAGGAGAATCGCTTGAACCTGGGAGGTGGAGGTTGCAGTGAGCCGNTGCCTCAGCCTCCTGAGTAGCTGGGATTACAGGCACGCACCACCATGCCCAGCTAATTTTTTATAGTTTTAGTAGAGACGGGGTTTCACCATGTTGACCAGGACGGTCTCGATCTCTTGACCTCGTGATCCACCCGCCTCGGCCTCCCAAAGTGCTGGGATTACAGGCTTGAGCCACCGCGCCCGGCCCTAATTCAACATCTTTAAGTGCTATTCGGCAACACTACCATGAACAAATTGTTTTTCTTTTGCTGTTGTTTGCCAATCTGATAGGTTAAAGACATTATTTCACTGCATTTCTATGGTTCATTTTAAAAATTTCTCTTACTTACTTCTACATTGCTTGTATTATTATATTAGTTGCACCAACTGGCAACAACATATTTTGTTGTGTCTGCTGTCAACCTCATCTCAGGCAACAGATAGAAACGAAGAAAATTCACTCTTTGAAACATAAGTTACAAATATTTTCCCCCAGTTTTATTTGATGTTTTGTCACTTTGTTTATGGCTTTTTTAAGGGGATGAGGGTACATCCTGATGGAATTTTTTAAATGTTGTTTAATGTAGTAAACTATGTTAAACTCTCATTGTCTCTGAATTTTGTGCAAAAGAAGTTAATTTTTGGACCAAAGTTATATAAAATTTTTGTCAGGCAGGCAGACACCAGAGGCTGGGAAGAGGCAAGGACATATTTCTCCCCTAGAACCTCTGGAGGGAGCGCAGCACATTTCTAGTAATTACAATTGTGGTTTTTTTCATTCCTTACTTTTACAGTTTGCATCTGTTGGGAATTTATTTTAGTCTCACAACTGTAAGCTTTTATTTTCCTAAGTGGCTATCCAATTAGCCCAACGCATGTTTTGAATAATCCTCCTATTTCTACTGATTTAAATTGCCAACGATTAAAGTCTTAACCATTTTTCCCTCAACTTTTGGGTGTCACAGTTGGGGAAAAAAATACTATTTCATTGGCCTAACAATGGTTTGTCACTCTCTGATAATACCTGAGCATGCCATTTACCCAAGGAGTATATGACAGAAGGTTCAAGTGTGGGAATCCAGTGTGTCTGTTGTGTACTACTCGATTTATGAAGCAGCAGAGTCAGCCTCAAACATATTACCAATCCCTGTTAATGTTTTTATAAATATAAATATTGGCTATTTTTAATTTTCTAAAAGTGATACAAAGTTGTAACTAATTTAAGCCTTTATTATTGAATGAGGTGCACTGACTGGTGAGAACAGATTTTGTTGTGTCTGCTGTCAACCTTATCTCAGGCAACAGATAGAAATGAAGGTAACTTCCTTTATTTTTAAAATCTGTCCCAAAGCCGGGAGTGTGGCTCACGCCTATAATCCAAGCACTTTGGAGGTCAAGGCGGGCAGATCACCTGAGGTCGGGAGTTCAAGAGCAGCCTGACCAACATGATGAAGCCCCGCCTTAGAAATAATAATAAATAAATATATATATATATATATATATATATATATAAAGAAAAATGGGGGGAAAATAAATAAAATAAAATCTGTCCCATAAATTTAATCCTTTATTAAAATTGTGTCTATGGAAGATTCGAAATAATCTATACACTATTATTAGAATAATTAAATTTAATAAGGTCTGTTTATACAGGGTAAATACAAAAATGAACTTTTAAACACCAGTTGAAAACAAGGGCCAGGCGCGGTGACTCACGCCTGTGATCCTAGCACTGTGGGAGACCAAGGATGGCGGACTCCTTGAGGTCAGGAGTTTGAGATAGGCCTGGCCAACATGGTGAAATTCCGTCTCTACCAAAAACACACAAAAAAATTAGCTAGGCGTGGTGGCGTGGGCCTGTAATCTCAGCCACTCGGGAGGCTGAGGCATGAGAATCATTTGAACCCAGGAGGTGGAGGTTGCAGCGAACCAAGATCGCGCCACTGCACTCCAGCCTGGCGACAGGCGACAGAAAGAGAATTCGTCTCAAAAAAAAAAAAAAAAAAAAAGACACACCCAAGACTTGACAATTTACAAAAGAAAGAGGTGTAATGGACTTACAGTTCCATGTGGCTGGGTAGCTTCACAATCATGATGGAAAGCAAGGAGGAGCAAGTCACATCTTACGTGGAAGGCAGCAGGCAAAGAGAGGCACTGGTGCAGAGAAACTCCCCCTTATAAAACCATCAGATCTTGTGAGACTTATTCCCTATCATGAGAACAACATGGGAAAGACCCACCCTCATGATTCAATTACCTCCCACTGGGTCCCTCCCAGAACAAATGGGAATTCAAGATGAAATGTGGGTGGGGACACAGCCAAACCATATCAGAGGTGGACTTCAGGTCTTAACCTGTTCTGATTGGTAGGTGCTGTGCCTTATGGATTGTTAAATACTTTGAATAATACCCTTATTGCATCTAACACCGTAGTGTCCCCATCTTGAAAAACAAGTAGACAGCTTGGGAAGATCAGGGATCATCTATCTATTCATTTCAATTCATTTTACAAATATTAACTGAGCACTTAGTGTGTGCCAGTCTCACTAGAGTCTGGGAGTGCAATAAATAACCCAACAGTTGTTCCTGCCTACAGGAACCTGAGTCTAGTGGGAGAGACAGACATGTAAAGAGACAATTGCAACCTGACATGATAAAGGATAACATGAGAGTAGTATAAGATGCCATGGCAATGTATAGGAAGAGTACCCACATCGAGATTGGGGACAGGAGGCAGTCATAGAAAGCTTCCCAGAGGAAGGGACATCTAAATTAAAACCTAAAAAAAGAATAGGAAATGAGAGAGATGAGAGAGCATGGAATTCAGGGAACAGGAAAAAATTAAATGGAATACAGACCTGAGCAAGGAGTAGGGTCTGAGGTTATAGGCTAAGCAGGGAACTTGTAGGATCATTTAAAAGGCTTGGACATTTTCTCCTAAAGCCAGAGAGAAGTCACTGGAGAGTTTTAAGGAAGGAAGTGATTCGATCATATTTTCATTTTAGAAAGAATATCTTAGAGTGGTATATAGAAAGAAATGGACCATTCATGGAATATTGATTTGTTCAGGCAAGAAATGAAGACAGCTGTGTAACAAATCATCCCAAAACAGAGAGCTTAAAAAACAGCAATTTATTATTCCTCAAGATTCTGTGGGTCAGCTGGGTAGGTGATTTTTCTGCAGTCTGCTTGTGGCTTGGTTGAGTCTGGAGAATCTACGATGGCCACATTCACCCACTTCATAGTTGATGGACTGTTTGGCCTATGGAGGATTAAAGAGGTCTCTCACGCCCCAGCAGGCTAGCCTGGGTTTTCTCCCACGATGGTCTCAGAGCTCCAAAGAACAATGCAGAAGGAAGCCTCAAGCCACAAGTACTTTTCAAGCCTCTACTTATGTCACATGTGCTATTGTCTAATTGATTAAAGCAAGTCTCACGGCTAAGCCAAGAGTCAATGTGAGACAGAAATATACAAGGGTGTGAGTACCCTAATAACTGAAACTACTCACCACCAGCATTCATTCTTCTCTTCTTTTTCTTACCTCCCACTAGGATGACGCTGTATGTGGGGAAGGATGAAGCTGGCTTCTATGTCTCTAAGGCACTGGTCCACACAGGAGTGGCCCTGGTGGTGAGAAGTGGTCTCTGAGTGGGCTGAAAGAGGATGAACAGAAGAACCTCCCTCACTCATGGCTCTCCATCTTCTGTTGTAGCCTCGTGGACTGACCCTGGCCCCCACAGATGGCCCTACCACAGATGAGGTGACACTCCAAGTCTCAGGAGAGCGAGAGGTCTCACCCAGTACTGATGTCAGATACCCCTCAGGCAGCGTGGCCCTCCCAAGCCAGTGGCTGCTCATTGGTGAGATCCTCTGGCTCAAATTGGGAGTAGATGAAGATAAAGAACCTGTGAGCCCAGCCTCTGAGTTGGAAGGCTGAGGTTCCCTTCAGCCTGTTGACTTTTGCCCCCACTTTAGGACACCACGAGCTACCCCCAGTCCTGCATACCACCATGCTGAGGGTCCATCCCACCCCAGGGAGTGGGACTACAGAGACAAGACCCCCAGAGAACACCCAGGCCCCAGCCTTCTTGGAGGTCAGTGCTGGAAGGGCAGAGAGCGGGGGGTAGGGAGGCCCCAGCAGATAGGGGAGCAGCCCTTGGACCTCAGGCTTCTAAGAATAACAATTGGGGATGGGTCAATTGACCTCACACAATTTCCCAGAAGACAAACATTTTGTTGTTGTCATTGTTGTTGTTGTTACTGGCAGAAACACACTAGAAGTGTCAAAATGTGGCTGGGCATGGTGGCTCATGCTTATAATCTCAACACTTTGGAAGGTTGATGTAGAAGGATGGCTTGATGTCAGGAGTTTGAGACCAGCCTGGGTAACATAGCAAGACCCCATCTCTACAAAAAAAAATTAAAAATTAGTGGGGCATGGTGGTGTGTACCTGTAGTCCCAGCTACTCAGGAGGCTGAGGTGGGAGGATTGCTTGAGCCCAGGAATTTGAGGCTGCAGTGAGCTATGGTCACACCACTACACTGGATAACACAGTGAGACCCTGTCTCTTAAAAGAAAAAAAAAAAAAAGACCAGGCACAGTGGCTCATGCCTGTAGTCTCAGCACTTTGGGAGGCCAAGGCAGGCAGATCACCTGAGGTCGGGAGTTTAAGACCAGCCTGACCAACATGGAGAAACCCCGTCTCTACTAAAAATACAAAAAATTAGCCAGGCATGGTGGTGCATGCCTGTAATCCCAGCCATTCAGGAGGCTGAGGCAGGAGAATCGCTTGAACCTGGGAGGCGGAGGTTGCAGTGAGCCCAGATTGCACTATTGCACTCCAGCCTGGGCAAAAAGAACGAGACTCTATCTCAAAACAAACAAAAGAAAGATATTGACTACCTAAATCATGAAACATGGGTCACATTTTCTTTATTCTTCTTCAGTGTAAAAACTGTAAAGCATTCATTAAATTGAAATTGAAAACAAAAGCTATAAAAGCATGTGCTCCTGGGAGAGGGAGGAACCAAAATCACTAGTAAGTAGCTCAAAGTTAGAAGGAACAGCCATGGCCTAGAGCAAATCTGGTTGCTCATCAGAATCACCTGGGAGCTCATTCCAGCGCCAACACATTTAGAATCTCTAGAAAAGGATATCTGTATATTTAGTGACATTCCAAGAGTACCTGTATTTTTTAGTGACATCCCATGAAATGCTGGTCATTGGGTAGGTTTAGAAAACCACTCTTCTGGGCACATTGATGTTTCAGCACCACGGAGAGTGCCATGTTTCCCACCACATGCAGACCACTCACGTCCCCTTCAATTAAGCCCAGCCATGTGCTGGTGATGAAGAAAGGTTAGGGGTTCCCCGGTGGAAGGAGGTGCTAAAAGTGAACGGCCCTTTATCCCCAGCTATTGAGCCTGAGCCGAGAGAAACTCTGGGACTCCAAGCTGCATCCAGAGGAGAAAACTCCAGACTCTTACCTGGGACTGGGCCCACAAGACCTGCTGGCAGCTAGCCTCACTGCTGTCCTCCTGGGAGGGTGGATTCTCTTTGTGATGAGGCAGGTAGGCCCATTGCCCTGACCTCAGGTTCATCTGGGAGTAGTGCTGCTCCTCCTCTCTGAGACCACTCAGCAACTCTCTCCCTCTACCCAGCTCTGACTTTGCCCCCTGCCTCCTTCCCAGCAGCTCCCCAGGCCCCTGTGATCTTGCTCTGTAAGTTCATGCTGCCTGGTGAGGCCATCTCAGTCACAGATACTGGGCCCATCATGGGGCAGGGCATGGCAAGGACAGAGCTCTCTTAGGCTCTTGTGTTATAGCAGCAGCCACAGGTGGTGAAGCAGCAAGAGACGCCCCTGACACCTGCAGACTCTTCTCACATCTCCCAGGATGCCCAGTTCCTGCACTCGGGGGCCACCCCAAGGAGCCAGAAGAGGTCCCGAAGTCCCTCAAAGCAAGCCCAGACACTTGACGACCATGAAGGTGAGCTTGAGTGAACAAGACAGGGCAGTCAGGAGCAGAGAAAATCAAGAGGCAGATTTAACTGCAAAGCTGGTTTATTAAAAGCCACTATAGTGGGGTGGTTAGGTCTAAATGAATTAATAAGAGTGTTTTGAGTAGAGCCTGCTATGTAGTTGAGCACTCTAGAAGTGTCTGCTGTCATTTTTTTGGTCCTTTTTTTTTTTTTTTTTTTTTTTTTTTTTTTGGTTCTCTTTTTTTTTTTTTTTTTTTTTTTTTTTTTTTTTTTTTGCAGACAGGGTCTCACTCTGTCACCCAGGCTGGAGTGCAGTGGCACCGTCATAGCCTACTGCAGCCTCAAGCTCCTGGGCTCATGAAATCCTCCCTCCTCAGCCTCCCAAGTAGCTGCGACTATAGGCATGCACCACCATGCCCCACTAATTTTAAAGTTATTTTTGCAGAAATTGGGTCTCACTATGTTGCCCAGGCTGGTCTTGAACTGACAGCCTCTAGAGATCCTCCCACCTCAGCATCCCAAAGTGCTGGGATTATAGGCATGAATCACCATGCCCAGCTCATTATTGTATTATTATTTTTAAGAAATCTGGATGTAGATAGAACAGGGTATAGATCCAAGGCTGCTCTCTGCTTACCTCCTTTGCGCTCAGTTTTTCATTTGTTAAATGGGAATAATAACATCCAGCTCATTACATCATCTCATCATTAGAAGTTACAATCATTATTATTAAATAATACTTAGGTAATATTATTAATATTCATGTTAAAATGATATTATATTTGGTAACAATAATAGTAAATGGCCTTTGTACAATTTAGTGTCTTTTATTTTTTAAATGCTTCTCTTATCTTTTCTCAATTTAGTCCTATAAATAAGCCCTTTTAGGTTGGGCATGGTGGCTCACACCTGTAATCCCAGAACTTTCAGAGGCCAAGGAGGGGATAGCTTAAGGCCAGGAGTTCAAGACCAACCTGGGCAACATAGGGAGACCCCATCTCTACAAATAATACAAACAATTCGCTGGGTATGGTGATGTGCACCTGTGGTCCCAGCTATTCAGGAGGCTAAGGCAGGAGGATTGCTTGAGTCTAGAAGGTTGAGGCTGCAGTGAGCTGTGAACCTTTCAAGGTTCCTCTGGCATCTGGCATGCTCCAGGTCCTTGCGTGCATTTACCAATCAGCCCAGGCTAATTCTGCTTGATAGTTTCTGGGCTGGGCTCGTGTTTTTGGTTGTCTTTGTGAACTTGTGCTGACACCTCCTGGTCACCGCTCAAGCCACTTCCTCATACCTTGGCCCCACTCTGCCGTCCCCCTCTCAGGTTTCTCTGTGCCACACGTGGCTTGATGCTCCGGTGCTGTTCACAAGGGCCTTCTCTGTGGTCACTGTGCCTTAGCCCAGAGGAAAACAGCTCCCCTTCCTCGGGGGGGTCAGCTCTTTTAGAGGGCCCCACAGCAGGATTTCCTGAGCCCTGAGCTGCTGTAGTTTTTGTCATTTTACTGGCCCTGGGTGGGTCCAAGTAATATTCACCTCACTGTACCCCAAAACATCCATCTCCATGGGCCTTCTGACTCAAGTTGAGTCTGGCTCATCTTTACCCAGACAAATGGGACTCCATCTTTGGGTTACCCCAGAGTTATTCTCGTCAAAGTCCTCATGGACTGTTTTATGTGATTCACAAAACTTACACTGGAGTCACACCCAATTTTCATTTAACTTGCACAAATTTGGCTGGGCATTGTAATCCCAGCACTTTGAGAGGCTGAGGCAGGCAGATCACTTGAGGTCAGGAGTTCAAGACACCAGCCTGGCCAACATGGTGAAACCATATCTCTACTAAAAATACAAAAATTAGCCTGGTGTAGTGGTGGGTGCCTATAGTCTCAGCTACTGGGGAGGCTGAGGTACAAGAATTTCTTGAACCCAAGAGAGAGAGGTTTCAGTGAGCCAAGATCATGCCACTGCGCTCCAGTCTAGGCAACAGAGCAAGAATCCATCTCAAAAAAAAAAAAAAAAAAAAGTACACAAATTAATCTACATGTGCTTGGATGGGCATTTCTCAGGACCTCTGGCTGCATCATGTATTCAATGACAAGTGGATGCAATCCAGCCTGAACCAGAATTAACATTTATGTAGTGCTTACTGTATGCCAGGCACTATTCTGAATGCTTTGAATGCATTAACTCATGAGATAACATTCCTGTGAGGCGAATGTTATTATAGAATGCCCCTTTTATGGAAGCGGAAACTAAGGCGGAAAGGTCTAATGACAACTCCCACCCCTACCCCCGGCTCACAAAGCTAGTAAGTCCCAGCTCAGGGGTCCAAATGCATGTGGCTGGCTCCAGCATGTGCCCTAATCTCCGTGGGATAGTGCCCCTGTTTGAACAATACCTGGCAAATACCTGTGAAAAAATGTGACTGACTGTTAAGTGCTCCCCAACCTGTGCAGAAGAAGCAGCAAAGTACATCATGTGTATTCAGGATTTCCAGAGGTAATTCTGACTATATGTTCTTTCTCCCTGATATAACAACTTTTGATTACTTTAGAATCGAACTTGGGAGGTTGAGGTGGAAGGATTGATTGAGCCCAGCCTGGGCAACATAGTGAAGCCCCATGTCTACAAAAATTAAAGATACAAAAAGATTAGCCAGGCATGGTGGCACATGCCTGTAATCCAGCTGTTTGGGAGACTGAGGCAGGAGGATTGCTTGATCCCAGGAGTTCGAGGTTGCAGTGAGCTATGATCACGCCAGTGCACTACAGCCTGGGTGACAGTGGGCCCCTGTTTCTAAAACAACAATGATAACCAAAACTCCCACATTTGCTACCTCTCCATTATAATGATGCAAAAGCCTGAGCGAAGTGATGGCAAATATCTGTGTGTGCAGACTGAGCCTCTCTAGCTCATTGTATCTGCATTGAAGTCTCTTGTGGCCATAAGTCTGGCCTCTCTCTTTGAGGGTGCTTCTGAACATCTAACCCAGGAAACTTTAAGCAAGTGTTTACTCTATGCTGAGAGCACTGAGAACAGATACACAACAGCCTGTAAGTCCAGCAGAACTAGCGACACAAAGAGGGCCCAGAGGAGAGGAGAGGAGAGGAAAGAGAGGAGAGGGCAGGAGTCAGATGAGCAGGGTTTGTTCAAGCGGCTCTGTCCCTGCTCTCTGATCTGCCTGTTTTTCCTACATGTGGGTGATGTGCTTCCAGCAGGGTCCTGCCTGAGCCCGTCCATTCCAGAAAGTCCAGTGTATACCAATGAAGGTACTGCCTGCATCTTGCTGACAGATGAGTGTGAACTCTAAGCAAATAATCCAGAGGAATGTTAAGGTGCAGCTTGGAGTTTTTCTCATGGATCCCTAATGCTGATTTTCTTTTTCTCGTTATTATTATTTTTGAGATAGGGTCTTGCTCTGTCACTCAGGCTGAAATGTAGTGGTGTGATCTCAGCTCACTGCAACCTCTGCCTACCAGGCTCAAGCCAATCCTCCCACCTCAGCCTCCCGAGTAGCTGGACTACAGGCACATACCAGAACACCTGGCTAATATATATATATATATATATATATATATATATATATATATCTAGTAAAGATGGGGTTTCATCATGTTGCCTAGGCTAGTCTTGAACTCAAGTGATTCACCACCCTGGCCTCCCAAAGTGCTGAGATTTCAGGTGTGAGCCTCAGTGCCCAGCCCTAATGCTGATTTTCATTTACTTTTCCTAGAGCTGATTATAAAAACTGAAGCTAGAAACTCTTCCAAAATAGAATGCTCTTAGGACCACTGCACTGTACAACTCTAGGGGTGAATGTACATTTTGCTATATGAATAGTACCCGTTGGAGCTGAGCAGGACTCAGCCTGCCCAGATTTGCCAGGATCAGAGTGAGACATTTCTCACACGCTGCCCAAAGGGAAGGTCAGTGACTGTCCCAACCTACAGATCTTTGCCCACCTGAGCCAACTCCACCCATCCTAATGGGAAACCAAGGCCTCTGGGGGCTCCCTGCTGCCCTGGAACTAACTCTAGGCAGGTTAGCATCCAATGCGCATGCTTCTGTCTGGTCCTTTTTTCTGTGGCTACACTCACTTTCATCATGCTTCCAACTGCCAGAGCTCACCTGCCCTTGAAATGGAAGCTGACTCAGTGTCAGTTAAAAGAATGCAGTTACAAGATGGCTCATGCCTGTAATCCCAGAACTTTGGGAGGCCAAGGCAGGTGGATCACAAGGTCAGGAGTTCGAGACCAGCCTGACCAACATGGTGAAACCCCGTCTCTACTAAAAAGGCAAAAAATTAGCCAGGCATGATGGTGTGCACTTGTAATCCCAGCTACCCGAGAGGCCGAGGCAGGGGAATTGCTTGAGCCAGGGAGGTGGAGATTGCAGTGAGCCGAGATCATGTCGCTGTACTCCACCTTGAGTGACAGAGCAAGACTCCATCTCAAAA
>NW_016107400.1:6243484-6251320 GCF_001604975.1 Cebus imitator | reverse complement strand
AGAGTAAAATCCTGTCTCTTAAAAAAAAAAAAAAAAAAAAAAAGCAGTTACAACTGGTGGAGGTGGGCAGAATGACAGAAGATGTAAGGGGAAAAAAAAAAACAAAACCCTCAGCAGAAGATGCCAAAAAAGGGAGAGAGATCAAACAGAATAATATAGCAAACGTCACCTCTACCCATTCTTTCCATATATCCATTTAATCCTCACAATACTGTTGTGTGGGCTCTTTAACCTTAGCCCCCCTGCTTTACTGATGAGAATACTGAGGGCACAGAAGTGAGGAATTCGCCTAAGTACACCAAGAGTCACTGGCAGCACCAGGCATTGGACCCAGACAGTCTGGCTCCTGGGCCCTTGCTCACCCATTGCACCGGGCTAAGCATGGGCAGTGGAGGCCCAGAAAAGGTCAAGGCAGGTCTGGACTGGGCCAGTGACCTGCAAAGGTGGGCAGAGTCTCCCTGAATCACCACCCTTCTTTTCCCCAGCTGAGCAACTCACCATAGTGGGGAAGATTTCCTTCAATCCCAAGGACGTGCTGGGCCGTGGGTCAGGCGGGACTTTCGTTTTCCGGTGAGTGGCAGCCAGGAGCCAAACTGGGGACACGGCAGACATAGCACTCACAGCCCTCATGGGCACTGTCCCCGGGAGAGCCATTCTTTCAAAGACTTCCTGAGGTAGGTACAGGTCAATCCCTCACTCACCAGTTCTGCTCTTTCCTTTATCTGCGCTCTCTTTTTTTTTTTTTAATCTTGCTCTGTTGCCCTAGCTGGAGTGCAGTGGCACAATCTCACCTCACTGCAACCTCTGTTTCCCTGGTTCAAGCAATTCCAGGCCTCAGCCTTCCCAGGAGCTGGGATTACGGGTGTGTATCACCAGCCTGGCTAATGTTTGTAATTTTTTAGTAGAGACGGGGTTTCACCACGTTGGCCAGGCTGGTCTCGAACTCCCGACCTCAAGTGATCCGCTCGCCTCCGCCTCCCAAAGTGCTAGGATTACAGCTGTGAGCCATGGTGTCTGGCCCTTTATCTGTTCTCTCTGAATGTCCCCCGCCCCCACCATCACTCACCTTCCAGGGGACAGTTTGAGGGACGAGCAGTGGCTGTCAAGCGGCTCCTCCGAGAGTGCTTTGCTCTGGTTCAGCGGGAAGTTCAACTGCTGCAGGAGTCTGACAGGCACCCCAATGTGCTCCGCTACTTCTGCACCGAGCAGGGACCCCAGTTCCACTACATTGCCCTGGAGCTCTGCAGGGCCTCCTTGCAGGAGGTGAGTTGCGGGCTCAGGGAGGGTGAGTGGGAAGGTCCCGGCTGGAGAGTGATGCTTTGCCCCTCGCTGCTGCTCAGTACGTAGAAAACCCGGACCTGGACCGCGGGGGCCTGGAGCCCGAGGTGGTGCTGCAGCAGCTGATGTCTGGCCTGGCCCACCTGCACTCTTTACACATAGGTACCCGCACTGTCCCTGCCTCCCACTCCCTGTCCTTAGCCCCCTGCCTTCTGCCCTCAGCAACCAGCTCTCTTCCTGCCCCCCTCCCACAGTGCACCGGGACCTGAAGCCAGGCAATATTCTTATCACTGGGCCTGACAGCCAGGGCCTGGGCAGGGTGGTGCTCTCGGATTTCGGCCTCTGCAAGAAGCTGCCTGCTGGGCGCCGCAGCTTCAGCCTGCACTCGGGCATCCCTGGCACAGAAGGCTGGATGGCACCCGAGCTCCTGCAGCTCCTGCCACCAGACAGTCCTGTGAGTCTATACACCAAGTCCTCCAGGTACACAGCTGCCCCAGGCTGCAGGAATCCGTCCCCGTCCCAGTTCCCCTCCTGAGGAGACTCCATGACACTTGCTGTGTGACTTTCAGCTGCTCCTCCAAGCTTGTTTCATCTTAAAGAAGAGATAATTTGTCCTTTCTCCTACAGCAGTCTCAATCAGGGACTGTTCTGACACTCAGGGGACATCAGACAGTGTCTGGAGACATTTTTGACTGTCATGACTTGGGAGGGAGGGACTACTGGCATCTGCTGGGAATGCTGTTAAATGTCTCACAGGACAGGACAGTACCCAACACAAAGAATTAACAAAATATCAGTGGTGCTGAGATTAGGAGACCCTGAGCTAGAAAATGGTTTGCAGGCATCACAACCACGGTGCAACTTAAAAAAGGATGTGTGCCAGGCATGGTGGCTCATGCCCGTAATCCCAGCACTTTGGGAGGCCAAGGCAGGCAGATCACGAGGTCAGGAGTTCGAGACCAGCCTGGCCAACACGGCAAAACTCTCTCTCTACTAAAAATACAAAAATTAGCTGGGTGTGATGGTGTGTATCTGTAATCCCAGCTACTCAGGAAGCTGAGCCAGAAGAGTGAACCTGGGAGGCAGAGGTTGCAGTGAGCCGAGATTGCACCATTGCACTCCAGCCTGGGCAATAGAGTGAGACTATCTCAAAAAAGAAAAAAAAAGGATGCCTATTGCCGGGCACGGTGGCTCACCCTTGTAATCCCAGCAGTTTGGGAGGCCAAGGCAGGCAGATTGCTTGAGCTCAGGAGTTCAAGACCAGCCTGAGGAACCTAGGGAGACTCCATCTCTACCAAAAGCACACAAAATTTCGCAGGTGTGGGAGTGTGCATATGTGGGCCTGGATACTTGGGAGGCTGAGGTGAAAGGATCGCTTGAGCCTGGGAGGTGGAGGGTGCAGAGTCAAGATCACACCACTGCACTTTAACCTGGGCAACACAGTGAGACTCTCTCTCAAAGAAAAAAAAAACAAACAAAAAAAAAACCCGGGCCCCACACCCAGTGATTATGACCTAATTTGCCCAGGTCATTTTAATGTGGAGCCAAGTTCGAAAACCACTGGAGTCAAGGGTTCTGGAGGGCATCAGATAAGCTAATTAGTTGATACGCAGAGCAGTGTCGGACCCACACAGAGACACTTGTATTCGGGACCCCAAAATTACGGATTTTGAGTCAGTGTGTGGGCAGAAGTTGAAGACAGAGAAATGGATGACAATCACACAAAAGGACAGTCACCAGGGAAGGCTGCCCCCACTCCTAGAGTTGAGAGCAAGCTCAAAGTGGTGACCTGGGCTCAAGGACTAAATGCTGATGTCATGAGACCGTACAGTTTATTTTTAAATTAGTGGCCATTACATATATATTTTTTCTCTTTTTTTTTTTTTTTTTTTTTTTTTTTTTTTTTTTTTTTTGCTCAGGTTGGAGTGCAGTGGCATGATCTCGGCTCACTGCAACTTCCACTTCCTGGATTCAAGTGATTCTCCTGCCTCAGCCTCCATAGTAGCTGGGACAACAGGTCTGTGCCACCATGCCTGGTTAATTTTTGTATTTTTAGTAGAGACAGGGTTTATGCCCTGTTGGTCAGGCTGGTCTCGAACTCCCGACCTCAGGTAATTTCACCCACCTCAGCTTCCCAAAGTGCTAGGATTACAGACATGAGCCACTGCGCCTGGCCCTATATATATTTTTTTGACACAGGGTCTTACTCTGTCATGGAGTGCAGTGGCACCATCACAGCTCACTGCAGCCTTGAACTCCTGGGCTCAAGGGATCCTCTCACCTCAACCGCCCAAGTAGCTGGAACTACCAGCATGCACCAATGGTACCTGGCTAATTTTTGTGTTATTATTTTTTGTAGAGGCAGGGTCTCAGCATATTGCCCACCCTGGTCTTTAATTCCTGGCCTCAAGCAGTCCTCCTACTTTGGCCTCTCAAAATGCTGGGATTACAAAGTGTCAGCCACCATACCCAGCCCAATATTTTGACATTTGGGAAATTCCACATAAAATCTGGATATCTGGATTTTCTTTAAAAAAAAAAAATCAGAATTGCTGGAGGCCAGGGGTTAGAGATCAGCCTAGGTAACATAAGGAGACCCATCTCTACAATTTCAAAATTGGCCAGGCAATGGTGGCACATGCCTGTAGTCCCAGCTGCTCAGGCTGAGGTAGACTGCTTGAGCCCAGGAGTTTGAGGTTACAGTGAGCTTTGGTTGTACCACTGGACTCTAGCCTGGGCAACATGAGCAAGGCCCTGACTCAAAACAACAAAAACCAGCTCTGTACCCTGGAGAGTCCCCTGGTGACAACAGGTTGGAGCTAAGGACCCTGCAGACAGAGGCCATGCCAGCTTACCACAGTCCTCCTGATTGCCTTATTGCCTCATGCCTGGCACCCAGTTATGCTACCTGCCTACACCCTGTAGGAATGAAGCTTGGAAACCTGAATTAGCTCAGCAGAGGCAAAGGTTTTGGATGACCATGGGCCCCCTATAGTGGTGTAGATAGGAGTGGATCTAGAGCCAAAGAGATGCTGCCTAGGAAGCATCTTGAGTTCCGGTTTGAACCAAACACCTGGCTGCTATATCAGCCCATGGGAGAATTTAGCCAAGCTGACTTCCTGGAAGCAGAGATTTCCTTCTCATGCCATCTCTCTGGCCCCAGACCAGTGCTGTGGACATCTTCTCTGCAGGCTGCGTGTTCTACTATGTGCTTTCTGGTGGCAGCCACCCCTTTGGAGAGAGTCTTTATCGCCAAGCAAACATCCTCACAGGAGTTCCCTGTCTGGCCCACCTGGAGGAAGAGGTCCACGGTGAGGGACCCCTGGGCCCAGCAGAGAAGGGAGGAAGGGCAAGATGCTAGGCAGGCCTGAAACAGACTCTCCTCCTCTTCCATCCTTCAGACAAGGTGGTTGCCCGGGACCTGGTTGGAGCCATGTTGAGCCCGCTGCCACAGGCACGCCCCTCTGCCACCCAGGTGCTGGCCCACCCCTTCTTTTGGAGCAGAGCCAAGCAACTCCAGTTCTTCCAGGTCAGAAGGAAAGCTTGGGAATGGCCCCCAGAAGTCCTAAGTTTGGGTCCTGAGCAATAAGAAATGGGATATTACGTTGGCCGAGGGAAAACAGGAAGAGCTACCCGGTCCTGGCAGCCTGGCTCTTTACCTAAATTGGGAGCCAGCCTGGATTCCTAAACTCCACCATCTTGGCACTCTCTGGTCCACTCACTGCCACTTTGCGAGCCCCAGCTGCCCTTTGCATGGGAATATAGCCCATTCCTTTCCACCTGAGTTGTCACTCATGCTGTGCCTGTGCCGATAGCCCATTGCACTTGTGCGACCTTGACCTACAGACTTTGTGCCTCTGAGCCGCAGTTTGCTCCTCTGTACAATGGGACAGCAGTACCAAACTCATAGGTTGGTGGTAAATAACAGAGGTATGGCACAGAGAAGCTTCCCACCCCCAGAGGCAATGATCCTTGTCAGTCACCTAAACCACTCCCCTAAGTCAGACAACATATTCCTAGCCATGTGGCCTCTGGCCCCGGTCACAAGGCTCAGGAGCTCTCTGGGCCACAGGATGTCAGCGACTGGCTGGAGAAGGAGTCTGAGCAGGAGCCCCTGGTGAGGGCGCTGGAGACAGGAGGCTGTGCGGTGGTCCGAGACAACTGGCATGAACACATCTCCATGCCACTGCAGACAGGTAGAGGCCACACTCAGGTGGGCCTGGGAAGTGGAGGGGAACCCGCCAAGGGACAGTTTTGCCACTGAATACCCTGTCCACAGATCTGAGAAGGTTCCGGTCCTATAAAGGGACGTCAGTGCGAGACCTGCTGCGTGCCATGAGGAACAAGGTGTGTGCTGGGGCCTGGGGGGGCCTGGGTCTTGGGGAGGCCTGGCTGTAGCTGAGCCAGGGTTCTCTGCTCTACCTACCCCTCCAGAAACACCACTACAGGGAGCTCCCAGTTGAGGTACGACAGGCACTTGGCCAAGTCCCCGATGGCTTCGTCCAGTACTTCACAAACCGCTTCCCACGGCTGCTCCTTCACACGCACCAAGCCATGAGGAGCTGTGCCTCCGAGAGCCTCTTCTTGCCCTACTACCTGCCAGCCTCAGAAGCCAGGGGACCATGCCCTGGAGCCGCAGGGAGGTGAGGTGGGCCAGGGACCACACAGATGGTCTTCATGCTGGCTGGCTGAAGAGTTGAGACTGTAGCTGGCCTCAGAATCAGAAAAGACTGCCAGGCTAGGTGCAGTGGCTCACACCTGTAATCCCCGCATTTTGGGAGACTGTGAGAGGATCAATTGAGTTCAGGAGTTCAAGACCAGCCTGGCCAACATGGCAAGACCCCATCTCTATAAGAAATTTTAAAAATTAGCCAGGCATGGTGGCGTACGCCTATAGTCCTAGCTGCTTGGGAGGCTGAGGTGGGAGAATTGCTTGAGCCCGGGAGTTTGAGGTTGCAGTGAGCCACGAGCATGCCACTGAACTCCAGCCTGGTTGACAGAGAGACAGTGTCTCAAAAAGCACACCCCCTCAAGACTGGCAGAGACTGGGCGGCCTGGGGCTGATGAAGCAGAGATGTTCCCTGGAGCCCAGGTCCCACCCCTCAGGAAATACAAGAAAAAGAAGATTCGCATCTGTTTAATGTATATAAAGCCAAGGAAAGGACAGTCCCAAATTCAATAGAAATATTCTGTACAATTCATACGGTGGGGTTTTGGGGAACAGACAAGGATATAGAACCCACACCTGAACATGTACAAAAATAACTTACACAGTAACCCTCACCTGCAAGGATAATGCAGCTCTGCACAGCCCCCAGGGCTGGCGGACACACTGCAGACATGGCACCATGGGAGCCAACCCGTGTGGGCCCCAGATGCAGGTGGGAGTGAGGAGGGAACCAGTCCGGAGGGGAGGGAGGCTATTAGGAGGCCTTGAGGCGGTTGGCTGAACGCGAGCTCAGCAGCTTGTCCACCATAGTGCGGGCATAGCGGAGCCGGCTGGCCAGCTCCTTGCAGCAGCCATACTCCTCCAGGAGACTCAAGCGGTACGTGCGGAAGTCCCGCTTCTCGTCAATGTAGGTCACGGCTGCCATCAGTGGGCACAAGATGAGCTTGGTGTGATCCTGCAAGAGAAGGGGGCAGCAATTGGCGATCCCAGAGGCCAGTGTATGTTAGGGAGCAGAGGGAATGGTACCTGAGCCGCTCACTCCGTGCTCAACTCACATGGGCCACTGCCAGGCACATGGAGCCTACCCCAGCCCTTGGTGACCTCCAGCTCACCTGGAAGAAGTTGATCTGCACGCTGCCATTGCTGAGGTGCAGAATGATGGCACTGCGGGTGCGGAACCAAGTCCGCAGGTAGGGCAGCCGGGCAAGCTCATCGCCTTCACGTGGTGTGATGTTGGCACCTGCCTTCAGCAAGTGTTCACTCATGTAATTGCGGAAATATTTAAGGAGGGTGATCTGGATGAAAAGTAGGGGAGGGGTTCTAGAATTAGAGTCTGACCCTCCAGCACAAGTCCCACTCCCGCAACACCACGCCCCCTGGGCAGGATGGCACTCACCTTCTTCATCAAGGAGCTGGGATGGGAACTCACGGTGAGGTAGGACTCAGTGCCATCACGCTCTATATACTGCAGGCTGTCACCATCATTGTAGAGAATAAGGCGTGTTGAGTCATTGAAGAGCACCCCCACACTGTTATCACACAGCTGATACCCTAGAGATTGGTGGAGAGAGGCATCAGAAAGGGGAAATCGAAAGTGGGGAGTGGGGCCAGGTGAGGCGGCACATGCCTGTGATTCCAGCACTTTTGGAGGCTGAGGCGGAGGGATTGCTTGAGCCCAGGAGTCTGAGACCAGCCTGGGCAACATAATGAGATCCCATCACTACAAAAAATTAGAAAAATTAGTGGAGTGTGGTGGTGTGCGCCTGTAGTCCCAGCTACTCAGGAGGCTAAGCCAGGAGCCAGCCTGAAAGTTTGAGGGCTGCAGTGAGCCATGATTGTGTCACTGCACTCCAGCCTGGGTGATAGAGCAGGACCCTGTCTCTGGGGAA
>NW_016107400.1:6239099-6243434 GCF_001604975.1 Cebus imitator | reverse complement strand
AAAAAAAAAAAGTAGGGGAGTCGGAGAGCACTGGGAGCTGGAACTGGGAGGCCTGGGATGGAGAGAAGAGCACTGAGAAGAGAACCTAGGAGCCCAAAAAAGCCAGAGCCTGTAACAACTGAAAGGTCACCTGGCTGTACCTGAGTCACCCACCTGTTCTAGTAGAAACCTACCAAGGCCGTACTTGTCCGAATAGTCCACCCACTTGCTGACCCAGAAGATGGGGATACAGGCAGGATCCTCAGCCTCCTCTGAGACAGAAACAGACAAACAATTGGTCAGGACCAGCCTCTTCCCCTCTGGTTCGCACATGTGGCCCACACCAGGGAACAGGGAATCTTGCTGAGCACCCCACCTGGGCTGAGTTGAGAGGCCTGGGGCCCCAGAGAAGAGCAAAGCAGGGCTTCTACTGCTAACAGGCTCAGACAAGCAGCAGCACAGACATCTACACAGAAAATCTCAGCACAGAATGCCAAGTTCCACTCACTCCTTCATTCCACTGACCGATTCATTTATTGAAGGCCTACTGTGCCTGCCAGGCACTGTCACAGGTACAGTGAGCAACAGACAAAACTCCAGCCTCCACGGAGCTTACACTGTGGTTGTAGGGACAAAGACTAATCAAATTAAGTATGGGCAAAATGTCAGTGACTTCTATCATGATAAGAGTCAGAGGATGACATTATCTAGCTTTCCAGTTTGGAGTCATTAAGAAACTGTGGGCTCTCTGCGCCTCCTGTTCGCCGGAAAGCCGCATCTAGTCTCCCATCGCCAGCGCAGCCACATCCCTGAGACACCATGGGGAAGGTGAAGGTCGGAGTTAACGGATTTGGTCGTATTGGGCGCCTGGTCACCAGGGCTGCTTTTAACTCTGGTAAAGTGGATATTGTCGCCATCAATGATCCCTTCATTGACCTCAACTACATGGTCTACATGTTCCAGTATGATTCCACCCATGGCAAATTCCATGGCACTGTCAAGGCTGAGAACGGCAAGCTTGTTATCAATGGAAATCCCATCACCATATTCCAGGAGCGAGATCCCTCCAAAATCAAGTGGGGCGATGCTGGTGCTGAGTACGTGGTGGAGTCCACTGGCGTCTTCACCACCATGGAGAAGGCTGGGGCTCACTTGCAGGGGGCAGCCAAAAGGGTCATCATATCTGCCCCTTCTGCTGATGCCCCCATGTTCGTGATGGGCGTGAACCATGAGAAGTATGACAACAGCCTCAAGATCATCAGCAATGCCTCCTGCACCACCAACTGCTTAGCGCCCCTGGCCAAGGTCATCCATGACAACTTTGGTATCGTGGAAGGACTCATGACCACTGTCCACGCTATCACTGCCTCCCAGAAGACCGTGGATGGACCCTCCAGGAAACCGTGGCGTGATGGCCGTGGGGCTCTCCAGAACATCATCCCTGCCTCTACTGGAGCTGCCAATGCCGTAGGCAAGGTCATCCCTGAGCTGAACGGGAAGCTCACTGGCATGGCCTTCCGTGTCCCCACTGCCAACGTGTCAGTGGTGGACCTGACCTGCCGTCTGGAAAAACCTGCCAAATATGATGACATCAAGAAGGTGGTGAAGCAGGCGTCGGAGGGCCCCCTCAAGGGCATCCTGGGATACACTGAGCACCAGGTGGTGTCCTCTGACTTCAACAGCGACACCCATTCTTCCACCTTTGATGCTGGGGCTGGCATTGCCCTCAACGACCACTTTGTCAAGCTCATTTCCTGGTATGACAATGAATTTGGCTACAGCAACAGGGTGGTGGACCTCATGTCCCACATGGCCTCCAAGGAGTAAGACCCCTGGACCACCAGCCCCAGCGAGAGCACGAGAGGAAGAGAGGCTCTCACTGCTGGGGAGTCCCTGCCACAGAGTCCCCCACCACACTGAACTGCCCCTCCTCACAGTTTCAATGCAGACCCCTTGAAGAGGGAGGGGCCTAGGGAGCCCCACCTTGTCGTGTACCATCAATAAAGCCCCCTGTGCTCAGCCAAAAAAAAGAAACTGTGAAGACAGAAGCCAGTTGCAAACACATCAAAATGTTATGTTCAGTGCATGCAACAAATCCCTTATTTTAAATCCATTAAACAAAGATGGATATGTTGGACTATGTTGGGTGAGAAGTATTATGGAGAACCATGCAGCAGGCAAGGGGGATGAGAAGCACTAGCAGATGGGCCAGGGAGATGCTCACAGTGGTGACACTGGAGCAGACACTTGAAGGAGGCCACAGTGTGAGCCATGTGCTGTCTGCTTTCATGCCAGGGCCAGGGAGCCACAGGGTCGAAAGCCCCGAGGTTGCAACCCATCTGGGCCTGTTATTTCAAGAGTCTTGAAGAAACAACAGGACTTACTGAGCAAAAGAAACAGCATATGAAGGTGGCATATCAAGGTGCTAGAGTAACAGACGGATCAGAAAAGAAGGCAGGAGCCACAGCATGCAGGACCTCGGATGTCAGGAAATGGGGAAACCAATGGTCCTATGGAGACAGGGCCTGGACAAGTCACCAGTGCTTTGCTGGCCAAGACTCCTGGCTTCTCCAGATGCCCCAAGCAATCCTGCCCTACCCAGGGCCCACAGTACCCACCTTGCCTGACCAGCCCACGCTCTGAGGGCTTCGAGGCATTGACACTATGCAGCTGCTGCAGCATATCACTGAGGTGGCAGTCGACCACCTCACCCGTCTCTCGAACCACTGGTTCTTCTTTTTCCCGGGGACGCTCAGGCAGGGGGTTCTCCAAGCCTAGGAGGGTAACAAAAACAGGGGCGTTGGGAAGTGCACAGGACTCCCTGCCACAGCTGAAACTTTTCCAAAAGAAAAATTATCTTAGCTACCACTGCTTAGGGGAAACTGAGTCAGTGCCTGGTCAATAGAGCAGGAGCTGCCATGCTCAGGTGACAGGCACACGTGCTCACTGTGAGGCAACACATCTTCAGATGCTGTAGCCTATAACCCAACGGCGTGGCCCTGCAGGATACCACCTGCCACCCAGACAAACAGCTCGAAGCCACCAGCAGCTCAGAGCTGCCCAGCTTCAAGCAAAGACTTAGAAGCATCTTTCGCATCCAGGCAGATGGGAGGGCTGAGTAGTCTCAGTTCATCCGCAGGATGGATTCAGTAGGCATTTAAATAAAAACACAAGAGGTTTTTTTCCACTCTAAAATTTGCTTTATATGTTTATAATCAAAAAAAAAAAAATGAAAAGATACATGAAATTTTAACGCTGGTTATATCTGGGCAGTAGAGGCACAGATTATTTTTATTGTCTTTTTCCTTATTTGTTTATTCCCCCATCAACATGTGTTAGTTCTCCTTGTATAATATAAAATGTTTCCTAAAGAAGTTTTCAATTAAAAACTATGCCATGATATAGCAAGGAGCTGTTCAAAACAAAACAAAACAAAACAAACAAAAAAAAAACTATGCCACAATAGGGACTTGGGTGTGAAATAATAAGATATTAGGGATTTGCTTTAAACACTCCAGCAAGACCAGGGCAGATGGCTCACACGTGTAATCCCAGCACAATGAGAAGCCGAGGCGGGTAGACTGTTTGAGCTCAGGAGCTTGAGACCAGCCTGAACAACATGGCGAAACGCTGTCTCTGCTAAAAATACAGAAACTAGCTGGACATGGTGGCACAACACCTGTAGTCCCAGCTACTTGGGAGGCTGAGATGGGAGAATCACTTGAACACAGGAGGTTGACGCTGCAGTGAGCCATGATCTTGCTACTGCACTCCAGCCTGGGCAACAAGGCAAGACTGTCTCAAATAAATAAATAAATAATAAAATTTCAAAACTCCAGTAAAAAAAAAAGGCAGGAGGCTGGAATAAATAAAACAAGTCTGGCCAAATGTTGATAACTAGTAAAAATAGATGAAACATGGGATTTATCATACAGTTCTCTCTACCTTTGGGTAAGTTTGAAAATTTCCTTAAGTTTTAAAAATGCTATATGAAAAATTAAAACTGAAAGAAAAAAAGTAGGAGGCTGAGGCAGGAGGATCACTTGAGCTCAGGAGTTCAAGACCAGCGTGGGCAACAGAGCGAGATCTCATCTCTACAAAAATTTTAAAAATTAGTCAGATGTAGTGGCACACGCTTAAAGTCCTAGCTACTCGGGTCAAAGCTACAGTGAGGTACAATTGTGCCACTGCACTCCAGCCTGGGAAGCAGAGCAAGACCCTGTCTCAAATAAATTTTTCTTTTTTTTTTTGAGACGGAGTTTCGCTCTTGTTACCCAGGCTGGAGTGCAATGGCGCGATCTCGGCTCACCGCAACCTCCGCCTCCCGGGTTCAGGCAATTCTCCTGCCTCAGCCTC
>NW_016107400.1:6229631-6237919 GCF_001604975.1 Cebus imitator | reverse complement strand
CCTCAGCCTCCTGAGTAGCTGGGATTACAGGCACGTGCCACCATGCCCAGCTAATTTTTTGTATTTTTTTTAGTAGAGACGGGGTTTCACCATGTTGACCTGGATGGTCTCGATCTCTTGACCTCGTGATCCACCCGCCTCGGCCTCCCAAAGTGCTGGGATTACAGGCTTGAGCCACCGCGCCCGGCGAAAAAAAGTATTTTAAGTGACTTTTAAAAACTATATATCCTTAGTGAAATATACTTTAAGGACAATTAGAATTGCAAGAAAATAAATATTTAACAGGAACTCATATATGTTGAAAATTGTAAGTATATTAATGTAAGGAAGCAAGATTTTCAGTTTAAGAGAAATACAAGTATAAGCCAAAGAAGTAAAAACAAATTAACATCGTGTCTAAATCAGACACTTAAAAATTACCAAAAGCAGTAACTCCCCAGTAGAGAAGATCACTATAAGACAATGCGTATCAATGTTAAATTTCCTGAACTTGGGAACCGTGCCATGTACTATCGTTAGGTAAAAGAATCTGTTTTTAGGAAGCATACACTGAAGCACTAAGGGTGAAGTGTAGGACGTATATAACTTTTGAATGTTCAGAAAAAAGAGTAATTGATAAAACAAATGTGGAAAAAAGTGCTAACTGGTGAATCTGGCCAAAAGGGGAGAATAGGAGTGTGTTTTTGATCTATGCTACCTTTTTCATAAGCTTGCAATAATATCAAAATAAATTGTTTAAAAATGTGTGGTTAGGAAATATCATCACAGACTCAATGTCAGTCTTCCCCCACTGCTACAAATGCAGTTCCTAGTTCTGTTCTCTGAAGAGACCACTGCTTAGGGGAAACTGAGTCAGTGCCTGGTCAATAGAGTAGGAGCTGCCATGCTCAGGTGACAGGCACATGTGCTCTAAAGAAGCAATGACAACCTAAGCAATTGCATGTGGTTTTTTGATTTTTAAGAAAATGTACATCTTTTTTAAGAGAAGCATTCTGAAGTTTATATAGGTGTAAAATGTCAGAGAGCCAAGGTTAACTTTAAAAAATACTTCAAAGGAACAAAAATAAATAAATGAAGCAAACTTGACAAAATCCTGATAACTAATTACTGAATCTGTTAAGTATGAGGGGATCTATTACATTATGCTCTCTATGTGTACTTGAAAATTTTCACGCTGGCTGGGCCAGTGGCTCACACCTGTAATCCCGGCATGTTAGGAGGCCGAGGCGGGCAGATTACTTGAGCTCAGGAGTTCAAGAAAAGCCTGGGCAACGTGACAAAACCCTGTCTCTATTAAAAATACAAAAAATTAGCCGGGCATGGTGGCACATGTTTGTAGTCCCAGCTACTTGAGAGGCTGAGATGGGAGGATGGCTTGAGCCTGGGAAGCAGAAGCTGCAGTGAGTTGAGATCACACTGCTGCACTCCAGCCTGGGGGACAGAGCCAGACCCTGTCTCCAAAAAAAAAAAACGGAAATTTTTTTCAATGAACCATGTAAAAGTGTTAGAAATATTTTTAATAGCAGCTCATGCCTGTAATCCCAACACTGGGAGGCGGAGGTAGAAGGATCGCTTGAGTCCAGGAGTTTCAAGACCTGCCTGGGCAACATGGCAAAACACTGTCTCTACAAAAAGTAGAAAAATTCGCCAGGCATGGTGGCGTAAGCCTGACACTCCAGCTACTTGGGAGGCTGAGCTGGGAGGACCAACTGAGCCTTAAAGTTTAAGACTGCAGTGAGCTGTGACTATGCCACTGCACTCCAGCCTGAGCAACAGAGGAGACCCTGTATCCAAAAAATTAATTAATTAAAGTGATTGGAAAGAATTTTTCAGGCTTGGCATTCAGTCCATTTTCTTCTTCTTGGGTATGGTAGGTTTATCCAGCCATGGTAAGGTCGGTCTTTCCTGGCAGGGCCAAGGAGCAGATGGGCACTGTAACCATGGATTTAAGGATAAAGGCCTGTCCTACTCCACACCTGAGCTCTCAGGGCCAGGGAGTAAGCTGCACAAAACCCTACAACCTGGGCTTTCTCTAGGGGGTCTGCTCTCTTACCCAAACCCTTGTTGTACCTTTATTGAGGACTGTGAGGGGCTTCCGGTTGCTGGAGTCCAGGCTGCTGGGAGCGATTGAAAACCTCGGTGGAATGGTCAGACAGGTGATGGGGAGACGGACAGGGATGTAGCCAGAAGTAAAGAACTCGTCGTTAAGCAGCTCGTTAATGGTTGGGCGGGCAGTGGGATCTGTCTGAAGCATCTTCTGGATGAGGGAGGTGGCCACGGGGTTGATGTGCTGGGGCAGGGAGACGGACGGCCATAAGCAGAATGTAAGGTCGACCCCACATACACCACGGCCACAAAGGGGTACAGGCCCCTAGCCCACACGCAGCTTCCAGTCTCAAATACACCACAGGTCAGTGGCTCACAAGTTGGTGCAGTGCCAAGTTCTCCACTGTCGGCTTTATTGGGCACCACTGAGAAGGGTCAATGGACTGTGGCCTAGCACCAACTCACTTCCTAGCACTTACTATGTGCCAGGAAAGCATTCTAAGCCCTTCCTGTGTTTAGCTCCTTAGCTCTCACCAACACATCTAAGGGGTGGGAATCCCTTTTTTGCACAGGAGGAAAGTGAGGCACAGAGAGGGTGTAGTTGGCTTGATTCCATGCTGTCTCTGACAGTGAACTGACACTTTGTGATGGATTTACTGTGTCTGTCCTTATGGTGATAGGCCTCTTGGCTTCACACGAGGACACTACACTTCAAACTGCCTGTGTACTAGGCTTCTGCAGGAACCAGATATCCCCTTAAATGCATTTCTGTTGGTGGTTGTAAAAATGCACACCACTGGCCAGGCACAGTGGCTCACGCCTGTTATCTTAGCACTTTGGGAGGCCTAGGTGGGTGGATTAGGAGTTCGAGACCAGCCTGGTCAACATGGCAAAACCATTTCTCTACTAACAAAGCTACAGAAATTAGCTGGGCATGGTGGCGGGTGCCTGTAATCCAGTTACTAGTGGGGCTGAGGCAGAAGGATTGCTTGAACCTGGGAGGCGGAGGTTACAGTGCACTGCATGCCAGCCTGGGCAACGAGTGAGACTGTATTTCAAAATAAAAAAAAATGCACACCACTATGAGAGTCCATCTAAAAAAAAATGAGTGAGACTCCATCTCAAAAAAAGAAAAACGGACATGCACACCGCTATGCCATTGGAAAGTCCTGGGATTCACAGTGGTTCTTAATTCTGTGAGCACCTACTACATGCAAGACACTCTGTGAGGTGCTCCAAGGTAGGAACTCCACTTTATAGATGGAAACTGTGGTTCAGAAGGTGCAGGCCAGGCCGGGTGTCATGACTCATGCCTGTAATCCCAGCACTTTGGGAGGCTAAGGCAGGTGGATCACGTGAGGTCAGGAATTTGATCACGTGAGACCAGTCTGGCCAATGTGGTGAAACCCCATCTCTACTAAAAATACAAAAAAAAAAAAAAAAAAAAAAAAAAAAATCAGCCAGGTAAGGTCACAGGTGCTTGTAATCCCAGCTACTCGGGAGACTGAGGCAGAAGAATCGCTTGAACCTGGGAGGCAGAGGTTGCAGTGAGTCAAGATCACGCCACTACACTCTAGCCTGGGCAACAACAGCAAAACTCCACCTCAAAAAGAAAAAAAAGATGCAGGCCATTTGCCCAATGTGATCTGGCTCAATGGCAGAACCCATTTGAATTAAGACAATCCATTTCCAAATCTGAAGCACTTCTGTCTCTTACTTCTTCCCACCCCCTCTGATTTTTGCTTTTAACACAATTTTTAGGTTACCCAATTTCAGAATCTGCCAACTCTCTCCCGACACAAGAAATGCTTATGTGCACACACATGTCAAGTTCTGTATGCAATTTCAGACACAGGCCCTCTCAAGCTCTGTAGCTATATCCTAGGATGTTGCTGGGCTCCGTAAATAGTTTGGGGAAAACTAAATGTAATTAAAGCATCATTAGTCACCTTGGGAATACTGTATTCATTCTTCTTGATCCGGAGGTAGGTCTCTTTTAGGCAAGAAGTCTCAAAAGGTGGTTTGCCCACTAACAAGGTATACCTGTAAGCACAAGGTAGGATTTGGCACAAGTCTCCCAGCCACAACCCAGACATAAGAGGAATCATCTCAGGGTCAGAACAAAGGCCAGGCATCCTCTGGACACTCACTCTAACTCTGGGGCCCCTGAAGACAATCCTCAAGTCCACTGTGCAGCCCCAGGAGCCATGACATTGGCTAGAAAGAGCCGTCAGCAGAATACATGTGGTGAGACCAGGTTTCTTAAGGGCCAGTGATTTTTCAGCTATAGCCTGAGGGCATCTAGGACTCTGTGCAAGGGCCTTGGAGGCTGCCTGCCTTGCAAAACATGTCAAAGGGCTACCTGCACTTACAGAAGCAGCTCCACCTTTAGCAGTTCTGTACTTAAGGCATCAAGTTTTCATTAAAAAAAAAAAAAAAAAAACCCATTGCAGACACATGAAAGCCATCGCTATGACTCATTTCTAACTCTCTAGTACCTATGCCAAAAACAAGAAAGATAATACCTGAAAAGGCCCAAGCCTCTGCCTGCCACCAATCGCGGTTGGTGGTCTCAATCCAGACAGACCACTGACACCTCATCCTGCCATCTGTAACTCCTGGCCTAATTTCTCCCACCATGCTCATCAGTGTTTCTAAGACTTTATTGTGCATGGAAATCACCAAGGGATTTGTTAAAAATCCAGATTCTGATCCAGTAAGTAGTCTGAGCCCTGAGATTCTGCATACAAGTTCCCAGATGATGGTGATGCTGCCCTGTGGACCACTCTAGCGCAGGACTAAAGTAAGGTTGTGGAGACTCTCCCTCCTCCCTCTTCCTTCTGCTCCTCCTCTGTACCCACGGCCTAGGCTGCAGAAATCTGATAGGATACACCAGTGACAGGGAAAGATATGGCAATTTGGCTTTGTTTGGGGGTCACTTGTCTCCTAGTATAGGCTTTCTGTAAAGCAGGCAGAAAGGTCCACAGAAAAGGTCAGCCAGATAGGATGTCCCAAAGTTGCCCCTGCTGAGACCAGGCAGATCCAGAGACAACTCCCAACTTACATGATACACCCAATGGACCACACATCCACCTCGAAACTGTGCCCTTTCTTGCTCAGCACCTCGGGAGCTATGTAATTAGGAGTCCCGCACAGGGTCTTCTTCCTCTCCCCGTCATACTCGACTTTGGTTGCCAGTCCAAAATCCCCTGGGACACAGGGAAGAAGAATGGGTACTTAAATGCCAGCCTCTGCCATCTGTCAATGCAGAAGGCTAGTTAAGGGTTGACCATCAAGAAGCAGAGCCATTTGATCCCACAAGCCTCTGCTCCTTGTATGCCGCAAGCCTTGCCCAGAAATCTTCCTGCCATGCTGACCCCAGGGAGGTGCCTCCAGTGAACCTTCTCACCCCTACCCCTTGGAAAGGGGCTATGCTTCAAAATGGGAACTGACAAGGTTAGCAAAACTCCAGTGCCTTCAAGGATCAAGCAAGTAACCGCCAAGACTTGGCAAGCCTGTGAAGAAGTAATAGGGAGGAGTAGAGACTGTGGCAAACACGTCAGGAGGGACAGCTGCTTTCCAGCCCAGCAATGGGCTGCCCTAAGAAAATGCTGCCCTCGTATTACTGGAGCTTTCACCTGTTTAAAAGGAGCTCTGAATCAAAAAATTTATGTCAAGCTTTCCACTTTAAAAAACAGAAACAAACTCAAATTCTTTGGAAAAAAAAGTGCTGTATTGGGGCAATAATGTGTCTGCAGGCAAGATACTGACTTGTGGGTGTTTGTTTTACATTTCTGGACTAAGGAGAGAATTATAGAAGCAATCAATGGCCCAAACTTCTCATCATCCATCCTCTTCCTTCCTCCTGGTCTCCTTCCTATCCTTTCTCCCAGCCTCTTCCAAATTCCAGCCTCTTGTAGTGATGTCAAGCACCCTGCAAGGCTCAGCAACTCACCTATTTTCACCTCCAGATCTTCATTCAGGAAAAGGTTACCCAGCTTGAGGTCTCGGTGAATAACTCGGTTTCGGTGCAGGTACTGGCAGCCAAGCACAATCTGCCGCAGGTAGTATCGGGCCTCAGGCTCAGTCAGGGCTTTCCTCCTCTTGTGCAGCTCCAGGAGAGACTGTGGGTGGGAAGGAGAGGGCAGGAGGGATGGGAAGGTGGTACTGAGGCCGGTGGGGAAGGGAGAGGGTTACTAGGTAAAGGAAGAACAGGACCTAGACTCCTGGGGGATCAAAGTGGCGTCTTGGTGGGTTTCTCTCCTTCCCTAAGCCCCCACCCCATTCCTTCTCCAGGACAATTGCTATCTGGACCCTCCTTTAACGCTGCCCACAACCATTCGCAGCACCCCTTCCCCTATTAGCTTCCTCCCTTACTTGGGGGTCCTCTCTCAGCCCCATTCCGGAAGCTCCGAGTGCCCAGCAGCAGATCCCTTTCCTGATTCTTATTTCCCCGGCAAGGCCCGAAGTCTGGATTGCAACTACCTCCACACTGACCCAACCCCACTCCGGAAGCTCCCAGTGCGCGGCTTCACTAACCTTGGGACTCCTCCCTGGGCACTCTAGGGCCCTAGAGTCCATTACCAGCACCCCTCCCCGCAGCACCTCGCGTTCAGAAGCTGACTTCCCTGTCAGCAACCTGACTCAGACTCCACTTCACTGGAACCCACCCCTCTAGCAGTTCCAAGGGCCAAGAAGCCCTTACCAAAGACACTTTCCATACCTAAGCGGGAGGCTCCCAGCACCCTTCTCAACCAGCTCCAAGTCCCAGGCACTCCCTTCCTGGGCACTCTTTCCAGCAGCTGCTCCACGTCCAGGCGCTCCAACTGCCCCGCAGGCAATTCCAGTTCCCTAGCAGCGACACTCACCCTCCGGCGGCATAGCTCCAACACCACGAACACGAAGTCGTTGTCCTCGAAAAAGCCGTGGAATCCTACGACGTGCTGGTGGGCCAGGCTGCGGTGAATGGATATTTCCATGGACATCTTCTCTTTCTGGTGCGGCTTGAGCAGCAGAGACTTAGGCACAATCTTGCCCGCGAACACCTCCTTGGTGTCCGCGTCCGATATCTCGAAGCACTTGGCAAAGCCGCCCTTGCCCAAAAAGCGGCCCCGCACATAGCGCCGCCGACTGCGTGGGTCCACTAAGATCTCCGGGATCTCTTTCGCTGGTGGAGCCGCCGCCGGAGCTCCGGGAGCTGCAACTCCTGGGACCCCGGCTTTCCCAGGGTCGGCCGGTGCTCGTGCCAGCTTTCCCGCAGTCACCGCCGCACTCATGCTCTCGGAGCTGCTCTGCAGACCTCGATCCCAGCAGAGGCTCCGCTCCTCCTCGAATTCAAACGCGGCGCTGGGAACGTTACAAAAGCCTGCGCGCTACTGATTGGTCGCGGGGATTTAAAATCCAAACCCGCCCGCCGCGCGGCACCATGGGAGCGCCCTGCCCCGCAGCCGCCTTTAAACCCGGACCCAGCCGGGGAAAACTTGATTGACAGGGACGTCCGAACACGTGGGATAGCCTGGGAAACCAAACCCGGCTTGGATGCGGAAACCCGGCCCCAAGACGGGAGGAATTTCTTTAGGGTTTCTCCCTTTCTTGGGCGTCCAGGAAAGCTCCTGCAGTTCACTTGCGCCTCCTCCAGGAAGCTTTTCCTTAGACTTTCATCCACCTCCACCTCACCTAGAATATAAGCTGAGCAGGGACCTGGCACACCAACAGGTAGTTTGGGAGAGCCTTAACACTCGCTTCCAATGCTGTCAGCTCTCAGCCAACCCACCCCAAATGAATTAAAATCTAAGTAAAAGTGTGCTTGCCAAACATACCTTCATGGCAAGTGCCGTAGTCCTGCTCCTTCAAATAACTGCTGCTCTTGAGATTACGGAGCAGCCCTGTTTAAAGGAGGGGCCAGGGAACAGCAGCATCGCCATCACCTGAGAGCTTGTTAGAACCACAAAGGCAAATGTTCAGGCCCTACTCCAGATCTCCCGAGTCAGAGTCTGCCTCTCAACAAGACTGCTCAGGTGATTCCTACACATCCTGAAGTTGGAGAAGCACAGTACCAGAGCCCCCCATGATGCAATGAAGCTGTTTGGCCTGCTCGCTACTGAATTTCCCAGGGCCTAAAACAGAGGACACTGTTTCTTGGTCAAAGGGAGGGAAGGTTGGAAGAAATGCCTGACAAACTCGTAGGTCATAGCCAAATGTGTCTTGTGGGGTTTTGTTTGGCCTCCTTTTTTTTTTTTTTT
>NW_016107400.1:6215017-6229531 GCF_001604975.1 Cebus imitator | reverse complement strand
TTTTTTTTTTTTTGTATTTTTAGTAGAGACTGAGTTTCACCATGTTGGCCAGGCTGGTCTCGAACTCCTGACTTCAAGTGACCTGCCCACCTCGGCCTCCCAAACTGCTGGGATTACAGTGTGAGCCACCGCACCCGGCCCTCCTAAAACATTTACAGCATTTAAAAGAAGAGCTCATAAAAATTCAGATTTGTGGCTTTTCCTGAAAAAATTAGAAGTGCTAGCTACTCTGTGCCTACGACGTGCTTTCAGTTTGCCCCAGTTACAAGCTATAACCCTTTGTCCATTTGCCTGTCTGTCTTCTAGCTTCTGTAGGTACTTGAGTGGCAACCCTGGAACAGCAAAATACCCAAGTTACAGGCTCTTTCTCTGTGTCTCTTTAGCCCCCTCCAATCCTTCACAGAGGCCAGCAAAAATCAACCATATTATAAGGATCCTTCACCTGCCTTGCAGCTAAGCTGAAGGACAAAGAGGACAATAATGCCGTCCTTTCCACCCCATGTCCCAAGCTCCCAGAGCAGTGCTTGGTAAAAAAAAGGGTACTTACTAAAATGTTGGCTGAATAAAAGGAAGACTTTGGAAAATTAAGTTATTTTGTACCCCCATGGTGTGAATTATTCTTTTTATTGAAATTTAATACACTTACAGAAAAAAATGTACATATCATAACTGTACATAGAGCTCAGTGAATTTTCACAAACTGAACACATCCATAAACCACATCCAGATTGAGAAAGAGAACATGACAAACACTGCAAGTCTCTCTTGCGCCCTGTGCTGGAGATGCCAACACCACCTCCTAATCTAATGATGTACTAGGAAATTCACAGACTCAGCCTGTTGTCATACTCATGGCTATGATTTACAACAGCCAAAGGCTAGGAAGCAAAATCAGCAAAGGAAAAAAGTGCATGGGCAAAGTCCAGGGAAACCAGGTGCAAGCCTCCCACGGTCCTCTCCCAGCAGTCACACAGGACACAATTCCTCCAGCAATCAATTGTGACACCCATGTGAAATGTGTATCGGGGAAGATCATTACAGACTGTGTCCAGGGTTGACTCGTTGCATTCAGCTTTTGGGATTAGTTGCACTTGCAACAGTAGACTGACAGCCTNGGAAGGTCATTACAGACTGTGTCCAGGCTTCTGGTCACCTCATCCTCTGCCTAACACATACCAAAATCCCAAACTCCAGGAGAGCAGATGTTCAGCATAACCCACATTGTTTGTACAAAGTTTAGGTAGGCACAATGAGACATTGTTATCATTTAAGTAGTGAGAACCCTCCTGAAATCCAAGCTTTCAATGCCAGCCAATGGCCAGCCTTGCAAACAGGCCTAAGGACAGCAGAGACAGGCCTGCTTTCTCATCCTTTTCACATACTCCATCTCCTTATTGAGACTTCTTTACAGCAAAATTATTATCAGTAGGACCCCCATACAAAAGAGTGAGACCAACCTGAAGCATGGACCTCAGTTCTTCCTGGTAGGGGTCCTGGATGTAACCAGTTAAATTAAATCCCATTAACCATAAAGGCTATCTTGGAAAGCTGGGTGGCTTCCTCCCTAATTAGTTTCTTTTTTTTTTTGACGTGGAGTCTTGCTCTGTCGCAGGCTGGAGTGTAACGGCGTGATCTGGGCTCACTGCAATCTCCACCTCCTGGGTTCAAGTCATTCTCCTGCCTCAGCCTCCCAAGTAGCTGGGACTACAGGTGCACGCCACCACACCCAGCTAATTTTTTTATTTTCATATTCTTACTAGAGACGGGGTTTCACCATGTTGGTCAGGCTGCTCTCAAACTCCTGACCTCAGGTGATCTGCCCACCTCAGCCTCCCAAAGTGCTGGGATTACACGTGTGAGCCACCATGCCCGGCCCTTAATTGCTGTCTGAACCTTTATTATTATTTTTTTAACCTGACCTGAGGCATCAATTCAGGCACAGTACAACTCTGGCCAGTAAGCGGAAGCTAACCCACATGGTTTCCAGGGCTGAGGGGACATCATGAGAGTTATGGTCATGTACAGAAGCACAGTCCCAGGGGCATAGGTGGTACCCCTGAAAACAAAGAACTTGCAAAATTAGGACACCCCAAGCAGGACATCCATTAGTCAGGCCATACAGGTGAACAGGCCTCCTACCAGAGGAACTCCTGCCCTAGTGTTTCTAGTCCCATCTGAAAAGTTCCTGGAATCCTTGGGGTCTAAGGGACTGCCTGAAGGCAGTGTGTCCCAAACAGTTTTGCTTGTTCAGGATACAAGTTGATCCATCTCATGAGCGTGGATGACATTTGAAGATCTTCATGGAAAGCATGGGAGCTGGACCCACTCTGTTGACAGTATGAACTCAAAGCACTCACAGCACATGGAAAGGCAGTACTGGGATTTTTCCTTCAGCAAGAGGAGGCTTCCAGGGATCAAGCCTTTCTAGGGGCCAGGCTTTCTTTTCTCCAACGTTACCAAAACAATCACGCCCTGTTCAGCAATCATAACTTTACTTTTTTTTTTTTTCTTTTTTAGACAGAGTCTTGCTCTGTCACCCAGGCTGGAGTGCAGTGGCGCAATCTTGGCTCACTGCAACCTCTACTTCCCAGGTTCAAGCAATTCTGCCTCAGCCTCCTGAGTAGCTGAGATTACAGGTGCACACCACCACACCCGGGTAATTTTTGTATTTTTAGTACAGACAGGGTTTCACCATATTGGCCAAGCTGGTCTCAAACTCCTGACCTGGTGATCCACCCACTTCAACCTCCCAAAGTGCTAGGATTACAGGCATGAGCCGCTGTGCCCAGCCATAACGTAATGTTTTTTCAACCATCTCTTACTCTCAGCCAGGCCTTTCCTCTGAAAGGGTTGTATGTAAGAGGCACAAAAGCATTTCTGTAAATAAGCATTTTTGTTTTTTGAGACCAGGTCTGGCTCTGTTGCCCAGGTTAGAGTGTAGTGGCACGATTCTGGTTCACTGCAACCTCCACGTGGCTCCAGGGCTCAAGCCATCCTCCTACCTCAGCCTCCTAAGTAGCTGGGACTATAGGCGCATGCCATCACACCCAGCTAATTTTTGTACTTTTTGTAGACACAGGATTGCATCATGTTGCCCAAGCTGGTCTTAAACTTCTGAGCTCAAGCAATCCGACCACCTCGGCCTCCCGATGTGCTGGGATCATATGTGTCCATCACTTGTGCCTGGCCAACATTTTTTTTTTTTTTACCACCATGCTAGAGTTCAAGTAGATAAATGTTTTTATGCAACTTAACTAGAAAGACACATTCAGAAATTGGTAATAATATGTTGAGGGTTGAACTATGTCCTCATAAAAATTCATGCTAAGTTCTAACCACCTGTACCTCAGAATGTGAGTATATTTGAAGATAGGCCCTAAAGAATTAACTAAGTTAAAATGGGATTGTTAGGATGGACCCTAATCCAATGTGACTGGTATCCTTATTGAAAGAAGAGATTAGGACACAGATACACAGACAGAGGGACCATGTGAGGACAGAGTAAGAAGGCAGCCATCTGCAAGCCAAACAGAGAGGTCTCAGAAGAAACCAAACCTGTCGACACCTTGTCTTGGACTTTTTAGCCTCCAGAACTATAGGAAAATAAGTTTCTATTGTGTAAGTCATTCAGTTTGTGGTACTTTATGGTATCCTTAGCAAACTAATAAAGGATGAAACCCTGAATTTTTAAAAATTTCAAAATGTGTTTACATAATTTTCTAACCCTTTTGTCCTGATTATTCAATGAGCAACCTAGAAAAGTCTAATACCTTTCTGGGGACAGCTACATTTTAATAATCCACCTACTTTACTAAGCTGTGTGTGCTGGGAGAAAAGTGAAGGAAGTAGAGTCAGGCTGCCAGTCTACTGCTGCAAGTGCAACTAATCCCAAAAGCTGAATGCAACAAGTCAACAGCAGAGAAGCCCCAGAGAAGGTTTGAGTCTGGTCTGTCAAAAGCAGGAGAGGTTACAATCCTTGTGATGTGCCCTTTTCCAGCCTGCAGCTTTTGGCAAAGATCAGAAGTTAGGAATGCAAGTAGCCTGTATTAGAGACAAACAGCCTACCAGCAGCTTGATCTTAGATGGTCCCATTAAAGAATAAGCCCTTTTCAGTCAGGTTCCAGGATGGTTTCCTAGTTTAGTGTACCACAGAGGGGGTCCTGAATCTCCAACGGCCCCAACGTCCGAGTCCTGGCCATTAAGCCTGTGTCTGCTTTCAATTCAGCATAGCTTATGTTGGTTGAGGCTGAAACAGTTCATGGCAGACAGTAGCAGGTTTCAGCTTAGAGTCAGGGACAGGCAATTAGGATCTGTGAATTTGAGATTCCAATAAGCCAGCTGCTTTTCTTCAGCAGCAGTGAAGGCATGCTGTGTGGCCAGACAGCTGTGATCCAAATCCAAGTGACACGCAAGGCTGCCTTTTTATCCTGTTGGTCTTAGAGTCCAACTGACCCACTCAAAAAATGCATATTAGATTAGACAATCATCAGCTTCTACGGGTAGAGATTTGATTTTGGCAAGGGCTCATTAGCAATTTAACTGTACTTTCATGTTCCAAACAGAGATTGCTTCTCTTTCCATGTTGTCTTCCTCTTTCCAGAGGCTCCAATAGGCACCAATCATAGCAAAAATCATCAGTTACAGAATTGTTATGGTTCCAATATCTGAAGAATTTAAATTCCAACCTATCCACTAGTGGCAAAAAGCTAGTAAGCTGTACCCCACTAACACCTTTCATATTTTATTTTTGAGTAGCTTTCTTTGATTGGGGTGATCCATCTAGCATTTATGAAATTAACAAGCATAAAACTTTTTTTTTTAAGAGATGAGTAGCTGCGACTACAGGCGCATGCCACTGTGCCCAGCTAAGGTATGGTTTTAAAGCAATTAAATCAACCAATAAAAACAAGTTAGAATAGTTTTCATTCACACACTCAAGGCCTGCTGAGCACCCACTGCATATATGGTTTTACTTGTTTGATTAGAAACATTTACTAAAAAACGGCGGGGCACAATGATTTATGCCTGTGATCCCAGCACTTTGGGAGGCCAAGATGGCTTGAGCCCAGGAGTTCAAGACTAGTCTGGGCAACATGGTAAAACCCGGTCTCTATTTAAAAAATAAACAAATATGAAGCTGTCTACTTAAAAATTAGCTGAGTGAAAAAAAGAAAATATATATAAAATAAAAAATAAAAGAAAGAAAGTTAAAAATATATTGAAGAAAATGCACCTAATTATCTTATCTCCTTTCATAGCTGTTTCCATGTTCTCATATTCCCTTCTAGTCCTTGTCAACATGGAATCTGTTTTATACAGTTGCAATTACGGCAGTTAATACAATATATTTGTATGTTATCAGTAACAATAATACTAACAGTGAACGCTTATTGAGCATTTACTATGTGCATGGCACAGGGCTAGGAGTTTTACAAAGATGATCTCGTTTACCTTGGGTTACTTACCCAAGGTTTATAGCCAGCAGGTGGCAAAACTAGAATTCCAACCCAAGTCTGGGGCCTTGTCTGGCAAGCCCTAAATCCCAGACTCATTTGTTCACTTGCTTGCTTCTTCCATAACAAAATGCAGTATGATCTATCAGTTAAGCTCACAGACTAAAGAATTCCTCCCTTACTAGCTGTATGACCTTGGGAAAGTACTTAACTTCTCTGGGCCTCAATTTCCATGTCTATAAAATGGGGATAAAGTGCCCACTATAGTGCCCATTTTCTAGGATTCTATTCAGGAGATGATGTGCCTATTTCCTAAGGTTCTTGTAAAGAGATTCTGCAAGGACAGCACTCCAAATAGTATAGGCATACGGTTTTGACAGTTGTGGCTGTTGTTATTGAAATAAAAAGAACCTGTACCAGTTCCCAGAAAGCTCAGGGTCTCTGACAGTCCTTTCCAATGCCTGGGGCTCTCTCATTTCCTCATTCTCCTTGACTCCTCTGACCCTACTCTTCCTTAGGCTCTTACTGCTCCTGTGGGATATCAGAAGGAGCAGCCAGCAGACACCACCAATTGAGATGAATGCAGCTGAAAAGGCACAGGTCGGTACAGCCAAGAAACACCACGGGCTAGTGGTCAGACCCACAGTCTGAAAGCCAGAAAGGGTGTGAATTTCACTCCTATGTTCTCTTTTCTTGGATGATTTTCATCTGCATGACCCACTGGCCCAATGCTCAATGGATGTGAAGATACAGAAAAGTCCAGGTACTGTTTTCAGGGGAGCAAGATGTCCTGTGCCAGCTCTTCTCACTTCAGGGTCCAAGTCAGAGTACACATGGAAAGCAGGTGGGGCCAGCTCGCCAGCAAAAACTTCAGGAGAGCAAGGGATTGGCTGAAGGGGCTGCAAGGTTAGTGTTCAGAGGCAGCTGCCTTGGAGGCCAAGATATAGGAGGAACTGCATAAAACATGGACTTTGCAGCCAAGTAAGGGCTTGTCTTGATTATAGCTCATCCATTTATTAGATGTGTGACTATGGGGCAAATTTACTTAACTTCTCTGAATAGCAGTTTCCTCTGCTGTAATATAGGCTGTGAAAATCCCTTTTTTGACAGCTGGGAGGATTTAAATGTTTGCATCTCATAGATACAAAACAAGGAAGGGTGATTTCTCCATCTCTTCTTTGTGGTGGACTAATTATAAAGGCCAAGATGTTTTTATTTAAAATTTTTAAAATATGTAAGATTGCTATGCCTTATACTCTAAGGGGTTTTGCTCAAGGTGCATCACTTCCTAATAAAAGTAGGTATAACTACCATTTATTGAGTGCTGACCTTGAGCCAGTACTTATGCTTTATATATATTAATGCATTTCAATCCTCATAATAACCCTATCCAACCTCCCCGTTTTATGTATGAGGAACCTGAGGTTCCATGAAGATAACTTGCTCAAAGTCACAAGGCTAGGCAATAGCAGGCTGGGATTTGATCACCCTAACTCTAGCACTCACTCCTCATCACTGATGGCTCTCAAAATGGGCCCCTCAAACCCTCTTCAAAGAACTCTCTGTATTTTGTTTGATTCCTTGGCTTTCTCCCTCACTAAGCTGTGAGATACCTATGGGCAAGAACTGGCTCCTATCTTAGTGTCCACTGAATCCCCAGGACCTAGGAAGTGCTTGGTGCTCAGTGGTGGCTCAGAAAGCATCTGTTAAATGAGTGAGTGATGGTGCTCTTTTCTCTGTGCAGCATACGGTGGGGGGCCCACCTTCTTACCCCTAAATGGCAGCAAATACATATTCTACAAAAAGCACAACCCCATTGCTGGGGGCCTCTAGAAGTGTTTCAATTATCATGTACTTATGGGAACTATAGCAGCTGGCACGACAGTTTGCTGAGACCAGTTCTGAAAACACCAGGCCTTTGGATACGCTGTCCCAACACTGCCAGTATCATTTCAGGGACCCTGCAGCTCCACAGAAGCTAACCCCCAGGAGAGCAGCCAGCTGAATTTGACTACCTACAGTAACCATCCAGGTTGTCAGATGCCAATTTTTTTCAGAATAGCTGAGGTCAGCCAGAACGTGGCTGGGAAGCACCCTCTGGGCTCTCACTGGACAGAACAGGAAACGGTGAAAGGACTCCCTGCCACCAAGACCTCTTCTTCATAGCTGAGAAGCTTCCAAGGACATGTTAACTAGGAACAATGTCTGTCTGATTAATTTCAAGTCTGCCAGCATTCAGATGGGTCAGTAACTAAGAAAGGAACTGTGGCCTCAGATCCTGAGGGAACTGATTCATTCAGAAGTGACTAATACAGAAGACACCACCAACCCCAAACAACCATAAGGGCTCTGTGCAGCCATGTAAAACAGAATCAGTCAATGGGAGGCTCACAAGACGATCATTTATCTTTGTTCCCTGCACCAGGGATCCTGTAACGTGAGACTTATCTGAAGCTGGAGTAGGGTCTGAGGCATGCTGGTGGGGTGTGTGAGGGTGGGAGGTGGGGGTGGTCACATCCCGTCACTCTATTAAGGATGTGTTGGATGACCCACAGACTCAGGCCTGACTCCTCAGGAGCTCACAGCTAGTGAGGGCTCAGACAAGAACATAGGTGGATAACTAAAACTCTATTGACAAGGGCCCCTCTGTAAGGTGCTATGGGGGACCATAAGGAAGCAGTTCCATGGCCCAGTCAGCTCATCGGGAGAAAAAAATAAAAAGGAAGCAGTTCCAGACAGAAGACCATCTCCAAATGGTTCTTTATTGAACACCCACTTTGGCTAGGCAACATCCTCCCTCTGCCTGTAATCCAGGCTCAAGTAACCCCACAGAGTATCCTCAGAAGGTACCTCCCAAGACCAGGAGTAATGAGACTAGCCAGAGGGTAAGGGACAGCAGAGAGAGGGAGGAAAGTAAAGATACTAGGAAAAGAGGAGAGGCCTGAACTAGACAGCTGATCCTTCTTCCTGCCCAGCATCCATTCATCCCTTCTTCAGGTAATATCGCCACCACAACCACCAGCAGCAACTCTTTGTCTCTGTGGGTACACGCCAGGCCTGTCCACTCAGCATATTCCATCTTCCTGGCCACAATGATGACTTAAGGCTGGATACCTTCCTCGTCTGGGTCAATGAGAACCAAATCCAGCAGTTCTGTCAGCAAAGGGGAGCTCTTTTTATCAATAACTGGTGCTGTGGGGCCACACCGTGAAGCCCGAGAATAAAGCCAACTCAAATGAAAGCAGAGCTGAGAGCCGAAGAGACAGATCCCTGTTTGGAGTCCTGGGATGCAGCCTGAAGCCCAATCTAGCCCAGCCTTTTCAGCTACATGAGCCATTAAATTCCCTCTGCCCCAAGTAAACTGGAAGGAGTCCCAATCAAGGTCCTTCCCCTCTGGTTGTTCTTCTGCAAGTATTCTGAGGACAAGATTTTCTTCTCTAGGGTTACAAAAGTAATTGCATGGTGACAGACTGTGCCTAGGTCCCTGGGGTGAGAACCACCATGGAGACAGACTCCAGCTGGCCTTTCCTAGGATACAGACTCACAACTGTCAACACATCTTTGAATACATCAGCACATAATTATAAACTCCTGTTGTTTGTAGTAGCTATTGTTTTTGTCTTCCCAGCACCTTATTTTGGATGGAGAAAAGGTCATGACTCAGACTGGATTAATCATGTGGCCAAACACGCATGGCCACAGAGACTGATCCAAGAGGACATAGGACTAACAAACCACTGAGAACTAACAAACAAATTAGAACTGGAAGGGAAGAAGCCTTTCATTCAGGGCCCCCAAGATGGAAGGATGCAGGTCTGGAGCTGTCAGCTGTCATGGCCCCAAATACACAGAGAAGGCTCATGTGCAGCAGGAGGAAAGGAGGCCAACAGAGGCCTGGCTGTGTCTGCTTATTGTCTCCCAATGGCCATTCTTCCCCCACTCCCTTACTAGCACAATCTCCTTCCAGAGTTTTGGCTGCCCAAGCAGAAACTAAATTTAGAGCCTACCTTGTTGCTAACTGTGGACACATGGCAAGACAGTAGGAACCTGGGTGCCTGATGATATCATGAACCAGCCACTTGCCTGGCCTGGACCAGCTGACTATCTCTGCACTGTTAGGGGAGAGAGAAATAAACTTCCATCTTCTCTGAGTTATGTATTTATTAAAAAAATGACAAAGTAGGAAGTTACAAAAAAAATGACAAACTAGAAAGGAGTTCTAGATAGAACTAGTGGAAATGATTATATACAGCTGTTTTGTTTCACAAACCCCACAACTGGCTATTAAGTCAGGATAGCTCCTGCTAAATTCTAACCTAGAAGGCTGAACTGTTCTGCCCTACTCACTTACAGATCAGAGTATTAACCAAAGCCAACCTTCTCAGCCCCTTATCTCTAAATCTTCCTTCTAAGCTACGAGGTCAGACCAGTACCAGGAAGGGTGTGCTACTGGCCAGAAGGAGATGGTAAGAACAACCCTAGCAACTTCATTTACTCCTGCGGCTCTGTGCCCACAAACTGATTTTAAGAGCCCTTCATGTATTACGTGAATGGCCTCTAAGTACAGACATTTTGGTGTAAATTATGGAGTTTTGACAAATACAGGGTAGGCTGAATGGTTCTAGGCCAGGGAGCAAGAGTTCACAAATGCAGTATCTTCAGTGAAATAAGAAGCTTGAGGCAAGAAGTAACCACCTGACTAATGCATCCACATGAGACTTATATCTAACACTTGGCAAAAGTACAGTCTGGGATGCTGAGGTCCCCACGTTTAGTGAAAGCCAAAGGTCGTAGGTCAAAATGCTAAAAAGTCTTTTACTAACTACCCTAGGACAGCTAAGGTCATTTTGGGAAGAGAGAGAAACACTAATCACCCCTCCCTTCAAGTTTTAATAGCCAACAGGAATCTAGGCTCTGAAAAGTCACAAACACCTTTTCCCAGGATTATGAGCAATTGCAACAACTGGCCAATTGTGTTAGCAGAAGAAAAGCTGGGCATTACCTGTGTGAGAGGTGCTCAGCATGGGCAGCGTATGGCTGTGAGCAGCACATCAGCTATATAGCCTCCACACCGAAAGGGTGCTGCTGCTCTGCAGGTCTGTTTCAGGCGGGATCCAGCCATTCACAGGACCAAGGGGCTGGAGTGTTGGGAACAAATGATTCTGTGTTCCACAGATAATGGTACAAAGTGACTGTTCATAGATAAGGTGTAAGCATAGCATTTGAAGATAACTCCTCCAGATGGTCTATTAGTAAATTCTAAAGAGCATAGAGCCTTGAGGATTGAGAAATTCTCAAGAAATGTTTTAAAAGAAGGAAGGGTAGATGTTGAAGACATAAGAGCTCTTTGCAGGTGTTGACTGGCTCACTTTGTCTCCAAATTAATTTTAGAGCTCAAGCAAATTCAAGATATGAGGCAGAGATGCTAGACTTGTGTCAGGGGCAAAAACTTCTGGTAGTAGCTCTTGGTGACGTCAATCATCAGCTCCTGAGTGCACTCCGGGAGCTCCCCTGAGAAGAGTCCTAGGGAAAAAAATATCCAGCTCTAAGGAGCTCGAAGAAGTTACAAGAAATTAAGATACTTCTCTGGCAATATCTTTCTCACCTTGTTCAGATGCACGTCTGACAATTACTTAAACAATTGCTGGGGCTGTTCTGGTCCAGCACTTGCTAAGAACAGCTAAATTTTTTCACAGCAGGATCCCAATATGGAGAAATTACTACACAAAAGTCTCTCCTTCCTCCTCTGCAAAAGCAGAGATGCATGACATGGCAGAATGTCCAAATGTCTCCCCAAATAATCTAAATGATGATTTTGTTCATCTTAGAAAACTCAGATTCAATGATTTGGGAGATGAGATTTATTTCTTAACTGGAAAAACAATTTAACCACCCAGTGGTAGGTATCATATACGGTCAAATCTCTCTGTTCGTATCATTTTCCATCTGCGAATTTATGACGTGCCTCTGTATATGCTACATGATTTCAGCTGTGTAAAACAATATGGAGAAGATGACACTGTCTTGGGGTAGGGATAAGGGAATATGAAGTTTTCTTCTTCCTTCTGCTTTTCAGTGTTTTCCAAGTTTTCTAAAACAAGCATGTTTCACTTTCATTTCCTAACATGTTTTATAATTTGGAACTCCAAGCTCCTGATTGGCTTTACCTGTGAGCATTCTATTAGTCAAGGTCCAGAGATAATGTATTAATATTTGCCCCTCTCAGGTATCCCCAAGGTATCACCGAGCCATGTGAGATGTATAAATTAAACCCATGACCAATGTGAGGGTAACCCCATTGTTAAACTTCTCTAGACAGACTTTTTCCATCCAAAGCCCAGGCCAGACGAGAAATGCATTCTTGTGCATTCCCTGTGTTGGTGGCAGATTGGTTCCACATCAACTTTTCCTTGAGAGGGAATCCTTTAAGAGTATTTGAGGATCTCTCTGCCATGTGTGAATCCAAGGCTTTATTTCCATCCCAACATGACTATCACTCCTTAAACCGACAGCATTAAGCCATGCAATCTTAAAGCTTGGATTTAGTTTCCTCTTTGTGTTTGGCCCTTCATAATTTCCTTACGTACTGGTGAACCCAATTATGCATTTAAACAGATGCTTGCATTATATGTTAGGTTACATTCCTAGGTACTTTGTACAGGTGAATTTCTAAGTGAACTCTATCAACATATTGCCAGAGGTAAGAACTGTATGCACTCCTTTTATGATGGAAAATATAACTGAGTTTTAGGAAGTTAAAATTAATGAACACCCAAGGTTACCTGGGCAGCCTGAGAAGACAGTGAATGGTGGGACCACAGTTTCTGGAGGTAATACTGTGTTGTCAAGAATTTTGCAGCAGTCTTTCAACACACATCGGCGTCCCTGAAATTAAAAGCTTGTTAATAGGAAATAGATCAGCAAATGCGAGTAAAAGTTGTCTCGCCTTCTGTGTAAAAGTCTCCTTTCTATTTTCCCCATTCATTATATCATGTAATAGCCAAGTATAGCGACAAGAGTTGCAATTTCCTGCTTCAGGTGGTACCTGACAAGAAGGAGACAGCAAGGTTGTGAGAGTTTTTGTTTGTGTACATTTGCGGAAGGTGGCAGGATGCTAGAGATAGGACAATGTCTCAGGCATTACAGACTGAATTTCAGACTTCCATGAGCTCTGTTTAATTTTCTCTGTGTTTTAGTGGACATCTATGCTTCTGCTTGTCCAGCATCCATTTCCCTTTCTTCTGGTAACAGAACCTGTATTTTCCTTGGTAACCCTCCAATCCCCATCTCATCCATGTGCTTTACCTGCCAGCCCACACACCAAACCCCAACCCTGGACACAATGACAGGTGTAGGCAATCAGCATATTATCCCAGTTAGTCTGATGGACGTCAACCTCAGGGCTTCTGCTGGGACTGCTGAGGAAAGCAGCACTTCCCACTGGGGTTTCCAGAGCATAGGCTGGAAGGCTGGAATAGGCAATCTATTTCCATGAAGGAAGAGCCTGCCTGAGAGTAAACCTCCCAGGGGAAAGCAGCACAGAGATGGAGACTAATTCTCACAACATGGACTGAACCCCGGAGCCATTTGGCAATGACATTAGGATCTACTCCTGTACTCTTGGTTTATATTCACCACCCATTCCAGTCTGCACCCACCAGCTTAAGGTTGGTTGGTTGGTTTGCTCCTTTGTCAATTCAAACTGGAAAAATCCTAACAAATTCATTTGGATATGAAACTATTAGTTCAATTGTTCCCCCACAGATGAGTGATAGTCATGTGAATGTTTGAACCTCAATCTTGACTTTAACCACTGTCACCACTTTTCAATTCTGCCATGATCCACAGCATTTAGAGAGCAAGAAGTAAGGTCTGAGAGACTCATCTTTCATGGGTTAAGGGAAAAGTGGGGCTTCTGTGTACAGTTTACAGCTGTACCTCAGACTCCTTGCTGACGAAATGAAAGTTTTGGTCATTTTTTATTGCATTATGTCAGGGCCTGTTAGTTTACTGGTACCCTGCTTAGACAATCAAAAAATATACCTATACTGAGAATGTGGAAATCTTTACAAATACCAGGACAATGTTAACCTGCCCAGACCTCAGATTTTAGCAAAGAACATGAAAGACACTTTGATTTGGTTGTGTTTAAATTTTTCCCTACTATTAAACACTTAAATCATATGTTTTTCCAGGAAAAGGTAGATTGCTAAATAAACTTCTTATGAAAGCTCTGAATTTCCCAAGTGGCTGATCTCTCTCCAGCTGGGTGGAAAACAGCCCTGGTAACAGTTGGCAACATCTTTGGCTCAAAAGCATATTACAACTATTTGGATTATGCATTCTTCATTCCTCTTTGGAAAATTCTCTTCCATGGGTTACCTGCTAGTGGCAATTTAAAAAATATAGCAACTAACTACCTGCCCTGGTGACCTCAAATTAACATAATCCCAAAGAATTCCTGTCATGCCTAAGCCTCTACTAGTAAACACTAACTCAGACTAAGCTCATGAGGCACTGAGTAAAACAGCACCCAACATGCTGCATAAGGCATGATATAGTCCCAGGGAAGGATCCACAGACAAAGGGCCCTGGAAAAGAAGACCAGTTGACAGAATATTTTCACTGTGTACACCAGCCACCATGCAGCCTGGAGGCACCTGCTCTGTCCACTGGTTGGCCATTTTGCCCACTTAGAGAAATGATGCTTAGCTGGGTTTCAGGAGCTGTCTGGATAGACTGATCAATCAAATTAAACATTTTAAATGTAGGTATTTCTTAGGCATGAAATGTACTGGTAATAGCTGAGGAGATAAAAGCTGAAACCACTTTTTTTTTTTGAGACAAAAGTCTCACTCTGTTGCCCAGGCTGGAGTGCAGTGGGATGATCTCTGCTCAATGCAACCTCCACCTCCTCAGTTGGGTTAAATCAGCCGATTCCGCCGGGCGCGGTGGCTCAAGCCTGTAATCCCAGCACTGCGGGAGGCCGAGGCGGGTGGATCACGAGGTCAAGAGATCGAGACCATCCTGGTCAACATGGTGAAACCCCGTCTCTACTAAA
>NW_016107400.1:6208460-6214726 GCF_001604975.1 Cebus imitator | reverse complement strand
AAAAAAAAAAAAAAAAAAAAAAAAAAAAAAAAAAAAAAAAAAAAAAAAAAGCCGATTCCTAGGCTCCAATGGATCAGGGTCCTAAAGATTCTGCTGAGCAAGGGGCCCACTTGCACCCTGAATTACTTGCAGATGGGTTTAAATCCCAATCTATCACTTTCTAGCCGTATAAAATCCCTTAACTTTTGTTTTTTTAAGAGACACGGTCTTGCTTTGTTGCCCAGGCTGGTCTTAAATTCCTGGGCTCAACGGATTTCCTGCATTGGCCTCCCAAAGTGCTGGGATTACAGGCAACAACCATCACACCTGGCCCCAAATCCATTAATATTTAAGCTCCTCAATCTTTGTATCTGCAAACAGGGATAACACCTCATACACCTGAATGGTTGCGAGGATTAAATGAAATCATCAAAAGAAAGAGTTTAACATCATAGAGTAGAGGCTTGCCAAAGGCTTGCCAATATTAATGTCTAGAAAATATGTCAAATCCTTTTTTTTTTTTGAGACAGTGTCTCATTTTGTCGCCCAGGCTGGAGGGCAGTGGTGCAATCTTGGCTCATTGCAACCTCCGCCTCCTGGGTTGAAAACATTCTCCTGCCTCACCCTCCTGAGTAGATGGGACTACAGGAATCTGCCACCATGCCCAGCTAAGTTTTGTATTTTTGTTGTGACAGGGTTTTGCCATGTTGGCCAGGCTGGCCTCAAACTCCTGACCTCAAGTGATCCGCTGGCCTTGACCTTCCAAAGAGCTGGGATTATAGGCAAGAGCCACTGCGCATGGTCGAAAAAAATTCCGAATCTGTCAAGAAAAACCCAACTTTGGGAAGACTGGAAACTACTGCTACCCTGCTTCGTAAGAGTCCCACTGATGTAAGGAATGGGAGCTGGAGGGAAGGTGAGACTGCTTCAACAGCAAGTCATCATACTCACAATCACACAGTTCTTGCCAACATGAACGTAGGAACCAATCTGAGCTGCATTGACCACACAATCTTCCTCAATAAAGACATGGTCCCCAATGTGTAAAGGAAAGAATGCAACACTAGAGGAGGAAAAGAAGATGAACAAAGAAAGGTCAAGGTGATATACTTTGGGTCAAGGTTTATAGAACTACAGATCATAATCTGAACTTTATCATGTTAATAAGACTGTTCCCAGCAAGGAAAGAAACCTCAGGCTAGAAAAATTCTACCATGATGAAGAAAATGAATGCGATTACTTGCTCAAAATTGAAATATTACACCAAAGAAATATGCAAGGAAAAAGCAAGGCAGGAGGAGCAAGATCTTCAAAGCTAAAAGAACAGGTACCAAATAAAAATCAATGAATGTTTGTTCATTCCCACTTCCTTTGAAAATGGTCACAGATCACATTTTTAGTAAGCTTCCCTATAATGTTCCAGGGGATTGACTTTAGGTTCATGAGTTATAACTTTCACATTCAGCATTCTAAAAATTTATTCATTCACAGATTTCACTGAGTGCCTACTATGCCAGACTCAATCCTAGAAATCAGGAATGTAAGAGTGACAAAAGAGACACAACCCTGTCCGTGGGCAGCTTACAATCAAGAAAAGAAATGAGATTAAATAATGAGTAGTGACAACTATGATAAGGGCTACAGAAACATAATATCAAATTATGAGCATATATAACAAGGAGACCTTTCCTTGTCCACGGCTTTAGGCAAAACCTAATTGACTTTGAGTAGGAATAGGCAGGCTTTCCCCAGATATCTGACATCACTCCCATCCCATTCTCTAGGGTTCTTCAAATGTCACTGACAGTGGTTCTGTGATCACATTCATATGTAGATGCTATACCTTGGGATGTAAAATATTTGGACTGGAATGAATATAAAGAGCTAGATGTTCATTAGCTCCTTTCAATTCTGTTCTATTCTGTCTGGTATATTTTTTCAGAGATAATACCTGTCCTCTATGAATCTATAATTTATTTATTTATTTTTTTTTGAGACGGAGTTTTGCTGTTGTTGCCCAGGCTGGAGTGCAATGGCGCGATCTCGGCTCACCGCAACCTCCGCCTCCTGGGTTCAAGCAATTCTCCGGCCTCAGCCTCCCGAGTAGCTGGGACTACAGGCATGCACCATCATGCCCAGCTAATTTTTGTATTTTTAGTAGAGACGGGGTTTCACCATGTTGACCAGGATGGTCTCGATCTCTTGACCTCGTGATCCACCCGCCTCGGCCTCCCAAAGTGCTGGGATTACAGGCTTGAGCCACCGCGCCCGGCCTGCAATTTTTAAAAATTAGCAACACAACCTAAGACGTAACAAAAAAGAACAGATAGCAAGATACTGATTCTGACAGAACTTTGATAGAACATTTCAAATGCTGCGCCAAAAGGAATAACTTGTAAGGTAAAGAAAAAAACTGCCCTCATGACAGTGATGCAGTTATCGATGCTCCTAGTACATCACAAGCTTTCCCCTTAATTCCCTATGAACAGGACTCATTGAATGAGCACTTATTGAGAACACCTATAGCAGATATGGCTTATGTGTCTCTTTAAATTTACTCAGGTCCTCATGCCCTGAAGGCTTGGCTGCTTGCTTACCAAGAGTTTTGGCTGCTATACCTTTGTAGACAGCAGTTAGAATACTACCTCCAACTCCATGTTCCCAGAGGTAGACCCACTGGAGTTAGGGTTCATCTCCCAACCTCTGAATTCAGATTAAGTGCTATACTGCAGAGTGTAAGATGTGGCTTCCCCAGAAGTTGCCCAGAGAGACTGAGTAACACAACCCGCATGTCTGGGAGAATTAATGCCTTATACTTGTGTAGGCACCCTTAAAATGTCTGCTGAATAAATGAATGAGGTTAAAAAGTGCATATGCTAGAGTTATAGCTGGAAAAAGTAAACAAGGGACATGCTAGTAGATTATGAGGAATTATGTATGCTAAGCATAGAAGCTTAGACGTTTTTCCTAGAGGATATAAGCAGTCAATAAAATATTTCATTAAAAAAATTTTTCTGGCTGGGTGCGGTGGCTCATGCCTGTAATCCCAGCACTTTAGGAGACTGAGGTGGGCAGATCACCTAAGGTCAGGAGTTCAAGACCAGCCTGGCCAACATGGTGAAACCCTGTCTCTACTAAAAATACAAAAATCAGCCAGGCATGGTAGCAGGCACCTGTAATCCCAGCTAATCAGGAGGCTGAGGCAGAAGAATCACTTGAACCTGGGAAGCGGAGGTTGCAGTTGGCCGAGATTGTGCCATTGCACTCCAGCCTTGGTGACAAGAGTGAGACTTTGTCTCAAAACAAAACAAAAAAATTTTTTTAAGACATAGGGTCTCACTCTGTTGCCCAAGCTGCAAGCAGCGGCACAATCATAGCTCACTGCAATCTTGAGCTCCTGGGCTCAAGGGATCTTCCTGCCTCAGCCTTCTCAGCAGCTAGGACTACAGGTGTGTGCCACTACACCCCACCAATTTTTAAAAAAATGTTTTGTAGAGATGGAGCCTCCCTATGTTGCCCATACTGGTCTTGAACTGATAGGCTCATGCAATCCTCCAACTTCAGCCTCCCAAAGTGCTGGGATTGCAGGCATAAGACACGGCACCTGGCCCCAATACTGTAAACAGGATTAACATACACAAATTTCCATATTACTACTCTGGAAGCAGCCTGGCATCTCTGCATGAAGGATACAGGTGACAGACTTGAGAAAAACTGACCCTTTAGATGACTACCATGGATCAAGGTAAAAATAGATAATGGGCCTTTTTTTTTTGGAGATGGAGTCTTGCTCTGTCACCCAGGCTAGACTGCAGTGGGGTGATCTTGGTTCACTGCAACCCTACCTCCCAGGTTCAAGCAATTATCCTGCCTGTGCCTCCCGAGTAGCTGGAATTACAGGCATCCATCACCATACCCAGCTCATTTTTGTATTTTTAGTAGAGACGGGGTTTCATCATATTGGCCAGGCTGGTCTTGAACTCCTGATCTCAAGTGATCTGCCCACCTCGGCCTCCCAAAGTGCTGGGATTACAGTCATAAGCCACTGCACCTGGCCTATAACTCAAAATGAATTAAAGACCTAAATGGAAGGCCTGGTACTATAAAACGACTAGAAGGAAACAGGAAATGCTTAAAGACACTTGTCTTGGAAAAGATGAGTAAGACTTCAAAATCAGAGACGACAAAAGCAAATAAAATGATCCTGCACAGCATAAGAAACAATCAACAGAATGAAAACATGGCAGAATACATCTTCGAATTATGCTTCAAACACAGGATTAACATCCAGAATATATTAAAACAGGAACTGAAACATCTCAACTGCAAAAAACCCAAATAATCTGATTTTTAAAAATGGACAAATGATTTGAATAGACATTTCTCAAAAGACATACTAATGGCCAACAAATATATTAAAAAATGTTTACTAAACATCACCAATCAGCCAGGCATGGTGGCTCACGCCTATAATCCCAGTACTTTGGGATGCCAAGGCAGGTGGATCACTTGAGGTCAGGAGTTTCAAGACCAGCCTGACCAATATAGTGACTCCTCGTCTCTACTAAAAATACAAAATATCATCTGGGCTTGGTGGCACATGCATGTAGTCCCAGCAATTCAGGAGGCTGAGACAGGGGAATTGCTTGAACCCAGGAGGCAGAGGTTGCAGTGAGCCGACATCACACCACCACACTCCAGCTTGGGCAACAGAATGGGGAGTCTGTCTCAAAACAACAACAACAAAATCACTAATTATCAGAAAAAGGCAAATTAAGACCACAATGAAGTATCATCTCACCGCAGTTAGGATGCTTATCATAAAGACAAAAAATAACAAATACTAGTGAGGATTCAGAGAAAAGGAAACTCTTATCCACTGTTGATGGTGTGCTAACCTACCCTGTGTTAGCCTGACAGGCTCCATCTTGCTGAAAGCCAGAGAGACTCCATCTTAACCTCCACCTAACCACTCCCGCCATTTCTCCCTTAAGTGCATACCTGGGTCATGCTACTGTGCTGGGTCATGCGGTACTTAGAACTATAGAAGCATATAATCTGTAATCATGTCCTGCTTGGCAAGCCCACTTGCTATTATGAATAACCCCTTGATTGATTGTATGGCAAGTACTGAATACCTACCTTGGTAACCGGCAATCATGGGAACCACGTGTGTATACCCTCCTTGGTAATCAACAATCATGGAAACCTCCTGCCTCCTAGTTACCAGCCTCCTTATCTAACTTGCTTGTTGTGCTTCTGTAAATTCTGCTTCAGCTAGGCTCTCCCCGCCCCTGCCTTAAGCACGGTATAAAAAGGAATCCAGCCCCTTCCTTGAGGCCAGGAGAATTTTGAGCATTAGCTGTCTCTCAGTGGTCAGCTAATAAAGTTCTCCTAATTTGGAACTCAGAGCGTGGTGCTTTCCTTCTGACTCGCCCGGTTTTAACAGTGGGATTTAGACTAGTATAGCCACTTGGAGAACAGTATGAAGGTTTCTAAAAAAAAAACTATAAATAGGGGCAGGTGTGGTGGCTCACACCTGTAATCTCAGTGCTTTGGGAAGCTGAGGCAGGTGGAACACTTGAGGTCAGGAATTCAAGACCAGCCTGGCCAAGATGGTTAAACCCCATTTCTACTAAAAATACAAAAATTAGCCAGACATGGTGGTGTGCACCTGTAATCCCATCTATTCGGTAGATTGAAGCATGAGCATCACTTGAACCAAGGACACCGAGGTTGCAGTGAACCGAGATCATGCCACTGCACTCCAGCCTGGGTGACTGTCTCAAAGAATAAAAATTTTAAAAAAATTTTTGAGACTCGGTCTCAAAAAAAAATAAATAAATAAAAATAAATAAAAAAATAAAAATAAAAATGGTGATGCATGCCCATAGTCCAAGCTACTCAGGAAGCTGAGGTGGGAGGTTCGCCTGAGCCTGGCCTGGCCTGGAAGGTCAAGGCTGCAGTGATCTGTGATTGTCCCACTGCGCTCTAGCCTGGGCAACAAAGTGAGATCCTGTCTCAAAAAAATTAAACAAATAAATAAAATAAAGATTTTTTTAAATAAAAATAAGCCATAGAAAACCAAGTAAAGTTAAACAATATATATTATTTAGGGATATGTGGAAAATTTGTTTAAATAACAAAGAATTTATAAGACACAAAATCGGCCGGGCGCGGTGGCTCAAGCCTGTAATCCCAGCACTTTGGGAGGCCGAGGCGGGTGGATCACGAGGTCAAGAGATCGAGACCATCCTGGTCAACATGGTGAAACCCCGTCTCTACTA
>NW_016107400.1:6199688-6208265 GCF_001604975.1 Cebus imitator | reverse complement strand
AAGACACAAAATCAGGACAGTGGTTTCCTCTTGGAGGGAGGCAAAAACAGGAATAGGGGAGGAATATAAAAATGGGACTTACTGTATACCAATTACATTCCAATTCTTCAGCTGAGTATTGGGTTCACTGGTGTTGATTTAATTTTATGCTTTATAACATGTGTCACATATATTCTTTTGTATACACAAAATACTGCCAAAGTAAACATCTTTAAAAAGCAAAGGGCAGCCAGGTGTGGTGGCTCATGCTTATAATCCCAGCACTTTGGGAGGCCGAGGCGGGCAGATCACTTGAGGTCAGGAGTTCAAGATCAGCACGGCCAACATGGTGAAACCCCGTTGCCACTAAAAACAGAAGAATTAGCCAGGCGTGGCGGGGCATACCTGTAATCCCAGGTACTGGGGAGGCTGAGGCAGGACAATCGCTTGAATCTGGAAGGCGGAGGCTGCAGTGAACCAAGATTGTGCAACTGTACTCCAGCCTGGGCAACAGAACAACGCTCCATATCCAAAAAAAAAAACAAGCAAAGAGCCCTCAATAGGCAAAACAATCTTACAAAAGAACAAACATGGAGGACTCATAATTAAAAACTTATTATAGTAAGCCAAGAGCGGTGGTTCATGCCTGTAATCCCACTGCTTTGGGAGGGCAAGACAGGCAGATCACCAGAGGTCAGGAGTTCAAGACTAGCCTGGCCAACCCTGTCTCTAGTGTGGTGGTGCCCGCCTGTAATCCCAGCTACTCAGGAGGCTGAGGCAAGAGAATCACTTGAACCTGGGAGGTGGAGGTTACAGTAAGCTGAGATTGCGCCACTGCACCCCAGCCTGGGTGACTGTCTCAAAGAATAAAAATTTTTTAAAAATTGCTAAAATGGTAACTTTTGTTATATATAGTTCACTGTGGGAAAAAAAAATCTGGGGCTGCACAAGGTGGCTCACACCTGTAATACCAGCACTTTGGGAGGCAGAAGCAGATGGGTCACTTGAGGTTCGGAGTTGAGACCAGCCTGGCCAACATGGTGAAACCTCATCTCTACTAAAAATACAAAAATTAGCCGGGTGTGGTGGCACACACATATAGTCCCAGCTGCTTGGGAGGCTGAGACAGAATCACTTGAACCTGGGAGGCAGAGGTTACAGTGAGCTGAGATTGCACCACTGCGCTCCAGCTTGGGTGACAGAGTGAAACTCTGTCTCAAAAAAAAAGAAGAGAAACAGTATCTCTGGGCAGCAATTACTGAATTATATTTCTTTTTCACTTAATTCCTTGGTATGACAGGCTTAATGAAGACTAATTGTGCTTCTACTGAAAATATTTGTGATCTCTTGGTTATAATGAGACTATTTTCCTTCTAGAATTTAGACATGTAACATTTAAAGAAAAATTATTTTCAAAATTGAGTGTTCCAGATATCAGGAAAACAACTGTGAACTTCACTGTTTGCCAAGCTCAAATATACCTTGTGATATTTTCTTCCCAGTTTATACTCTTCTCTTTGCTATTTAAATTTATTTTGATTACAAGATTATCAACCTTTCAGATTCCACTTTGCATATTTGTCTCATACTTTAATATCTTTTCCAATTCTCACATTCGTTTTAAGAGATTCAGTTCATAGTGAATTATTATTACTAAACAGGTAAGTTTATGAGTATTATTTTAGTTTCTATCTTCAAATATTTCATTATCGATTACACTTTGTGTCCAGTAGTTTAATGCACACTGTAATATCGTACAATAATGTTGGTTCTAGGTACCATTGTACTTTGTTCCTGGCATAAAGGGAAAAAGGTTTTCTGCTGCCTCTTATTGAACCTTTTTGCATCCAAGAGATCTTACTTAGGCCGGGCGCAGTGGTTCATGTCTGTATCCCAGCACTTTGGGAGGCTAAGGTGGGTGGATTACTTGAGGGCAGATGTTCGAGACCAGCCTGTCCAACATGGTGAAACCCTGTCTCTACTAAAAGTTCAAAATATTAGCCGGGCTTGGTGGCAGGTGCCTGTATCACAGCTACTCGGGAGGCTGAGGCAGGAGAACTGGTTAAAATTAGAAGGCAGAGGTTGGTTGCACTGACCTGAGATGGGGCCACTGCACACCAGCCTGGGTGACAGAGTCTCAAAAAAAAAAAAAAAAAAAAAAAAAAAAAAAAAAAAAAAAAAAAAAAAAAAAAAAAAAAAAAAAAAAAAAAAAAGAAAAGAAAAGAAAGGAGATTCAACTGAGAGAATAAAAAATTTGAAAACAAGAGAATTGAAAATGCACAACAATAAATGGGAGATATGGCAACATTTTATCTGCCCTGCTAATGTGATAATTAGCAGAAAGCAAACTAAGGGGTTTGTAGCCTGGAGCAGGCTTTGTCCCTTACCTTGCCATTGAGAACGATGTTCTGGCTTCCACACAACACCGACTGGCGACTGACTTTGTTCCCAGATGCCTAAAAGAAAACAATAGAAAACCGGGGTGAGCAAACTTACTGGGTTTCTGGACTAAAGGTTTCTGTCAAGAAAGCTCATCTTTGAGAGGAAAAAAACTTAAAAGTGGGGTGCTGTCCGTGACAGAGTGAGTCCAGGATATCAAAAACGCAACAATGGATGAGGAAACTATGGCTGAGCGTGGTGGCTCATGCCTGTAATCTCAGCACTTTGAGAACCTGAGGCAGGAGGATCCCTTGAGGCCAGGAGTTCAGGACCAGCCTGGGCAACATAGTGAGACCCCTTCTCTGCAAAAAAAAATTTTTTTATTTAGCTGCTCATGGTGGCAGTGTGTATAGTCCCAGCTCCTCAGAAGGCTGAGGCTGGAGGATCTCTTGAGCCTGGGAGGTCAAGGCTACAATGAGCCGTGATTGTGCCACTGCACTCCAGCCTGGGCAATAGAGTTGAGACCCTGTCTCAAAAAAAAAAAAAAAAAAAAAAGGAAACTAGGGACTCAAGGAATGAACCCAGAAATTTCAATGTGTACAGCTTAGTGGCATTAGACAGACGTGGATTCAAGTCTCACTTCTTAAGCTTTATAGCCCTAAAACGAGTATAATGACTTTATGAATATCAGAGTTGTGAGAATGCAAAGAAAGCCAAAATAACAATAGTAATGCTGGTCAGGCACGGTGGCTCACGCCTATAATTCCAGCGCTTTGGCAGGCAGAGGCAGACAAATCACGAGGTCAGGAGTTCAAGACCAGCCTGGGCAACATAGTGAAACCTGTCTACTAAAAAATACAAAAAATTAGCCGGGCATGATGTCAGGCTGTAATCTCAGCTACTCAGGAGGCTGAGGCAGGAGAATCGCTTGAACCTGGGAAACGGGAGGTTTCAGTGAGCCGAGATCGCGCTACTGCTGGGCAAAAAAGTGAGACTCTCTCTCGGAAAAATAAAAATAAAAACAGAAAAAACAAAAAATAGTAATTTTAATTGACTACCTGCCCTGCTTCCAGGATTTTACAAACATCATGTGCTGATCAGAAAGAACCAAATCGGCAGGGCGCGGTGGCTCACGCCTGTAATCCCAGCACTTTGGGAAGCCCAGGCGGGTGGATCACCTGAGGTCAGGGGTTCGGGACCAGCATGGCCAACATGGTGAAACCCCGTCTCTACTAAAACTATATAAATTACCCGGGCGTTGTGGCAGGCACCTGTAATCCCAGTTACTCGGGAGGCTGAAGCAGGAGAATCACTTGAACCCGGGAGATGGAGGTGGCAGTGAGCCGAGATCGCGTCACTGCACTCCAGCCTGGGCGACAGAGCAAGACTCCGTCCCCCGCCCCCCTCAAAAAGAACCTAATCGTTTTTAGCACAGGTTGACAGATTACAAAAGGCAGTGTAAAAGGGCCAGAAGCCCGAGCTGTAATTCATATTAACAGGATGGGACTTGTCCTACCCTCCTAAAAGCACTTTATCCCTATGAGAAAAGCAAGAATAAATACAAAAAGCCTAAACTAGCCATGCCCGGGGTAAAGAGCAAAGCCAGACCATACAGGGAGCGTCGCCAGATACTCCGGGACTAACGGCCAAAGGGACCAGGGTGGTGGGGTAGGGTCAGGTTGGGGCCGCCGACCCACGCCTCAAAGGGACGCAGGCTTGGAAAAGGGAGGGTAGCTATCTGGACACTCGCACCGTCTCGATGTACTCGGACTTGTTGTAAAGCAGCTCGCCCAACTCCATGGCCGCCGCCTCCTTCCCTCAGACCCGGCTCCCGTCAGAGTCAGTCGGTCAGTCTTTTTGAGATTCCGGCTACTTCCGGCCGCTCCTCCACTTCCGCTCTAGGTGGACCTCTGAGTCTCATCGACAGCGCGGCTCTCCTTTCGGCGGCCTAGCTCCAGTGCTCGGCTGTCACCGGCTGCGCGTGCGCAGAAGAACGGTGGATTTAATTGGCCGGAGTTTAGGGCGCGCCAGACCCGCGTGGGTCAGCTGATCATGCACTGAGGGGGCGATTTGGGGCTCCCCATTCCTCCTCGAGGCGCCTCCGCGGCCCAGAAACAACTGGGTCCCGGTGTCGGCAGGCCTGGGGTTGGCAACGGCTGCTCTTTTCGTTCTGTCGCCTGCCCAATGGAAGAGCCTCCCGGGAAGCCCCTCAGCTGTGAGGAGAAGGAAAAGGTGCCAGGGGGTGCGGGAAGGGCGGACGCAGGACTCTGACCCTCTTTCTCAGGATTTCAGGCCTGGCTTTATGTCATCGGCGATCCGAGGGCAGCAAGATCGTCTGACCTCCCCTCCTCTCAGGGCTGAGGGGGCACAGAAAATGAAAATGTAGAAATAGCGTGGTGCCGACGTGGTGGTGTTTAAAGAACAAATCTCATTACAGTAGCAATGCGTTAATGCAATGTGTAACACTTTGCAGATAAAGCTGTATCGACGCCCTTGCTCCTCCCCCTCCCGCACTCTCAATCTTCACTTCTCCCGCCCCACCTCCTCAAGTACAGGTTTTAAGTCTGGTACTTCCAGGTCCTTTGGTGTGTTCGTGTGTGTGTGGTGGAGGAGGGACGTATCCCTAACCACCTAAAAGGAATCCTATGCGGATTTTTTGGAGAAGGGAAAGTTCATAAATGGTCTGATCTGAACGGTTCTGCAGGCTCCATTTTTCATACCCCTGCTTCGCGTTCCTGTCAGGACATGTTGATCTACCTTACTTTGATTTTAAAGTTCTAGTCAGTATTTTGTAACAAATTTTCGTAACAAAAATACTGTCTGGAACTTAAAAATGAAAGTAAGTTCTTTTTCCTTTTCTTTTCCTTTCTTTTCTTCTTGTTTTTTGAGACACCCATGCTGAAGTGCAGTGGCGCCATCGAGGCTCACTGCAACCCCCGCCTCCCGGGTTCAAGCGACTGTCCTGCCTCAGCCTCCCGAGTAGCTGGGATTACAGGCGCTCGCCACCGTGCCTGACCTTGGAAGTGCCCTTGCTTCTTTAGACTGTACTTTACTGATAGACGTTTAGGATGTTTCCAGTTTTTGCTGATATTCTTATCGCTTACCTTCTTTGGGGGTGAGAAAGAGCGTTTATAGGTAAACAGGATTATCCCCAGACATTGATAAGATTGGTGGGAGGCCAGTCTCGTGGCTCACGCCTGTAATCCCAACACTTTAGGAGGCTGAGATGGCTAGATCGCTTGAGCTCAGAGTTTGAGAACGGCCTAGGCAACGTAGTGAAACCCCGTCTCTACTAAAAATACAAAAATTAGCCGGGTGTGGTGATGCCCGCCTATAGTCCCAGAGGCACAGGCCTCAGAGGCTGATGCACAGGAATCGCTTGAAGTCGACGCCGAGATCGCACCACTGCACTCCAGGCTGGGCGACAGAGTGAGACTCAAAAAAAAAAAGAAAAGAAAAATCCACAGTTGGCAGCTTGTCTAGTTTTGCACATAGTTGATTTTTGCTTTTGTTTTTTAGGACAAGTCTCACTCTGTCGCCCAGGCTAGAGTGCAATAGCGTGATCTTGGCTCACTGGAACCTCCCCCTCCCGGGTTCAAGCGATTCTTCTGCCTCAGCCTCCGGGGTAGCTGGGATTACAGGCGTTCACCATCGCTCCCGGCTAATTTTTGTATTTTTAGCAGAGACGGGGTTTCACCAAGTTGGCCAGGCTGGTTTCAGACTCTTGACCTTAGATGATCTGCCCGCCTTGGCCTCCCAAAATGCTGAGATTACAGGTGTAAGCCATCGCACCCAGCTGAGTAGTTCTTTTTTTTTTTAAGGTGTATATGGAGGATGGAAATCTTGATGTTTTGTTAGTTGAAGATTAGTATAGCTAAAAAGTTCCTAAAAAGCAGAAAAACCTGGGCTGGATTTGCTGCTGAGAGAATCCTTTGAACCAAAGAAGCCAGAGAGACAAGGGAATCTAGACTTTCAGAGAACAGTAATTTGATTCAGGCCAATTCATTTATTTATTTAATAAATCTTTGTTAAATGCCTACTGTGTGCCTGGCTGGGGATTCAGCAGTGATAGCTCCAGCTTCACTGGCCTTCTGCGTGTTCCTCAAACACACATAGCCCATTCCACTGCAGATACTTTATATTTGTGGTGCCCTCTGCCTGGGGTACCATTCCCTCTGATCTTCCCAAAACTAGCTCCTTCCTCCTTCAATCTTAGGCTCAAATGATGGTCCTCAAAAATGCCTCCCTGACCACTCTAACTAAAGTAGTCCCTATCAGTAGGCTAGTAACTCTCTCACATCACTCTGTTTATCTATCTAGTTATTTATTACCTTGTAAAATCATTTTCTCTGTTTTCTTATTATATGTATTTCTCACTGTATGTGAATTGCATCTGGAATAGCATCTGGAGCAATAATTGCCACATAGCGGGTATCGGTTGTTGTCCCAGGTACCAGAGATACTTGGACCATTAATTGACAAAAGATTCATTTGTTAAATGACTGAGGGTGACAGTCCCTGCCACCTTCATGGATCTGGGCAATGGGGAGAAACAGAGATGTAAACAGATAACATAATGTGATAATATTGTGATAAAGGAAGTAAGAGGACTGGTAGAGTGTCTAACCTAGATTTGGAGAAGGACCCAGAAGTCTATTCCAGGGAAATAAAAATCTAAGCTAAGGCTTGAAATGTTCCAAGTGACAGGAACAGGTTATGCAAAGATTATGAAATGGTCAAGAGCTTGGTGCTTTTTGAGAACTGAAAGTAGATTGTTAGGGACCAGTGCTACTCGCTGCCTCTTGCTAAGGGACTCTGCCAAGCACTGCATCCCTTCCCTCTGACTCCGCCTTTCCACTTGCCCAGTATTGTTGGTGTTTTTCTTCTTCCAGTTAAAGGAGAAATTAGCATTCTTGAAAAGGGAATACAGCAAGACACTAGCCCGCCTTCAGGTAAGTGAATCGTATTCTTAAATTAAGGTGTTGTAGTACAAACAATTTGAAAACGGTTCCTGACTCTAATAAAGCTTTAAAGAAAATGTATTTCTTGGGCTGTTTTTGTTTCCTCTAGCGTGCTCAAAGAGCTGAAAAAATAAGGCATTTTAGTAGGAAAACAGTAGAAGAACAAGATCGCTTGTCCCAGCAGGAATTCTCACCACAGCTAAACCACTCAGGTAAATCTAGACCATTCACTTATGCCTGCTTTATTATTCATTTCCCAGGTATATTTTGGCTGTTGTTCTTTTTCCCACAGTGAAGATAATGACTAGCAATAGACACTTCAGTTTTATTTTTATTTTTATTTTTTGAGACAGAGTCTCATTCTGTCACCCAGGATGGAGTGCAGTGACACAGTCTGGGCTCACTATAATCTCCACCTTTTGGGCTCAAGTGATTCTCATGCCACAGTCTCCCAAGTAGCTAGGATTACAGGCACACACACTACCACACCTGGCTAATTTTTATATTTTTAGTAGAGACAGGGTTTCACCATCTTGGCTTGGCTGGTCTTAAACTCCTGGCCTCAAGTGATCTGTCTGCCTGGGCCTCCCAAAGCGCTAGGATACAGGTATGAGCCACTGCTCCCAGCTGCAGTATACTCTAATTAACATAAAATTAATATGCCATAAAATCTACTCTATAGACTCTGCTTTCAGTTATACTGTTTATTAATTGCTCTTTTTCCTCTCTTCACTTATTTTCCCTTCTCAACTTTCAGAAATTATATTTATTGTTTAAATTTTAGAAAGCTTTTTAAAATTTATGTATATATGAACAGAGAAAAAAATCTGAGTAAAAATACTCTAAAACCAATGGTCAATTCTGATGTTAAAATTCAAGTAATTTGTAATAATAAAATTGAGGGTTAATAAAAAGGGAAGGTTATGAAAATTACTTGAGTCAAGGGGAAAATAAAAGAAATACCTGAGATAGGCCAGGCGCGGTGGCTCACTCCTGTAATCCCAACACTTTGGGAGGCTGAGGCGGGTGTATCACCTGAGGTAAGGAGTCCGAGACCAGTATGAACAACATGGAGAAACCCTGTCTCTGCTAAAAATACAAAATTAGCCAGGCATGGTGGCGCATCCATGTAATCCCAGCTAATTGGGAGGCCAAGGCAGGAGAATCGCCTGAACCCAGGAGGCAGAGGTTGCAGTGAGTTGAGATCACTCCCATTGCACTCCAGCCTGGGCAACAAGAGCAAAACACAACCTCAAAA